>NC_135366.1:15927500-16527500 GCF_051622035.1 Arctopsyche grandis
TAGATTGGCCATGTTAAGCTGTTTGTATTACACTAGTTGTATATAAATTTAAAAATGTGTTTGGATTTTAATTTCATATTATCATATTATATCAATACATAAGTTCATCAAGATTCTGTTGCAGATAAAAAAAACAATTTCTCCTTTACTATATTTTTTTTATTTTTATTATTATTATTATCATTTATCGACAATGAACTATATTTTGTTATTGACTTTTATTTTAAATAGCATCTGGGTTAATAATGAACTGTTCGACCGATTTATCTGTTGTAGAGATCGTTATCTACGGTATTTTTATCGTAGGTAGTGATTTTACTTTGTCAAAGTTCACAACTTTAATTGGGCAATATATTTTAGAGAATATTTTATCGAACAGGTGATTTTTGTAAAATGCACTTTTTAGATTAAATTAATAAAAATAGACTAGATAAAGAGCTCCAAATCGATGGGAAATTTTGAAATTCCCGGGGGTGCGGATGTGGGTTATAGGTGAACATTTTGATGAAGGTTCATCTATAACACAAGGACAAGTAAAATAGTTATTTTGAACGCTATGGAATTCAAAAGGGAATTTTCTAGAAAAAAAACTGAAAATCTTATTGAAGCTTCTTTTGTCGTAGCACTAGAAATGAAAAATCAGATAATTCTCATAAAATTGAGGAAATTTTTATCAAACCATGTTCTCTCAAAATGGAGGAAATTGTAAAAAATAATTGGGAGCCCCTGAACTACAATAAAGAAAAGATGTGCGACTGACCATAACAATGCTAAATTTGGTACGATGTTAAATAATATTTTTGAATTCGCCAGTCACCCGACATCTAAATATTTTATTTTTAATACATTAACCACAGTGAAATTACATAGAGCACTAGCGCGTCACTGTGGCTAGTCATACAGTCATAACATTATAATAATAATAACCTCAATCATAATAATAACAACCTGTTATATCTTGATGGAAAAATCATTGACATCAATAATTGATAAAATCAAACACTGGCGTTGCTCAACAACCACTCAACCAGTTTCGCACAGTTTATATTGAAGAGGTCAATTTAACCAGCAACCCGGTTGAGCACATACATATATCGCTCTAGATCCACAGGAGGAGAAAACAAATCACGATTCCTCAGGTCCCCGAACTTATGTACATATGTACATACATTCATACATATGTATGTACATACATACATACATATGTACTACTAATGTGTCGATAAATTGTCCAAAAAGTTGATTAAAAACTCCTATGAAAAATTAGTTAGCAACGTGTTTATTTTGTGCTCAGAGTCAATCAAACAAAAAAATACTGGATAATTATGTACGCATTTGCCATGTAAACGTTTTATGATACACTCGCGTATATCCAGTAGTTAATAAAATATATAATGCGTTTATGAAACCCACCGTCATTGTTTATGGAAATTAATCACTCGGACCATCTGCACGTGTCTGGGCAATTAAAATTCCCGACATAATTAATCGACGCACAAATTGATCCATTGACAAGCCCAATTAAACTTTCTGCGTAAAATGTCAAACGTCGGCGAACTTTTTGAACTAGTTTCCCTCCCCTAACAAAATAAGGAAGAAAAATGAAAGCTCGTTCATTCACGGGGGTGGGGGAGGGGCATTCGCTATCATTCACGGCTAGATAGACTCGACTGCTCAAAAATACACAGCGACGTGCGTAAACTTTTCGATGAAAACCCAAAAGCTCCAGTGCCTCGGGCTTTTGACGATTAATCATGTCTACGCGCATCTGCAGGTGACGCTACGACAGGTTTGTCAACGCTCCCCCAACCCCGGAACACTCTGTGTTATACACACATACATATGTACATATATACATACGGATAAGGTCAGAGTGAAAAATGCAAAGTTTTGATTTTCCATAACATTTAATAAAAATTTCATCGATTTTAAATAAGCACCCACCCCTATACGATTAAATGTGACATTTTGACCTGCTTATAATAAGCACATGTATAATGGTGAATGTGTTTGGCTTTAATCAGCTACTAATCACTCGGTGACACATATCGGTGAATATTTTATATGAACTGTTCTTGATTAATCTTATCGATGTCTTACATCTTAATGATGCCTCCAAGGGTATATATGTAGGTATACGGCGCCCCTATAAGTAGATTGGTTTTCAGCCCCCTCCACCTTAGTTTTTTTTAAACAATAGCTTTTATAAAAGGTACATGATAATGGAAAATATATTGAAGAAAAAAAAAAATTTTAATATACAAAATTTTATTCAAAATATATACAATATTATGTTCAATATATGAATAAGTAATATTATTTTATTGTGGAACATAATACTTAATTGTTAGCTTTTGCAATATAATATAGCATTTACGTAATAGTTAACAAAAATATTCGAAAACTATCAAAAAAGATTTCAAATAAAAGTTTTTCTGGCTGATGCTAATGCAAAATTTGTATTTCTTTCTTTTTTGTTTGAAAAAGCTTAATAGCAATGAATAAATTCGGCAAGAAGAAATTAGCTTATATTCTACAATAAAATGAAGAATTTTATCGACTGAACTTTCTTAATTTGAATATGATTGGTTAAGATATTTAATTTCGTGAAGAAAATCCATCCCTGATATATATTGTATATACAAATATCGTTTAACGTCACGTTTCAGCAGTATTTTATTAAAATACAATTCCGATTAATCATTTGTACAGACGATAGTTTAATGTTTGAAAAATTTTATTCGTGATTCGTTGATATTTGACAGTTGACTCCAGCGTTCCTCGTAAATTATAATATTTTGGAGTTGGTATTGTTACTTCACGTGAAAAATTATGTTGAATACAAAATGTTTTATAAGTTCAAAGAATTTCATAATCAAAAAAAATGAGAGCGTAAGAAGATTATGAAAAAATTGGCTACGTCGTCCTTAGACACGTGCCTAGTCTGTTGTCCCTTCAAACATGTACACGTGTCATCTTGTGTTGAAGGTTTTGACTAGACCGTAACTGTGTGGCGTGCTTTGTATAGAACAAAACAGTGACTTTTAATCCATGTTAATCAGTTAAAACTAATCATAATCGATTCATGTTTTTTTATCGAGATACATACATACATCGATTTGTTTGGAAGCATAAGACATTGTTTAAAATTTATTTATTCAATATACTTCGGGAAGGCGGCAAAGCCGATAGACCCAAGGAGTTTGACTTATACATATATGTAAATTAAATGAAAAAACAAGTTAAATACATTCAAAATGACAATATGAAAATAAAAATAAGAGAGAAAAAACGTAAACAAGAAACAGAAATAAGAAATTGAGAAATGAGATATTGGGAAATAAGAATTACAGAAATCCTTTATGAATTGCATCAAGCTTATTCTTAAAACATTGAGGTTAACAGAAATTACAATTTTCATTGGGAAGACTATTCCAAACTGAAACCACTCTATTTGAAAAGAAGGAATCTCTGATCAATTTATTACATTTTTTTCTTTTTGGAGTCTAAGCGAGTGACCTCTGAGGTAAGTGTTTTCGTTGAATGTAAAAAGATTGGACATATGACATTTATAATGATTATTTAGTATTTTAAAGACTTCGATTAGGTCGCCTCTTATTCTTTTCGTCTCCAGTGTAGTGAGATTCATTCTTTTCAGACTTTCGTTATAAGAAATTGACTTAAGTTCAGAAATAATCTTTGTAATTCTCATTTGTACCCTTTCGATACATTTAACATATTTTTTGAAATGAGGATTCCATATGCTAAAAACGTATTCTAGTTTAGGTCTGACAAAAGTTTTGTATATTTTAAATAGTTAAATTCAGAAAATTGAATACACGTTTTATTACATACAAAAATGAGTAACATTTATTCACAATATGGTTAATATGAGAGGACCATTTTATGTCACAAGTGGTGATGATACCTAGGTCTAATTGATGTTAGACGCAATTGATGAAATGGTTGTTTATTTTGTAGGAAAGACTTGGGTTATTTTTGCCTAGGTGTAGTACAGAGCATTTTTATTTAACATTTAAAGTTAGAAGTCAAGTTTTTGACCACATGTCAATTTTGTCCAAATCGCTATGTAGAGAGTTGTTACCTTCTGTGTTGGCAGGACAATAAAGTTTAATGTCGCTGGCGAAAATAGAATATTTACAAGTGAAGTCCTTAACTATATCGTTAATAAAAATTTAAAAAAGAATTGGGTCTAAAACTGAGCCTTGAGGAACTCCACTCAGGACAGGATATGATTCTGAAGAGCAGGGTCACTCACTGAGAAGTATCTAGACTTTAAAATTACTCTGATCGAGTCAATAAGTGTAAATTGATATTTTTTTTTACGTTTCTTTGATACGGCGCAAGCTTTCCACTAAGGCCGTCGTGATAAAATTTGGATTTTTCGCTACGGCCTATTACACATATGTATGTACAACTAAACGAAAGTGACGAGATAAAAAATTGAATCAGGCGAAGGGGGTGAGATGACAGAAATAAAACGGTTATGTGATTTTAGGTCTTTTGTGCGTGTGTTTTGTTTCGTAGCCTGTAGGCAGACAAAATTCTTTTAGTTAGTTGGCCTCTTAAGTGCCTTGTACCCGCGGCCTTTGTCCCTTCCGGTGTGTGTGTGTGTATGTTCTATAAAGCTTCTGGAAGCTTGTCGGAATTCCCGGCGGGCTTAGCCGCATATTTGTCTTTGGTATTACACCGGCTAGGGACGCCATGATCCAGGTCCAGGTAGAGTTTGCTGGCGCTTTAGGATCCCCTCGATTAATTGCCATTTTATATAACGATGGTAAAATTAACCTTTGTAAGAGCGTGCTATGCTAATTTTAAAATATAATTTCATTGCATTTGTTAATATCGCGTAGGTACTTAGAGTGCAAAGTTGATAGCTCTACAAAATCCAATTGCCTAGGTCAAAATTTTAAACATTTAAATAAGTCAGAATAGTTGAATATAAAAATGATAATTCATTTCAGTTTACTGTTTTAATTTTTCGTTCTTTCAGTTTTTCTTTTCTTTCAGTGTTTTACCCGTTGATATTTCAATTTGGTTTTGTAAAAAATGTAATTATATAACTATTGTACATTGTATATACTCCTTTTCAATGTCAATTTGAATTGAAAATGGTTTAATTTGAAATGAAAAGGGGTCAATTTGAAATGAAAAAGATTAATTTGAATTGAAAAAGGTTCAGATTGGAATGAAAAACCTGTATAAAAAAATGGGATGCTATTTGAAGTCATCAATTTTCACTCATAGGATAGAAAATTAAAACAAAATTGCATTTTAATCAGTTGATTGAATCAAATTTTTGAGTTATTTATTTCCTTCGTGAAATAACGACGTTATATGTTCCAGGTTATGTACATATGTTAAGTATTATGTTCCAGGTATGCAATGTATGTAAATATTCTATAATTATACTACAATCATATCTTTATTTAATTTAACTACACATATCCTTATAAATTTGACTAGAATATGTATTTGTCTGTGAAATACAAATAAAAGACAATAGAAATATAATGGACTTTTTAGTCAAATTTGTAAACTATATTTAGATATTTGAAGTTTATTTATCATCTTGAAGTTTTGTTGGTTTATTTTTTAATATTTGATACAACAGTAAACTTCATATCTCTATTGGACATATGTATATACATACATAATATGTAGTTTTTCCTAATAGAACTAATTCTAATAAATAATACTTGACATTTAGGACTTGGTGGATATATTTTGTATGGTAAAAAAACTTTTTTTAATATTAATAAATAAATTTAACAAATTTATTTTTAAATTGTAAAAAATATGAATCATGAGATTGCAGATATCAAAAAAGCCATGTGTTTGTTAACTTATATTAGAAAAAAATATTCTTTTTTTTTTGTATTAACAATTAATGTAGTGATAGTGAAATATTAAAAAAAAATGTCCGCTTACAGATCAAATAGGGTTTTCCCGTTAAACAACCTATCGTTACAGTTTTAATTGCTTACATTCGATTTATTCGAATAATCCGAAATTTCAATTGAAAAGTACACTCACTCACATTATGTATATAATCCTACTTGATCCTTGATAGTAATACAATATTGTTCAAACAGTCGGATCTCATTCGAGCACCATTTTCAATTACTCTAGAGAACTGGCAGATCCGGCCTATTATCACATTAGTGTGCTAATCGAAGTTTCCCTATTAACGTGTTCAATGATGAATTTAGTTCCGGACGTGTTTATGTAGTATACATACATATGTACATACACGTGTAATACATTTACGCTTTCGTGGTTTTAAAAGCAGCTGTCGACACTTTTCGCTTTCGGGAATTACGTTTCGCGGTCAAATTTGGGCGAATTCTTGAAGGGGCTGGACCCACATCAAGCGAGCGTGGAAAACCTACCGGAAAAGCCTCACCCCAAATTGTATCCTTACTACCGAATAATATAATTTCACCGTTAATGCCAATTCCATTAGTGAGAGTCGGCTCTTTCGCCCGTTGTGTCTGTTACGCCTAATTGAGTTAATACATGATCGTCTTAGTCTTAGTTGTATTTTAATTTCGCAACTGGATTTTTAACCAGACGGTTATCGTTCTTTCAAAAACCCTTCAAACTGAACCATTCTTGCCATAATCGTACATATATTTTTAATACCATATAAAAACACTTTAGTTATAAATGTTTAATTTTTCTTCTTTCTTCCAAATACAGGAGACCTCTACATTTGTATGTATATACATATGTACATACACTAGTACTAAATCTCAATTAATTGATATAGTAAATCAAGTACATTTTTTCAACAAATATTCATTAATTTTTCAAATAAGATTTTTGGGAGAGGGTCAACTCAAACTTTGATGTAATATTTACAAATTTACTTGTGGGTACACGATCGGGTCGACAATTGATTGTTAGAATTCTTCTCCACGTATCACCTAAAAAACTAAAACTAATGTGATCATATATATTTTTATTATTATTAACCTATATATAATACATATGTATGTATGTATATAGTTATCATTATTCCATTACGGGTTTTGCCCCAAGCGACACCTAAATATGGTCAAATTTGTACACATTTTCTTTGTATAAATTTATAGCATTATTATTACAAATTTGAAATTATATATTCAAATAATGGTGACAAATTAAGAGAAGTTACCAATTGCTTCGAACCATTTCAACAATGAAATCAAATAAATTTGCAAACTCTGATTGGAAATGAACGACATATACCAGGGATATATACCAAGGATTTAACCCATGACCCCTCAGTTGATCCATCCACTGAGCTACTTATGTATGTATTTTGCCGGTTGTTACATATTTTAAAGCTTTCTAGCTCACTTAAATTCTCACCATTTATATTTCAGTCCCTTTTTAATTCTATTAATATCGTTTTTAATTGTTCTCATCAATTTTGCATATTATAAGTGCCTTGACGTGATCCCTCAATCTTATTTTTATTGTATTTAACGGTAATTGTAATTAATTTCAATTTACAATGCGCTTTATTGCTCCGCTTTGGCCCAGCTAATTAAAAAATATAATAACCCAGAGAATATACCAGTTCGAAACAAAGTTAGCCAAGTCCTGCAATTATTTTTAATTTTCTTTTTTACGAAAATATATAAAATAAAAAAACGAACGCGGTCCTCCCTTCACATTATTGCGACCTCACTCCATGCTTTTTCGTTGTAATAATTATAATTTTTTTTTCTTGTTTCATTATCATTAACTTTCCTCACGGGCGAAAGTTTTAAACACCTCTTGCGGAATAATTTAATCAGTATTGTTTTAGTTCAGAACTCACTTTTCATCCGCATTTTTTCGTATCATTACAATTTTACTAATATTTTTTCTTTAAATTAAAAATATCTTCACGCTTGTATGAAAGCGATTCCAATATTTTTTTGTATCGTTTTGCAAGTCACTGAATCTAGGTGAAAAATATTGATTAACGATTATGCTACGTTGTTATGGCGTGCAGTCGAGTGTCACGATATCGAAAACGTTCGTTTAAATGTCATCGAAAAATCATGTACGGATGTATGTACAATTTGGAATACATTATTTTTTACGATTATGTATTATTAAAATGACAAAATGTATATATTCACGTTATGCTCGATATAAATATATACACACATTTCTTTATTATCAATTCGTTAATCGTGAAAGAATCTTCGACTGTCACGCTAAGATTATTCGCAGGCACTATTTAGGGGAAAATAGAAACTTTCGTTGACGATAGACGTCTAAAACCCATATCGTTTTTTGGTGTGAGAGGGAGGTGGGGGGGGGGTGTCGCTAAAGACCTCCTGCCGGAAACGGAAGTGCGATAAAACGCAATACCGGCGTACAAACATCGCCTTAATTGTCATTTAAAAAAGGCTTCGTCGCAAGACAGATGGACGTGGTCGTTAAAAACAGGGTTTTATCTCACCGCGAACCGGAACGCTTTTTATCATGCCTCCTAGTCTCGTAGTAGCTTCATTGAAATTGCCACGAAGGATAAGATAGCTAATGTAACGTCTCGAATATGTATATATATATATATATATATATATATATATATATATATATATATATATATATATATATATATATATATATATATATATATATATATATGTATATATATATATATATATATATATATATATATATATATATATATATATATATATATATATACATACATAACTAACTTACGTTTTAGTAATTTTCAGAATGCACCCGGCGTTACTCGGATAGAAGGTAAAAGTTGGATAAAAAAACCCTTCAATAAATACCGACCCCTTCTAATACGCGATTGTCTATAAATATTTCTCTAACTATTTAATTGTATAGCGAATAAACAAATTGCGTGGCGTTGCCCGGGCGTTTTTGTATAGGAGCTCTAAGATCCCGAGCTCCGAACCCTAACAATACCCATCATACATAGTTTTAGGTTAGGTTGGGGTGCCATGAGACAATACTTTTCAAAGATGTAAACATTCATTTTATGTACATATATCTATATTACAGTCCAAGTTTATTACCAGTTGTAATATATTTGACTGGTTAAAATGTTTTTAATCTATCCTAAATAGTTATCTTAAGACACACAATAGATTTACAATCTGACTAGTAATTATGTATTCCGATATACCGTTATTGTATTCCCTTTCATTCATCCACTTATTGAATGATTCACAGTATAACGTTTCGCGGAAAACATCCCTCGATTTAATTATTTGAGTCGGAATGTCAAATTTTTGTTTCGAACACATTCTTAGAATTTTCATCATATTATGAAACTTTTTCAATCCTGAAGCATACTGTATAAAATCTGGACTGTCAAAGCTAATACATATTTATTTATTTATTTATTTATTTTAATATACAAGTATACCACAGAGTCTTTACAGGTCACCCCAATATGACACTGTGGCCAGACAATACATAAAAGATCAAATACATAAGAAAAAATAAAACAACAATAATAGAAAAACAAATAAAATAAAACATTTAAAAAATTGTACATAAAAATTAAAAATTGAAAAATTGAGAATTAATAAATTGAAAAATCAAAAATGAAAATAATACACAAAAAAAAAAACACATATATAAATAGTTTAAATTGAATTAAAAGTAAAAAACAGTAAAAATACGGATAGATTATCCGGTGAAATATTGAAAATATCAATGTGATTGCTGACCAAATTCAAGCAGCGTAAGACTCGAGCGATTGGTGAAAAAGCAAGAACATTAGTTCTTGCTTTAATAGTTTGGAACAATGGACGCAATCGATAATCAATGAGGCGAGATGGAACCCAAAATTTCATTTCTTCCAATATAGTTGGGTTGTAAATATCACCTCTTAATAATTTGAAGAAATGACACACAAGATGCATATCCCGCCGATGAGATAGGGAAGTATAGCCAACAGAACCTTGCACAAAAGCACTAGGAAACAGTTGAGGGTAGTATCCAAACTCCCTCATATATAGATAGCGGAGGAACTTCCTTTGAACTCTTTCAATTTTTAGAGAGTGAGTTAATTCACTGGGACTCCATATAATGGCATCACATTCCAAAATGCTTCGGACCAATGCGTTATAAAGAAGACGCAAAACTCTTAAATTATTGAAATTGTGAGCATTACGTAAAACGAAACCCAGCATCTTTGAAGCTTTATTGCACATATTGGAAATATGGATACCAAACTTCCATCTGCTCTCAAACGTAACGCCAAGGTCTTTTTTGGATAATGTTCTACACAGTGGAGTTCCACCAAGATTATACTGATATAAGGTGGGGTTAGAAGACCGAGAAAAAGACATAATATTGCATTTACTAACGCTAAGAGGTAAATGATTATTAGTCGCCCAGCACCATAAAGAGTTCAAATTACTCTGAAGGACCTCACAGTCAGAAACACTATCAATTTTCATGAATAACTTGAGGTCATCAGCATATAGTAAAAAATTTGAATCTGAAAGTACCGAGCCAATATCATTCACATATATTAGAAACAGTAAAGGTCCCAAATTAGAGCCTTGGGGCACGCCAGAAGATGTGAGGTATACATCAGAGAAATGGCCATCAAAACAAACAAACTGACGACGATTACTTAAATAAGAAGTAAAAAAATCAGTAAGATTATCCGATAGACCAAAATTGGCCAATTTCTTAATAAGTATTGAATGATCAACCTTATCAAAAGCTTTAGCAAAATCGGTATAGATCACATCAACTTGATGCCCTGCATCTAGCGATTTAGTAATGAAGTTTGTGAAAGACAAAAGATTAGTAGTCGTAGAGCGTGCTGAACGAAAACCATGCTGTTGGTCTATGATAAACCGACTGCAATGGTTATAAAGTAATCTCTGCAAAATTATTTCGAATAATTTGGCTGGAGCCGAAACAATGGCTATTGGTCTGTAATTATTAATAAAAGATTTATCGTCATTTTTGTGAATTGGAGTGACTTTGGTGCATTTCCAAGAGTCAGGGAACAGAGAATATTTCAGTGATAAATTATAGATATGAAGCAAGGGATATAACAAACTGGACTTGCATCCCTTTAAAACAAAATCGGGAATAAAGTCAGGACCAAAAGATCTATTAGGTTTCAGCTTCTGGAACCCATACTCCATATCACTGATATTAAATTCAAATACTGACAGAATGAAGGAATGACTTATTTGAAACTTATTATTTGAAGATTGAGTGAATGAGTCTACAAATGCAGATTTAAAATGCTCAGCAAAACCCTTAGCGATATCTTTCGAACCTGAGAACGACTCATCACCATTGAACATCATTGTCAAATTCGAATTGTTATTATGTTTAGAATTTATAAAGTTCCAAAATAATTTTGGGTTTATGGAAATGGAATCTTCACATTTCTTAATGAAGTCAGCGTGACAAATTGAGATCAATTTTTTGGAATGAGAACGCAACTGACAGAATTCAACGTAATCATGTGAGTCCTTAGTGAACTTCCAGCGTTTGTGCAAGTAACATTTACGACTGATGACTACGATTAATTCAGCTGAGAACCAACTAGGAAAAATTCTTCTGGATTTAGGAAATTTTTTGTTAAAGCATTTGTTAAAAGAAGAATGCACAATCCTATTAAATATCTCGACAGCAGCATTCACATCCAAGCACTCGAAAAGATCAATCCACTCCGATTCCAACAAAACAGAATTCAGGCCAGCAAAGTCAACATTATTAAATTTCCAACCATAAAAATCATGATTAACAGAATTACAATTACGATTACTATTGTGCCCAGAATCATTTAACATTAAATGGGAACATGTAGCATCAAAATCAATACTGAGCGTAGGGTGAAACTTATCCTCAGGAACAATAAAACAGGGACTTCTACTGGAATTGCAAATAATATTGGACAACACCAAGTCAAGTTTTCCGCCATAAACATTGCATACATTATTCAAATCTGATAAATTAAAAAGATTGCACATATGCGACAGTTCCATGCTTACATTCTTCAAAGTAACAGTGTTAAAGTCCCCTACAATCAAAATATTTTTACTCTTTAGAAAGTTAAATTCCTCTTGTAATTTATTAAAAAAAACTTCAGAGATCTTATCGTTTTGATTTGGAGGAAAATATACTACACAAATATAGATGGAACACCGCGGAAGATCAACTCGAACCCAAAGATGTTCACCAACTGATTGAAGACGGTGAATTTGTTGAGCAGACCGCACACGATCGGCACGAACAGCCAGTAAAACACCACCTCCTCTGCTGGCCCTATCTCTTCTGAAAACTAAGTATCTATCATCGAATATCTCGAAGTCGCAAACAGATTCATTTAGCCAAGTCTCCGTAAGTGCAATGAAGTCATGATGCTGTACCAGAACAGAAGAAAGGCAATCAACAGTTTTGGAGTTAAGACCCCTAACATTCTGGTACAGCATCGTCATCTTGCGAATCTTGCGCACCCTATTTGTTATAGGGTGCCGGGCTCCGACGAAATTTCCATGGGTTGAAAGCTATACCAGCGGGCCAAAAGTCCGGATTCAAAACACTAGTATAGACAGCTTCGATGACAGATAATTTGAAAGAAGAGTAAGCTTTAGGACCCTTCGAGTTTAATTTTACAGCTATAGCATCACTGGATGGCAATTTCATCTTAACATAATTAGTTAATGAGTCAATGGTGGTGTCCTTGTGAAGATAAAGAACATGAACAAACTTCCTATGTTGTGCTGGCAATAATAGGTTGCTAGTAGAACCGGTACCAGTAAAGAATTGTCGAAAAGGAAGAGATGATGTTCCTGGAGACGAAGATAGTGCGGTGTTCTGTAGAATATTATCAGGTGTAGAAGCAGAAGCAGGAGCACAATAAACAGGAACACAAGCAGATGCTGGAGCAGAAGCTGATGTAAGTGTAGCTGAAGCTGAAGATGGCAGATGTGAAGAAGAAGAAGATAGCGCTGCGACTTGACTGTAAGATTTCGTGGGTTTTATAGGAGAAGGAGGAGAAGCAGAAACAGAAACAGGAGAAGCAGAAACAGTAGCACAACCAGGAGTAGATGCTGAAGCTGAAGCAGATGCAAGTGAAGTTGAAGCTGAAGAATGCGGAGGTGAAGCGGCAGAGGATACCGCTGAAACGTCGTACTGGCCACTGACAGGTGTTTGTTTACACACAGTGGTATTGTTGCATTCCGTGTGTGTTGTCGAAGTGGAGAGTACATGTAATGTTACCTCACCCGATTGCAGAGTCGTAGGTACGCCAGAAACAGCTGGAGCCAGGATTGCCGCCGGAGAAGGACAACACATCATCCTCCTAATTTCGCCGATATCTGAGTGGACAGTCTGGAGGAACTCCACAGACTGTTTCAGCGAGGCCAGACTGTCAAAAGCGACGCGTGCGATAGATACTATACTGTTAATGGAGGCGCTGATAAATTGCACCCTGTCCCTGGTAAGGACATTGGCACCAGAACCCTTCTTTGAAAGGTCAGCAAGTATCGTCCGGCTCAAAGATATAATATCCTCCATGGTAGAAGTAGTTGTAATTTTGTTCAAAACACAGCACAGTGCGACGTGCGACTCGAGCGAACGCCGAACGCCGAATGTATGTAATTACTGGCGGGCACCATTGAAAATGTATTTTCACCTGAAAAAACATGTGTATCTGTACTCGTTAATTTGTATTCGAAGATTGATTATCGAAAACGCCAGATAAAATACATATGTAATATATAATTTCGAAAGAGACTTTGTAAGGTTTGTTGGATGCATCGAAAACAAATCAAATATTCTATGACGACGACATCGATATCGTTGAATATTATTGTTTTTCGATTCAAATAAATTTTATATAATAACAACATGTTTACTATTAGATTTTTTTGCCAAGTTTAAGCAAAGTCGGATAAAACCGCTAATATATTATAACTGGTAATACACTTTGACGGTAACATACATATATATATGTATGTACTTATATTTGTAGATATCTATAGCTGACAATATAAATTGTTCTGACGTACGACTACGATATTTGTGAGGATATACTTATGTATGTGTGTACATACATATGTACAATATACTAGTGAAAAGTGTAACATGACTTCAAAAATTGTTAAAAATCCGATATTGAGTCAAAAATGCTAAAAAAAATTATGAAATATCTTAATTCTTACAATACAAAAACTAAATAAACGGAACATTGCGAAATAAATTTGTAAAACACCGCCTTGTTAATCACTTTTATAAAAAAATCCTAAAATCATAGATGTATGTGCATACATATGTATATGATTTTAAGCTTAAACGCAACGGGTACATACTATTTCTGTGCAGCGTAAAATTTATATGAATTTTATATGATCATATAAAATTTGAAAAAAAAAATATATGGAGAAATTTTACTTGCTTTTGTGTTTCGAAACAATTTCTTTATGAATCATTACATGGAAATTTTTTCTCATTCAAATTTGAAACAGTTGTTTTGTTGCTCTGAAAGCGAGATTTAACAATTGCCCCCCAGTATTTTCTCGTTTGTTTTTCACGGCTTTTTTGAGGTGCACCTATTGCGGAAAATTCAACTTCAGAATTTCCGTAAACCCCCCGGGCCATCTGCGTTTTCGAACACTTACTAGAATTACGACAAGCCGTCGCGAAAAACACGGCACGAGGAAAAACCCCACAGAACTTAACGATTTTTCCCGGGACGAAAATCGTTTAATAGCAACCGAAATTACGCAATTTATTTGATGAATACGTTAAAGCGTAATGGTGACGTCGTTGGTATTTAGTAGCTTCGGTGAAAATTTGATGACTTTCTCAGTCTTCGAGTTTCGATGGGAAAGTTTGCGTCGGAATCTGTCCCCGGCGCGACGCACGCCATGATTGTATCGTTGCCTAATTGCAAACTTTCTCGTTTCGAGAAAATGGACAGGGAAAAGTTTACGTCGTAAAAGTATGCCCACGCACCCCCCGACGAATCCCATGAATGAATTATGGTGTGACAGAACAGGGACAGGACGTCTACTGTGTTGCATAGCGATGGTGGTTCAATTTCAACTGAAAATACCACCCGACATTAAATTTTCAAAATATATAATTAAAGCAATCACTTTCGGCTAACATATAGAATAATTAAATTGGCTTATCAAGCAAGGTGCTCTTAGTTTCAATTCAATTATCTTACTAGACAAGGATTTAACTCATTAAAAAAATTGTTATCTGTAAGAGGATCGTATTTTATTTTTATTTTTTAATCGAATAACATTTTTTTCGTGTCGCTTCCGTAAAGGGGAATTACCGTGACAAATGTTTTTGTTTTTAACGAATAAAAAAAGCGAAAAACATCGGTAGAGTGAATGGTGGAATACTCGAGTTTTCAAAATGGCAATTACTTTCGCGATGGGCGAAATGCGAACATAATGGAAATCTCGCTTAATATTCGTGTCGTATTGAAAAAATATTTCCCCCTGTTGCAATACATATGTATTTGTAGTCGATTCGCTCGTCTAGAAAAGTGATTTCTAATCGATTATAATGTGTTAACAACGTTTACGTTAACAATGGCCCGATCAGTCAGTGATGGATTGGAAATGGATATTGAGAGTTGAGCCTATTCATCTACTTTTTTTTCTTTTTATCGTCGAGGAAAACTTTACCGGTGCCAGATTCGATTTTCTTTCACCGTCGGTCGTAAAAAAATCTTGGCACAGATATACGTGGAATTTTTCCTTTAATGATAGGTTAAACTGCGGCTTTGTGAGATTTATTGGCGGTGCGTATCTTTAAGCTAGTTAATGACTGTATCAGCTTGTTAACGCTTGTTTAGCGTTATTTTCATATCGGAAACGCTGTTATACGTTGCTCTGATAACGGTGATTTAGTACTGGAAAATTTGTGTCATAATGTTTCGGAAAAATTTTACTACCATGTATTTTTACATGTTGTTCTAAAAGAGTGGAAATATTTTAAATTCTGGAATTTAAATAAAAAATCTGCGCAATTACAATGCCCATCGAGCCGTTAAAATCATCGCAATGAAGAAAACGATAAAGGCAACATTTTCAAGTAAAAAATTCTCCCTCTCATTTCATACCAGTAAATACATATAAATGCACACAAATCGTGTATGATACAGCGAATTTTATAATTTGATGGCATGGAATGCGATTTCCAAAATGAAAATTAAAAGAGACAAGCAAGATATATATGTATGTAGAGTATAATATGTACATATATACAGTGTTATGAAGCTAAGTGCAAAGCCTTAAAACGTCGATAGCTCATATTACACAAAAAAAAGATAATTAACAATTAATTATAAAATTTTAAAATCTTTTCAAACCATGAAGAAAGAGATAAAACTCAAAATTACTACAACTGAAGAAAGACAAAAGACTCAAAGTATGTATTAAAAATCGGCATTTGAACATAAACAATAAATAATTTTAACAAATTTTTTTTTATTTGATATTAGAAGTTAAAATTTGTCGCTTGTAAATGGCGGTCTTTTTTCGGCGCGCTCCCTCAATTAGGTTTTTACACCCTAACTCTGTTAATTGGCAAGACATCTGCATAAGTGTTATCTTAAAAGAATTGGCAATAAGCAGGCATGTTTTTAAAAAGTTTTACCTCTTTAAATGCAGAAAAATATCAGGTTTTTCCTACTTAAAAATTTATGGAAACTTGAAAAAAAATAAGAGGACTATGGACTGAGGTATGTCTGGCTCAAATTGTTATTACCCAAATTACATATATGAGCTATGTATCGACCTTTTAAGGCTTTGCACTTAGCTTCATAAAACCCTGTATGTAAGTAGATAATAGTAATTTTAATATACTAGTGTTGTGCTCGTTGATATTTCAATTCGTGGTTTTGGAAAGGAATTGATACATGAATCAAACCCGAAGCTATTTTCTTTGGCAGTTTCAGCACACACAACCCCTGCAGTTAATTCACAGCGCATCCTTCTTCACTCCACCCCGCGCTGTCCCCTCACTCCACCCCCGCAGGCTCGCTCAGTCATCCACGTACAAATAATCATGTGTATATTTTATTTTTACATAGATATATACCAGGAAAGCCTAACAGGTAAACCCCAATACGCCTTCCTAGACAATTAATTACAAACATTGCAGCATTTTTATTACATAAATCACTGTATTTCGAGAGGCTGAAGGACACGAAATCAACAATTAATTAATTAATGAATTAATCTATACAGACATCTATGGATTTAGACTCGTGCATATTCTTTTACATATTGTATATACATAAATCAAATTCAGATATTTGTGACATAGCGAGTAGGATGGTTTTTGCCAATTTGATGGAGGAACCGTTTCAATGGATGAAATCGAATAAATTGGCAAACTCTGATAGGAAACGGTCAACTTGGAGTCACGAATATCCAATTCTGACCAGCAGCATTAAAGATTAGCACTGGATTTAACTCGGTAATCTCTCGGTGCTATATTTTTAGCTTTTTGTATGTGTGTTGTCAATGTTCACGGCGCAATCTCCTTGCATTATTGTGTAATACATATGTGTGTATGCTTTGAAATCTCCATACTTGTCCATTCAAAGAAACACATACATACATTCATCCCTTCAATTTTAATATATGTATATTATAATAGTTAGTATCCAAAAGAGATCTTTTTTAGAATGAAATGTCTCAATTTTAAATATTTCACTAAGATAATTATTTTTATGATTATATGTACATATACTGAGATAATTTCATTGCCCAATCATTATGCATTTTCTATTTCCTTTATTTCCAAACTCAATTTTTTAGATGAAAACAATCAAAAATCCCTTCTTTAAAATATGTATACTACATATTGATATGCATAGTCGATAATATATTTTTACTTAAGTCGAATTGATAAATGTTTGTATGTATATATATATGTACGTTTCAATATTTTAGTTTTTCGTGTTGCGAATTTTCTATTTCATGTATCAAGTTTGTTTTCCGTTTGGAAAATGTTTCCATTTGTACGCGTCGTCACCGCAATCACTATTCACATTTTGATCGACGAGTTCTTGTCACACAATGTGCGATAATACATGAAATATATATGAAGTATGTACATACACACATATGTGTCACATACCCAAATATATTAAATTTGACGATAGTTTGTCGTTATAATTTATTATTTAAATGGTTAACATTACATGAAACCCGTAAACATTACTCATAGATACGATGCTCTCATATACGGGTGATATTTATTACGAAAAATATTACCTGTCCGTATGAAATGTTTCATTTGTTGCCAGGCAATTTTTTCCCTAATACGCATAATCTATTATGTTAAAAGGTCAACGTGCACCCACATGAAATTCAAATATTATATTTATACGTGTATATATTTTAAAGTGAAAAAAAGCACTAAATCTGAAGAAGACTCGCTGTTTTTAAACCTAGAATTGTATACTTAGATTTCTTGTGGAAATGAATTGATTCGCTCTCTATCTTAAACATTTATTTATTTCCTCGTAATAACCATTGCTTTATGAGCATCATTAGAGTTGATGATAGTTTTGTTTATGCTGACCATTCACGTGAGTATACTGTAAAATTTAATACAATTTTTGCAAACCAATACTGAAGATTATCTGTACATACATAAGTCAGCAATTACAAAACGTCACACTTGCCTCGTTGAAAAATATATGTTAGTAGTGCTATTATGTAAGAGATGTACATATGTATCATTAATCTGGACCTCGGACTTCTAACTCAAATTGTATTGGGCAGCTTTTAAAATATAATATATAAATATTTATATGCTAAGACTATATTAGTGATGAATCATTTTAAATATCATATACAAATGGTCACTAACTTTCACAAAAAAATTGTGATAATTGTTTAGATAAAAACAGTCAGTAAAATATTGTAGTTTTTGACAAACAGAATTTAGTTAATCGGTCAGTGTCTAATTATAAACAAAGTTACAGATCAAATAAATAAAAGTCATACATATTTATTTTATTTTATTACATTTAATTATTTATTTTATTACATTTTATACCAGGAAGGCCTTACAGGTAAATCCCAATACGCCTTCCTGGCCAATGCAGCATTTTTTATTACACAAGTCGCTAAATTACGAAATACTGAAAACTCGCAAATTAACGAGACATCTATGAATTTTACATAAATTTTATTGTACATTAATCGTAAATAGTGGTGACATAGTAGGTAGGAAAGTTTTTAGCCAATTTAATCGGGAACCGTTTCAACAATGAAATCAGAGAAATTGGCAAACTCTGATAGGAAACGATCGACCTGGAGTCACAAATATCCAGGTCTGACCAGCAGCACTACAGATATACTCAGAAAATTCTTTTCAATCGAGGTCAGCTCATGGGATCGAACCCGGCGCCTCTCGGTGTTAGGCAGAATCATCGGTCATTAAGCTTCTGCCGATGATGACCGATCTAACTTAAGCTAATGACCGATCTATGCTGCTGGCTGTTACAGTGAAAACATATTTCAAGTGGAAATATATTTTCACTAGTGAAAATATATTTTCACCAATTCAAGCAGTGAAAATGTTTCAAACAATGAATTTACAACGTTTAAATCTATAAATTGAACCCTAACAATCCAATCTTAAATGAATAGGGCCAACCCTTACTTAACCTAACCGATCCTAACCCTTAAATAATACTAGCCCTAAAAATGAGAATAAAACCAACCATATTCAAATGAAACTGGTTATGATTTCACTGAAACGCCAGTGTAAATATATTTTTACCTGGAATATAATTTCCCTTGACACATACATAAATTTAATATTTTTTCAAGGAAAAGAAAATTTGCTTCTTTTACTAATCGTGATATAATAACGCTTTCAAAATATGAAAACAGTATAAATTTGTCGTAATTTTTTTTCCGTGAATTGAAATGTGAAATCCACAGATGTTGGAAGGAATTGAAAATTTTCCTGCGCTTTCGATTCCGGAAGAAAAACTCGGGTCGTGGAAATTCGCGTGCTGATCGGTCAGGGCTGCCACCCAAGCTCTGGGTCGTTTTCGCGGCGATAATTCATCTTTATCGCGAGGACTTATCAAACGACCCTCGTGTGCGTAAACACTGGCCGAATTATTAATGTATTGTTTTACCTGCAGTGCGTATTAGGTACGCACTATAATTATAACTACTTGGCGTTTTCGATTTATACTCGCATTCCATGTATTATATATGTATATGTATATTTATAACTCAATTTTTTCGCATTCTTACTCGTTCGCACGTAATTTTTCTGAAATAAAGGTATCCGAATTTCTTTTAACGAAAAAAATATAAATTATTGCATGATAGCGAATAAAAATCTTGAAATAAATTAGCGGTTTGCGCGAACACGCTTTCTGAAAATGATATATATGTATGTCACGCAATACTTTCGTGTATTAATTATTACTTTTTTATCTGTGGGAAACAATGTTACGGCTTTTCAATGTAAAGCGAACTAAGCTAATTATTATTATACGAGTATATTATACGGGGAGATAAACGACAACATGATTTGTTATTATATGATTAATTTATTCAAAATATATGGTATAATAAATGATTTATTTTATATTTCAGAAAAATGTGCGTTTTAAAGACCATAATTTGATGCTGTTTAAACATGAAATTATATTTCTCATATAATATCATAATAAAGGAAAAGAATCAAGCAGAAATACCTTTTATTTGTATTTTTAATTGAATAATTTGAATCCATATTTTGTGAATCAATTATGAATAATTTGAAGGCTTTAGGGTATTATTAGCAGGTGGACAATTTTTCTAACGGGTTTTTCGTTCGTTTACCTAGACATTTCTGCTTCCAATCTTAAAAAAAATAGCCTGCATCGTACTCTAACCCCACTCGACCACATGAATATTCAAAACGAAAATATTTTTCGTCGCTCGTACTTTTTTTTGGCTTATTTTACACCGGCGAAATTGAGAAGGGCTTGCGGAAACACGGGTCGTCCTAACAATATATATATATATATATATATATATATATATATATATATATATATATATATATATATATATATATATATAAACCTATCTACATATAATATATACCCAAAGGGTGATTTTAATTAGATTTCGCGCAACAAGACCGCGAATCTGAGCGACATTTTTATAAATATTTTTAACTGCTCAATAAACACACTTTAACGACCAATAAATTCGCCGGGCGTACATTAAAAATCGCCTTTATTGCAAAAACAACCGAAGTTGCGGAAGGTTGAGTTTTGTTATCTTATTAAATTGTTGTTGTAGCAAAATCGACCGTAATAACCGACTCACAGATTTTAGCTAAAAAGATTGACATCTATATATTTTTTATTGAAATTTACGGCCATTGCACCATGTGAAGTTGTAAAATTATTCATTAAAAATTTGTACTCTATGATTTTTTTAACATTGAAATAAAACAATGCAAATAGTATTTATGAGCGTGAATTGCGCCATAAAATGGGACAAAAAATTCTACATCCTAAACTATGAGATATTTCGAAACAAATATACTATTTTGAAAGCGTTACTTGAAAAAAATTGAAGAATAAAAGAACAGAGAAAATCATGATTTCTTTTCATTTTTAAACGTGCTAATTTTCTAACTAAAATCTTTAATTTCAAATCATTTTTGATTAATTTTGTGTAATTGAAAAGCAAAATACAGAGTTTTTTTTTATTAATTAACCATAATAGCTATAATGAAAATTAGGCTAAAGTAAGAAAATTCGAGAAATTCGAGAACGCCTTATAATAATGCAATCAAAAATTTTCCTCTCGGTAAAGAAAACGATGTAGTAATTACAAAGTAAAGATAATAGAGTATTTCGTGGTATCCTCTTGAAATCTTAATCTAAATTATAATTTCCCTTTGAAAATTTGAAACAAAATAAATAAACTTCAATATTTAAAGTCGCTATAAAGTTGCGACTTAATTCTTACACTTCTATTACATTAATAATATTCTATGTTTGTAAAATTATTTACATTAATGTACAATATTTATATAATTTTAATTAATAAACATTTTTAAATTTTAAATAATAACAGTTAATAGGTTTTAATAAGCAAAACAACAACAATATATGTGTGAGTACTTGAAGTAAGAATACTTGAAATTTATAAACATATTCAACGATGTACCCAGGCGCGTAACTACTATGACGCACGGGCATGCGGTACATGCGGGCCTTTTAGATTTAGGGGCCCAAATGGATTTTATATTAAAATACTACGCATTTTTCAAATAAAACTCGTAATTTTTTTTTAATTATTCATAAGACTAATGGAAGCATTAGTTAAAAGTTTATACTCCAAATTGCGTGTCGAATTTTAACGATTTTGTACTCATTCTCACGACATTTAATAGATTTTCGCTGTGGTACTAATTGTAATAATGATTATAATTGTCTGCATTGATCTATAAACCCGATGTTAAATAAAAAATAGAGTAATAATAATGGTTAATAAAAGATTTTCGTTTCATTTGTGTATTATGAATCGGGTAACATTTATCGGCCCGGCAAATAAATATAATGCCCCTCTCTAAAATAGCTCGCACAATAGATTTGATTTTCGCCCGGAAAATCAAACGTCAAATGGGTTGACAGTAACAAAAATAAATACTGACCCTAACGATCTAATCTTAAATGAATATCCTAACTTAACCTAACCTAACCCAACCCTTAAATAAATAAGTGTTGGCTGCTAAGATATTACGATTACCCAATGAAAATTAAAAACTGGTTATGATTTCACTGAAACGTCAAATTTTATTTGACGTTTGATTTGCCGGGCGAACGCCGATTCTCTTGTGTGAGCTATTTTAGAGATGTTAATTTAAAACTAAATTTCGTTTTGAAATTGGTCGTGTAATTTATTTTACAGCCATGCCAAAAATATTATCCCTTATGAATCACGTTCTCGTATTTGATATCGTTCGAAGTTTTTGGATAGTTGTTTATATTTAAAATGAAATATTCGATAATGTGATTTAGTATAGTTTCTTTTTTTTTCAAATTAATAAAAGACTATAAAATAAATTGGATAAATCAACTCAGGTTCAGTAAATAAGCAATATTATAGATTGAACATGAAGAAGCTTCTAAAATGTCTTTTAAGATGTTATTACAGATTATTTATTATTTTGTGACTTTGAAAGCGAGCAAAAAGATTTTTTTAATTATGTGAGTTAATTAAAAAAAAATTTAAAGGGGGGTCTTTTGTTAACATTTGCATACGGACCCAATTTTTCTAGTTACGCCACTGGATATACAATTTTTCCTACCAAATAAAAATCTTTCAAATCTTTTACTACAAATGTACATAAGTGCAATCCCTTGCGTACCATATGAGTATCTTTTCATCAAGCTTCCAGCCTCGCACTTTGCTCTGCTTTCTCTGTTATCATACTTCTATGTAAAATTGCAGAAGATCGAAGAAATTTCTAAACGTTACAAGGTTGGCTTTTTCTTTTCCTAATCCGTTGATATGCATAAATCAAACGAAAGTACATAATATTTCAAAGGATTTACGCCGAATGGCACATTGACTATTTAACACCGGTATAATACTCGATAATACGTAAATTGAAACCCTGGCAGACGATTAATCACAAACGCCCATCCACGTCGAACCGCTCACACTTTACAGTTTTCGCCCGAACCCAATTTAACGATTCAATTCGAATCGATTCCCACACGAACCACTACGCCGACATAAACAGGGACGTACCGAGTTTATTAAACTGATTTATACAATAGTAATCGCAGTAATAATTTGACGACCACCTCGGTATACATACATACATACATATGTATGATCATATGTAGAATCGGCCTGTCTGATTGCGGCGGTAAAACCGCTGCGGTTATTACCGCGCGAACGTACACAGGGATTCGGTCAGATTAACAACGCTCGTCCTGGGCGATAATTCGTGTTTGTGTATGTACATCTGTATCAGTGGCGGACGGTGGGTGTTAATACCGGGTGTGCTGTGTATGCCGTAGGGCGTAGGGTATAAAATTAGCAATTAAAAAAAAATACTCGTTTTGCATTACAAAAATGTTTAATTTATTAGTTATTTATACATAAGTTCAATGCGACGTTTCTGAGACATAAACTTTTCAATCACGTCTGCATAGAATGTGTCTTTCTGTTTTAATTCCATCAATAACTTTTTTTCTATTGAAATTAAGCTAAGGCCACATAATCTATCTTGACCTTGCGTACCTCTATAGCAAGTTTTTATTCTTTTCAGCGCCGAAAAAGACCGTTCTGCTGAAGCTGTACTGCTTGGTATCGTTAATATTAATTCTCCCAGCTTAAACACCTCTTTAAAACCAGATTCGAGGTTATTTTTTGTCATGAATTGTATTAATTCATGAACAGGTTTCTCTGAAAATTCAGAGCTGGAATATAGCACAATGAGTTCGTTTTTCAATCGAATATAATCAAACAGTGATCCATAAAAATCTTTTAATTTATTAATTAAAACATTTGGAAAATTTTCTTTATATTCGTCATATTTATCATTACAAAGAAGGTGGAAATATTCTAATTTGGAAAGTGAAGAATATCTACATTCGACTTGTGCGATTATGCTATCAACTATTTTGAAATATAATTGACGAAATGAAGTTTTATCTTCTACTTCTGAATAATTTTTTAATCTTTGTGGCCACGATCATGATCATCATTTTTTTCATTTAAATAATTATTCCATAACATTTCAAAATTATTATACCTTTCGTATTTCAGTTGCTGCAAAACATCATTAATTTTTTTACAACAATATAAAACGTCCGAAGATTTAGATTGAAGAATGTTATACAAAACATCAGTTATTCCAAACAGTTTTGAAAAAAATTGAAGAAGTTTAATTGTTTGAAAATCCTCTAAAAAGCCTAAAAACCCTCGTGCTTTTATAACAGTATCTGTGTCCCATAATTCACAATTTTCTATAACATGTCGAAAAAAAATATGTAAATTGACTTCTGTATTGTTGTACTGTGCTACTTAAACGAGATGTAAAATTCCACCTTGTGGGTGCTACAGAGGGAAGTCTTTTTGTCACAAATTCCTGTAAAGCGAATACTCTTTTGGAAGATTTTGAAAAGTATGTAGACAATCCATTTAAAGTTTGAAAAAATGATTTACTTTCTTTAATATCAGAAAGACCTTGCTGCAATACTAAATTCAATACATGAGCATAACAGTGTGTAAAAAGAGCAAAAGGATAAGCATTGAGGACTTTGGATTGCAAACCATTTACGTGTCCACTCATTACACTTGCTCCATCATAAGTCTGTCCAACCAATTTGTCTTGAATTTTAAATTCTTCAACTATGTTCACCATTAGAATAGACCATTAGATGTTTTATCAGCACTAACGTCTGTAAAACTAATAAACCGTTCATGTACATTGCCTTTACATACAAAACGTAAAACTGTTGAGAGCTGTGATTTTGTCATTATATCTGAAGTTTCATCGAGAATAATAGCAACAAAACTTGCTGACTCTACTTCATTTTTTATATGAACTTTAATAACATGAGAGATTGCTTCGATTATGTCATTTTGTATACTTGGAGAAGTACCACGAAAGGTAGTAGCAGTATTTAGAGTATCTAAAACAGAATCATATTCTCGAAGAGCATTTAGATATTCAATGTAATTGCCTTTGTTTACGGAATTACATGACTCGTCGTGACCTCGCAGGGACAGTTCTTGTTTTCCTAGATAGATTATTGCGTTAATAATTCGTTTTAAAACATCTCTATTTTTATTTACTTGTTCATTATGTCGACTTATTTCGGCTTTACGTTGACTGTCAATTAATACGTCGATTCGTTGTTTGCCAAACATTTGTATGGAAAGAAATGATTGAACGTGTGCCTGCGATCCTTTGTGTTTCTTCAGTTCAGTCAAATGGTTGAGATCAGCAAATCCTTCTTTGTTCCACACATTAATATCTTTGGAGAACAATAAACATGGCCAGCAGAAAAGTTTGGATCGAATTTCACAGCCTGTAATCCATACGAATTTTTTATAATTTGAAACGCAAAAATGTCTAGTGTAAACTTTTGTTTTTTCTTTATGCAAACTGGATAAATTTGGAAGAGACGGACACGGTTTCCCATCTTTAATTATTTTTAATTTTATCTCAAAACTTCTATTTGAAAACGGAATAGTTAAAATGTCTTGAACACTGTTAGCCATTATTAGTTATTAGAGGTATGACTGAGATATGACCATAAAAATACGAATGTGCGAAAAAGTACGAGACCACGTGTCGCATCGCATTGGTCAATTGCCGACTGTTGCGCGGTGCTCTGAAGTCGTAGCACACCGTACGTCTTAATATCGCGAACAAACCTATACAAGCGAATATCCGCCTGCACACTCCAACCAAACCCACCAATTTGCTGCACGGCATAGGTATTCTCTCGTCGCGGCGCACAAACTACATACACACATCACACAACACGCTGCAGACTGCACACCACACCATACACCATACATTTAGCGCACGCGGTAAATACACCATACACATCAATGCCTGCTTATACAACAACACATTATTTTGTATTAAAATACTACTTGGTTTTCACGGGTGTGCGCCGCACACCTAGCACACACCCAATATACGCCACTGATCTGTATACATATGTATGTATATCTATGCTCCTAGCGAATGTTGTCCGTAGTATTGTCCCTGTTTGTTTGTATTGTGCCTTTGATGAATGTTTGGACGAAGGTCAATATTTTATCATGACCTGTCTTCTATGCAGTATCGATATGTCATGGAGACGTTTGATAATGTCAAGTTGTAATAATACATAAATGGTAGAAGTATTTTTTTGTGTATTTCAATGATTTTTTAGTCCTTGGTAGTATTATACATATGTATTAGTAACATATGTATGTATGTGTATATTTGAGTGAGTAATCGTGTTTATACAAACTAGGTATAATTCTGCGAAGTTTTGGCTAACTTCTTTACGGACGGTAATGGTGATTTCGGTATTACGAAGCGTCTCTGTGCTGAAACATTGCATGAAACTAAAGTGTGTTATAATCAGGGGCGTTATTTGAGGGGGGGCTGGTGTGGGCCGCCGCCCCCCCCCCCCCTAAATTTGAACGGGACCATCCACGTTGTTTTATGTATTATTATGAATTTGAATTAAAATACCAAACCAGAAAAAATAGAATATTGAAATTTTTTAGAACACTGTCAGGTAAAAAGACATCGACTTTTCCCAGAAAAAAAATGGTAACTCCCAAATATTTTGTTTTGTTGTTTGTCTTGCTTTGAAAAATTTTCAGGAGATTATTTTGTACTTTATATAATACACTCATTTTTTTAATATAATACACATTAGTTAGGCCTGGGATCTATGTACATACATATTATATATATATATATATATATATATATATATATATATATATATATATATATATATATATATATACATAGTATATACATAGTACATACATAGTACATATTATATTTAAATATTACATTCTAAAATTTATCAAAAATTCATCACAATCTGAATGCAGTAACATTTGCTTCTTTGAAAGATTTTTATACTGTGCATTCATATCCATATATGTACCTACGAATACATACATATACATATGTATGTATGTAGATATGTCAAATCGACACTGTTTGCCAAAACTCCTTTCATATTCATGAGTGTTGTCTTGAAATAAACCATATGATTCCCGTCTGATATTTTATTTCAGATTCTTTTCACATGTATGTTTTATACCCGCAAACTACACAGAGGAATAACTAACATTTGCACACTCTGAATGTAATGAGTTCTGGAGACAGAGACGATATATGGGGGGGAGGGAAAATCAACATACGAATGTGACCATAATACAAATCTATCTATCCATTTACATTTTCAATCATGCATCACATCGATTCAAAATGAAACGCAATTTAATTAATGTTCCTTTAATTGATCTTTCAGACGTTCTGCGTAGTTTCGAAGAGGTTCAGAAAAAACTACATCCATCGCTTCACGGCAACCAGCTCTTTCTTCTGGTGGTCACCTTGGTCACCGATGAGACGAGCTTGCATCTATCTCTGCACCAACCAATTGTTCGACTACGTAGTGATGGCCACCATTCTTCTCAACTGTGTCTTTCTAGCCATGACGGAAACCATCGAAGAAGCTGAGTGAGTACTTTGTATATGAGCCGTTATAATTGAAAGTGGGATAAGTCCACTTTTCTTCATTTCTAGAAATATCTCGCAAAACATTAAATATAATTTTTTGCGTTTAACAATATTTAAAAATACTGGTGGCCTGTAATACGTTTATTTTGCTTTTCCGAGATTCTGGACATATCAAATTAAAATAATTTAATTTTAAAGTATTAATTCCGTTTATCTGAATTGCGATATTTTACCGAGTGCACAATTTTGTGCACACAGGCCACTAGTTGTATGTATGGCTATAATCTAAGATTGTACATACATACATATATTTCGCGGCCCGAAATAACATATGTACATATATATGTTTCGGCCCAAAGCGATTTACTTCATCACCAAGTGTTTCATTGAATATGAAAAATATCCATGTCAAAATCCAATAACGAATATATATACTCGCTTTATATCCTACATTGGAATGGTTATTAACAAAAATATAATATTAAAAAAAAAAAAAAAACTTTCTTTTAAAAAATTTCTTGCACAATAAATGTAATTAAATTCTATGTACAATAAATGTAATTAAATAGATTTTGACATGTAAATAATATAAAAAATCAAGGATAGTTAAAAAAAATTGCCTGCGCACATGCCTTTTCTTAAAGTTGTTATTTAACATGTCAAAAAGGGGGAATATGTAGTCCCCCCCCTCACAAAAATTTAGTTAACGAGTTATCGTTTTCCCAAGGTTTGGAGGTAAACATTCTAGAGTATTTCTTCATCTAAATCCGACTATACCCGCATATTATCATTTTTAAACATTTTTTTAAACACTGCGGTTCATGAACAATTAGAAAATAGGTAAATTAGCCCATCTGTCAAAAAGTTTGTGTATCACTGATCTAAGATTAATCTTGTCGTCACATATCCCGAGGGTATTCCTTTCTTCCCGGTGTACATTTATAGTATTTTTGCGGAACTTTGTTATCCACGTCGTTCTCGCAAGACATAATTTCTTAATAATTCTTCGTCCCAAACTTATTTTTTCCTATGATATATTTATAACTAGACTAATTTTTCGCGAAATAGAATGCTAGCGTAGCTCCGTCTAATTGAACGAATCTACTATAGAAAACTTTTTTCAAAGTTACAGTTGTTGCTCTTATGGATTAGTTCCTTTATATGTATGTATAAATATGTATATGTTTATATGTATAGGTATAATATGTTCATATAGAAAATCATCAACTTGAATGTACATATTTTATATACAACTAGCTGAACCCGGCATTCGTTGCAATGCCACAATAACGCATACAATTCCCGTTCCCGTTCCCATTCTCGTTCCCGTTCCCATTTGTCGTTAAAACGCAAGCAGCGAACACCTTGGTCGCGACCCGAAAACATTTGAAATTATAGCGTCGCAATGAGACTCATTCCCATTTTTCCCGTTTTTTTTCACAGTAATCTTTCCGGACATGCATACAACAAATCCTAAAAGTTCCATTGTAATCGGTTCAGTGGTTTAGGAGCCTATTCGAGACACACACACAGACTTTCAATTTTATTTATATATATATATATATATATATATATATATATATATATATATATATATATATATATATGTACATATATAGATTTTATGTAGTATTGCTGTTGTACCATTCAAAAACGAATCGATGTAGTTCTGCATCGAAATAACAATACAAGCTCAATGATCAACTCACTATCTCCGAAAGCCATCATTTTATATTTCATCATTTATATTTTATTTAACTTTTCCACGTCAGCTATTAGTCTCTTGGCGATTCAACTTCTCGTCTTTATCCTCACTCGTCCTATACGCAGTATTTTTTTTCTCTTTTTGGGTTCTTGTAAAGTGTAAAAGTATGATTTACGGCCACAGGCCAGTGGCTCGAGAGTGTACACTGCCAATATGCGGTGGATATTCTTTACGAGGCTTTGCAGGGGCAGCGCGTGAGTAATGGGGGCCCGGACCCAACGTTCCGTGCAGGGCCGGCGCGATTTATCAATTTTAAGTGGCCACCGTGGGTGGGTCAAAACCCAACCGTTTAACTGAAAATCTATCTGCGTTGACCGCGGACAGAGGGGCCTAATTTGTACCCCGATCGATTATTTCGTCCTTTAATTAATTCATAAAATATATTCTCACCTCATTTGAAATTCTTTTTCCCGTTTTATTGTTGTAATCCCAGCTTTTTGTAAATTTATTTTTACATGAAAACTATTCGAGTAATTTTATTTCAAAGTATTGTTTGAAATGACAATACTCTCGCGTGCCGTTAAACCGATGTCAAAAATTATATGCATGTTTTGATATAATTGTTTTTCAAAATTTGCTTGGAAATAGACTGTAAAATTTTAGTTTTTTTTTTATGAAAACATGTATTTATTTTTTGATTAGATAATGAATAGGTTCCATTAGATTACTACACAAAAGTGAACATGAAAATCAAGGCAAAGTAAAACATGTATGTATTTTCATTTCTAACAAACTTAACTGATCTCTATTTAATTTCTCATCAAAACATTTCGTAAGAATTCATTACGTGTCTTCATCAGAATACACATAATGAATTCGTAAAATTTTTGGCAATGTATTTATGATTTTTTTTTAATCACCGGTACATTATTTCGTTTTTTACTTTATCTACATATGTACGTAGTAATAAAAGATGAATTTTAGTGATCATGCGAAAATTCGAACTCGAGATTTTGACTGATTCCAACTCAGAATCGATCACTGATCACGTTTTCATGATCCAGAAAAAAATGTGTGTGTTTGTATGTGTATGTGCGTGTATATGTGTGTGTGTGTATATTGGTTGGGAATTTCGTAAATAAGTTAAAATTTCTATGATGATATGACATATTTCTATGAATCCGGGTAAAACTAGTTTATAATAATCAACAAATTCGAAATGCTATAATTTCAAATTTGCAGGAAATAGGAATAGATTGAAATTTTGGTAGAACCGTTTCAACAATGAAATCAGATGAATTGACAACATCTGATCGAAACAATCAAACTCCAGTCACGTATATTCAGGTCTAACCGGCAACACCGGGCCAGGAGTTAAACCCACGACCCCTCAGTAGAAATCATTACACACTAACCACTGATCTATGTTGCAAGTTGCTAGTAAACCGAAATTCTCTTCCTCTCTTTTTTTTAAACAAACAAATATGGTCTATTTGTATAATATACATATGCATGTAAATACTTAAATGTGTATGTTAGACCTAATTCCAAGCTCAATTCAAATCACAAATAAAAAATAACCCTATCAAGTGAATTGACTTTTTAACAAAAGCAATATTTTTATATTATCTATTAAATCGATAATTTTTTCTCAATTTTCTACTAACGAGATTTACAATTCAATGTCACGATATATTATAGATTAAATTAAATAAAAATTCCCACTGTAGTACAGTAAATATTTTTTCGCTACATACATAGTAAGTCTTTTAACATGACAATTACACGCGTCCTTTTTGACGGGCTAATCCGCTCGTACAGTAATAATTAATGACCGGGCCGTTTCACTTTGGCACACTACTATCTATGTATGTACGCTATGTACATATGTATATCTATACAATATAATATACATAGTCTCGTGTGAAATTAATAAGCCGTAATTGACCGAGCTCGGCTCCGAGGCTTCATCATTTTGCACTCGATCTTTTTTCCACACACATTTTCCGGCTAAATTATTCAAACGAAAGCGCAACACCTTTGACATGTATCCGCTAAAGCTTAATTGTTTTCGTCGGGCCAGTATGTGTATGTAAATATACGTATGTAGTCTAGAATTTCAAATAGCGAGAAATTTAATTAGAAACTGTGTGCACATGCAAACTTGCACACGGAACTCAGGTGCATAATTTTCCACGTTTCGCTTTAGACAGTGAAAAACATTATTATTTCAGTTCTTCAGCAACCGTTGTTACACTTTAGCAACGTCGGACTTAATTGACTTTGGATTATAAATTAGAACGGGCCCCTTCGTTTCCATTGTGATTCTCACAATGTGATTACGGCATTTATATTATTCATGCGTGTTTACGAACTTTCATTTTTGTTTTTTAGCTAAAATAAATTATATGAAACTGAAACGAAATAATAACATGATATGAAAATGTTTTAAATGTTTCGTTTTTGTTCTTTCGAATATTTGAATAGCATGAAATATTCACACTATAATATGAAACACTCAATGTTGATTAATTGAAATGGTGACCAAGTAAACAAATACCATATAACCAACATTGCTGTTATAAACTCTCTCGCCAATGATTTTGGGGTATGGATGGTGAACTCGAATTTTGATTTATATTACAGTATATTCTTTAAATAACTGCCATAAAACATTAATCAATATTCATTAAATAAATACAATATAAGGTAAACAGTATATGATATTATATTACTCTAATTCCATTATGTACATAAGTACATACATACTAGCGAGTCCGATAAATGGCCCGGAAAATAGCTCGATAAATTATCGGTAAAATATCACTATTACCGGTAAATTAACAAAATCACTGCGTTTTATCACATTTCTCTTCTTTATTTCATCTGGCAACACTGGCCCGGACTCGGTGCTTCTTTCAGGAGAAAACAGTATACAATGCTGAAAATAATAGTAACAACTATTGAACGGAATTACAAGAAAGATGTAGTAAATTAGTTTCCGTTTCCGATGATGATATTGCAGTCGTTCCATCTACGACTAAATGTGTGTCATCAGTAAAAGAAAGGCTTCAATTGGCTATTAGAAATAAAAATGGTCAGTATAGTAAAGAAACCTACCAGAAGAAAAAAATGAAGAAATTGTGAGAAATTCATTTAAATTTTTGAGGAAATGGAATAAAATTTAAAAAAATTACGTAAAAAATTAGATCACAGCTATCTGAAGATAACATTTTCTTCGCTGTTATTTTCTAAAGAAAATCAATATTTTTTTAGTTTTTTATAAAATATTAATTTATAGAGAACTAGTTATTTTACCCGGCTTCGCTTAGTATTTGTAATATAAACAGCATGAACATGGCGAATCTAATGGTAAATATTCATTTGATTTTTTATTAAATTTATTTGAATCGAAAAAATATTAATATAAAAATAAATATATTATTATATTATTCACCAAATTGAATTATCTTCATAGAAACTTTGTTTGGTTTACGAAGTTCCCAACCAAAGACATTTACATTCCTCTTTCGAAATTATATATTAAATTCATTACTTATAAAGTGGTACTGAATTTTTTTGGGCAATAAATCTTAGTATGTAATAAATAATGTTAGCAAACCATTCAGCGTTTAGTTAAATATATATACTACAAAAAAATAGTTTATTTTTGAGATTGGAAAATCTAGTCATTTACCGGTATATCTGTAATTGGTAATAAAATTATCGGATTGCCGGTAAATGGAAATAACGGTAAATTGGGCTCCTTAATACATATGTACATCTTAATGATCATTTAGCAAAAAGAATATATAAAAATATTCAGACATTTCATTTCATCTACTATAGGAGCTCAAAAGTAAATATCATTAAGGATTCTCGCATCCACTCTTTGAATTTTTTTCTAAGATCTTGTAATTTAAATTGCTTTGCAAAATGAAGCGATGCGACGCAAAAACGTCACATTAATAATTTCAAACGACGAACTGTCTTTGAGGTCAGTAACCAAGTAGACTTAGTCATTAACTGAACTTGAGTGAATGAATTCCAATGGGATATTTTATTTATAATAAATACATAAAAACAAATTTATAAGATCGCATTAAACTTTATATTATAATTATTTACGTACACTACATGTCTGCTTAATCAAAGAGAATAGTTTTGAAGTACCCAAGCAAGGATGCTTGTTACAATCAACAATTAGAACATTATGACATTTGCGAAGAGCCTCTTCTAAGCTAGGGCTTGATTAAGAAAAGGTTCACGTCTATGGATGTATATGTACATATATTAAAGTTAATCTTATGTGATACATATACATACATACATATGAATATGATTCAATTTTATGAAATTTTTTCGCGTACATGATAATAAGTGCTTTGACCCAAATATATAAAACCGAAAGATGAATTATTTTGACTTTTCTGTTTTAACGACTTCAAGATGATATTTTTTGCAAGCAGTGCGTTACCAATTCTTGGGAACGTTCGCCGCAACTGTTCCCCGGGGTCTACTTGGATGAAGAGTACAAATCTTGATACCGAGAGTCGTACGGAGAGGATTTTCATTTGTACCTTGTGATATAAGTTGGCTTCTCAAACGCTAAACTACCCGGCTTTAGATAGGAGACGCCTTTGACTTTGGCTCTGATGAAATGCTACATTCATACACTCGCTCGATAAAAGTCATCCCCTTTTGGTCCTTTGGAACAATTCAATTTTGCAAAATTCTCTACATTAGACCTATACGCGCGCATACGCACGCTTTGGTATTATTAAGGTTAAAGCACCCATTGGTAATTAAAGCTAATTTACTCCCTAAGCCCTAACAACATAATCAGAGGGAATGTTTTAATTCTCAACGCACGTTGGATCACAAGGGCCCCCGAGACGCTCGTTGATAATTTCCGTCCGCGCAATTTTAAATTTAAACCGTTGCGTGCAAATGTCCCCAAATTCGATGTAATATGGTAGCGCCGTTGAAATTTTCCCAGTTAAAGGGATGGTAAAAAAGTGTGATGGTAGCTAATAAAACGTACCCAGCTTTAGAGTAGCTGCAATAAATCGCGACACTTCCTCGCCGATCGGATGTCTCGCCGGATTTGTTGGTCTTTTAGGTCCTTTTTATGTCTTTTTGTTGCAAAAGGTCTACCTCTCCGCATTGGTAAATCCACCGATTTATAGCGCAATTTAATTCTCTATAAACGGCTGCGACTAATTTAGAGATGTTTTTATACACTCGGTAAATTACATTTGCACTTGATATTTTCGATATATAATTGAATTCTGGGATGAATAAATTTTTTTAACGATCATGTCTCTGGAGAATTTTATTAAACGGAACCAAACTTTGTAGATGGCAAATACATAATACATACATACATACATATATACTATTTATAAACATTTTTTTATTTTTATTTTTTTATCATGTTGCCATTACAAGTTGACCCAAAGCGACAGCTATGGTATTAAACTTGCACATACATATTTTTTTACATATACATATATGTATATTCCAGGAAGGCCTAACCTATAGCCAGCAGCATAGCTCGGACGTTAAGCTTCTGCTTACCGTCATGAAGGTGCCGGGTTCTATCCCTGAATGAAAATGAATTTTTCAGAGTATGCTGTTGGTCAGACCTGGATTTGTGACTCCAGGTTGATCGTTTCCTATCAGAGTTTGCCAATTTTCTCTGATTTCATTGTTGAAACGGTTCCCGGAAAAAAAATTGGCTAAAAATCCTTCCTACCTACTATGTCACCACTATTTGAAATTTGATGAATGTACAATAAAAATTTATGTACAATTCATAGATGTCTCGTTAATTTGCGAGTTTTTTCAGTGTCTCGCAATTCAACGACTTATAATAAAAAAAATGCTGCATTTGTATTTGTAATTGGCCAGGAAGGCGCATTGGGATTTTCCTGTAAGGCCTTCCTGGTATATATGTAAAATAAAAATAAAATAAATAAAATAAACAGGTAAACCCCAATGCGCCTTCATAGACAATTAATTAAACATTACATCATTTTTGATTACATAAATCGCTGTATTTCGAGAGACTGAAGGACACGAAATTAACAATTAATTAACTAATTAATTAATCCGTAGAGACATCTATAGATTCAGACTTGTACATAAATTTTTATGTTTTGTACATAAATTATATTCAGATATTGACATAGCGGGTAGGATGGTTTTTGCCAATTCAATACCTTTATAGATTATAAATTTGAAATTATATTCAAAAAGTGGTGGAAAATAGTAGGCAGGTTAGTTGTCAATTTGGAGAGGAACAATTTCAACAATGGAATCAGATAAATTGGCAAACTCTGATAGGAAACGATCTACTTGGAAACAAAAATATCTAAATCTGACCAGCAGCACTGCTTAAATACTCTGAATAAATTATTTTCAATCAAGGTCAAACTAGGCCTCGAAGCTCGAATCCATGTTCTCTCGGTATTGATGCAACCACTGAGCTATACTACCGGCTTTAATATGTACATATGTACATTGTATAAAACAGGAATGCTTTATATATGTATTTACATAATTTGAGAGGTATGAAAAATATATACATATGTATGTATGTAATTATGAAAAATGTTTGATAAATAAATATGGGTAACGAGTCTAACCGAAATCACAAATGCAGTTGAGCAATTAAAAATGCTAATAAATAGATTTTTGGTTAGGTAAATAAACGGCAGATAGATAAATTCAGTGCTGTCATCCAATGGATTTCCAAGGGTTTCCAGAAACCTTATGTTCAAACTTTAAAATTTCCAAAAATGTTTACAATGATAGTTCTATGGTTTGATTCAGAATTTGAAGTTTTTACATTTTTGTCGTAAGCTATGTATGTACATATGTATGTATGAAAAACAATGGCATCCATTAATTTCGTTACTATATCAATTAATCAACATTCAGTGCTTACATTATAGTTTTTTTAAAACTTATTTTTATAACTTAAGTTATATTAGAAGAATTTTTTTAATTGGATAACTGGAATAGTATGCAAGAAGATTCAGGAAAAAACAATGAAGGTAAAGATTCTACAACTTAGAAACGTCGTCTTAGACAATTCAAATGCTGATATTTTCGTTTGGATTAATACCATATATTCCATGAATTATTTTTTAATATAAAAATTACTCATTGTAGGAACTTACATTTTGAAATATTCAAATGAAAAATGAGACCATTCTATTATACGAGTGAATCGAAGCTCTTTGAGCAATTACATTATGATTGCGTCGTAAATATTCATACTAGATTGAGCTCTTTAAAACCAAGTCGTTCGTGCAAAAATCTCATTCCTCGCTCTAATGAAATGCCGAACTAAGTGCATCGCAAATTACGGAAATAGTTTTTCGCGCCAGCATTTATTAAGCCGCTAATGCAACCAAGTTGCAAATAATACGAAGGGGGTGGCATAATGCTCGCGATTACATCGGAAGCGGGAATTTCCTGCCCGGAACACGATAAAACGACCCGTTGCATACGCGAAATGTGTCTAAATTCAACATACTATTTCGAAAAATGTTCAGTTCATTAAATAAGTCCTGTTGGTTAATATAAAAAATATATTGAGTCATTTTTGCGATCCACTTTGGGAATGCACAATCCGCTGAAATTGTCCTGAAGCTCTCAGCCACTATATTGCAACAATATACGGTAGCTATAATCGTGAATAATAACCCTTCAGAGATATTCGCTGAAAGTGCACTCATTTACTACCGCTGTGTCGTTAACTATATAATGTATAATTTTTAGTACGGTGTTTTTTTAAAGCACTCATTTTGTTATTATGCATTAACTCGACTCAGAATGAAACATTCAACTTAAATTTTTACTGTCAAACTGTAATGTAGGATTAAAGTTTGAATACAATCTATGCATTTTTTATATACATATATGTACATACTTATGTATGTACTGTCACGTTCCGTTGAAACATTTATTTAATTTTTTAAACTACATACTTGGTTAACTAACCAAGTTTTATTTTATTAATATTAAAATGTTACATTTATCTTACATATATTATACTAGCTGTATTACCCGGCTTCGCTCAGTGTTTATAATATAAACCGCTTAAACATGACTAAGCTAATTTAATTAAAAAAAAAAAAAAATTAAAAAAAAATTTAAAAATTAAAAAAAAAAATAAAAAAAAATAAAAAAAAAATCAAAAAAAAAAATTAAAAAAAAAAATAAAAAAAAAATAAAAAAAAAATTTTTAAAAAATCAAAAAAAAAAATCAAAATTTTTGCCTTCTAGGGCTTCGCCCTCGGCGCCCCCCTGAGCCTTTGCCTTCTAGGGCTTCGCCCCTCCACGCCCCATGAGCAATTGCCGTTTAGGGCTTCGCCCCCCTTAGTTAATGCCTTTTAGGGCTTCGCCCCTCCGCACCCCCATGATTAAATGCCGTCTAGGGCTTCGCCCCCCTTAGTTAATGCCTTTTAGGGCTTCGCCCCCCGCGCCCCCAAGATTAATTGCCGTTTAGGGCTTCGCCCCCCTTAGTTAATGCCTTTTAGGGCTTCGCCCCTCCGCGCCCCCATGATTAAATGCCGTCTAAGGCTTCGCTCCCATGATCAGTTGCCTTTTAGGGCTTCGCCCCCCACGCCCCCAAGAATAATTGCCGTTTAGGGCTTCGCCCCCCTTAGTTAATGCCTTTTAGGGCTTCGCCCCTCCGCGCCCCCATGATTAAATGCCGTCTAAGGCTTCGCCCCCATGATCAGTTGCCTTTTAGGGCTTCGCCCCCCGCGCCCCCAAGATTAATTGCCGTTTAGGGCTTCGCCCCCCTTAGTTAATGCCTTTTAGGGCTTCGCCCCTCCGCGCCCCCATGATTAAATGCCGTCTAAGGCTTCGCCCCCATGATCAGTTGCCTTTTAGGGCTTCGCCCTTCGCCCTTTTGAGCCCCATGGGGCTGCGCCCCATGAGGCTGGGCCCCCCGCGCCCCCTTCGGGGCTTCACGGGGCTACGCCCCTTGTGGCACCCCCTTTTGAGCCCCATGGGGCTGCGCCCCATGAGGCTAGGCCCCCCGGGCCCCCACGGGGCTGCGCCCCTTGTGGCGCCCCCTTTTGAGCCCCATGGGGCTGCGCCCCATGAGGCTGGGCCCCCCGGGCCCCCTTCGGGGCCCCACGGGGCTGCGCCCCTTGTGGCGCCCCCTTTTGAGCCCCATGGGGCTGCGCCCCATGAGGCTGGGCCCCACGGGGCTGCGCCCCTTGTGGCGCCCCCTTTTGCCCCCATGAGGCTGGGCCCCCCGGGCCCCCTTCGGGGCCCCACGGGGCTGCGCCCCTTGTGGCGCCCCCTTTTGAGCCTCATGGGGCTGCGCCCCATGAGGCTGGGCCCCCCGGGCCCCCTTCGGGGCCCCACGGGGCTGCGCCCCTTGTGGCGCCCCCTTTTGAGCCCCATGGGGCTGCGCCCCATGAGGCTGGGCCCCCCGGGCCCCCTTCGGGGCCCCACGGGGCTGCGCCCCTTGTGGCGCCCCCTTTTGAGCCCCATGGGGCTGCGCCCCATGAGGCTGGGCCCCCCGGGCCCCCTTCGGGGCCCCACGGGGCTGCGCCCCTTGTGGCGCCCCCTTTTGAGCCCCATGGGGCTGCGCCCCATGAGGCTGGGCCCCCCGGGCCCCCTTCGGGGCCCCACGGGGCTGCGCCCCTTGTGGCGCCCCCTTTTGAGCCCCATGGGGCTGCGCCCCATGAGGCTGGGCCCCCCGCGCCCCCTTCGGGGCTTCACGGGGCTGCGCCCCTTGTGGCACCCCCTTTTGAGCCCCATGGGGCTGCGCCCCATGAGGCTGGGCCCCCCGGGCCCCCTTCGGGGCCCCACGGGGCTGCGCCCCTTGTGGCGCCCCCTTTTGAGCCCCACGGGGCTGCGCCCCTTGTGGCGCCCCTGGCGGGGCCCCATGAAACTACTCGCCTTGCGCCCCCGCGGGGGTGAATCCATTGAATCGAAAAAAACAAATCGGCGCCCATGGATCGAAAAAAAAAAAATCGAATCACGTGTTCGATGACGTCACCGATCTACGGACGACGACGACGAAGACGACGAAAACGACGACCAAGGATACATACAAAGTCTCTTTCCAAATTATAGATTAGATTCGAAGAAACGAGATTACGGAACAATGATAATTTAATATGAGATACAAGCGTATCATACAAATGACAGGATTCGACTGCGACTACATTTGGCTAGTGAGCTTAACCCAGGTACTCCACAGTGTAACGTCATATTTATCTATGTACCTGCTTTGGGATCCCAACATGAAATCAATTTGTGAAAATTTAAATTTTTGGCCAGCTTTTGAGGCAAAATACCAGGATGTGCGTCGGCCGCCGGTTAAGTGCATTCGGGGATTATCCGTCACCGAAAGTGCATTCGGGGGGTAACAATGGAGACCCCCGAATTGGCCTAATGGGATCCTAAGTGGTCGGTAGAATTTTTCGAACGGCACTTGCTGCTAGTTCTCAGAATCCTGGTGAAAGCATGAGGCTATACGTGCCCAAGACCGGGAGACTGTACGTGCCTAAACAATGGATAAACAAACGGATCAAGGAAGCTGTAGTATAGGGGATTATTCTGGAACGAACGCTGGCTGCGCGTGGACCTCCTGAATCAGAAAATAAATGCTGTGAAGCGACTTTAACCTTTCATTTGGATCCTTCACCCACCCCTACGCAACAGTATATACATATGTATGTACATAAATAAATGTTGAACAATGTTCGCTGACTTAATATTTTGTAAATTTATTTATTGGATTACTACAGCGTAGTGCACTGGTAGAGCTATTGCATACCAGTAGATATGTAGGTCGTAGGTTCAAGTCCCGACCAAATACGCTACTGGTGAGGTTTTGTATTAGAGTTTTCCGATTTTTCTAGCTTAATTGTTGTGACGGGTCCATTTAATCAGTATTCTCCCCTTCAGTTACTCGCAAATTTGAGTTATTAGCATCTCCAATTTGTTGAATCTTATTAATGCTACCTACATACTTAGTGTATTTATTACAAATTTGCTCTGTATAAAAAAAATTAATTGTCCATAAATGTATCTATTGTATTATATGTATTATGTTTGAAAAATTGTTAGTCCTTATGAACAAAAACTAATCGAACCATATGTGTCACCTTGGGGTAATTCCTGTCATGGCACATATGATGAATGTTTGTAAAAATAAAAATAACAAATTATTAAATAATATGGACGGCCTGAATAAAATTGAATAATAGTTGTAACGATAAAAATTCGAAAAGAAGGGAAGAGAGTACATTTTTTAAATCTTGTAACAGTTTTTCAGTACTTTGAGCGAAATAACAACCTTAATTAGCAAGTGAATACTGTATAAAATTTTTGTATGGGTAATGCGATTTTTCACACTCAAAATTACAGCTAAGAAAATATTCAGGCTGCTGCTGAAATAAACGTTTCTTTTTATCCAGTTTTTTTATGCGAGATTATGCCACCACATACATACATGTCTGATATAATATAACACACTTAGCAGTTGCCAAAATTCTATGAATTCTTAACGTTATAATATTTTTGTTTCGATTTTTGTATTGAGTTCCTGGCTACATATTTGATTTGAAACAAGAAAGTTTTACACGCTCATTATATTTACTTTATCCTGTTTGTTTTTGCCTTGCCGGTACAAAGTTGCCGTTTTTCTTTGTCTGTTAAAGATTGCTTTGTTAATTGAACTTTGAGAGACCAGAATCGGTTACAATTCAAGTATATACATATATGTACATATATGTATGTATTTACAATATAAACATGCAAATTATACTCATAATTATTACTTTTCAATTATTTACATTCAAATTAATGGAAAACTACATAGTCATACTCAAATATCATAATAAGACAAAGGTATTTATTGTTAATCCAAGTACATAGGTTTGTATTGGGCTTTAATTACAAGATTTGAATGTATATATTTAGTATGTGTGCTAAAAAAGGCTAAGAACTTCTCCTATACTTATATATTCACATAAATAAATGTATGTATGTACGATTGAGGATTCTTTTTGATAAAATTTTCCGCGCTCTCTACACATCCTCATTAGTCGGCGTTGTATCTCGTATTTTTCCTTTTTTTATTCACACACCAGATAGAAGAACAGATCTCTATTAGCTCCCTCATACAAAATTCACCGACTCGTTCATTCGGCGTTAGTTTCGTGGGTTTTTATTCACATTTTGAAAACGCGAAATAAACACAGCCTTTTTGACGTGGCGCAACTACTAAAGACGCTAACGTTCTAACATGTTTCTATTTACGATGTGATTTCGGATAATTTGTTGAAATTGCACAGGCTCTAAAGTTAGCTCGTTACTGTAATAAATAATTACAGTAAAGTTTCAGCATAATGGCATATGCGCTCTTATCGTTAGTATACGAAAATATAGTTACCCTTATATGGGTTTCGTTACTTTGCATTACATTCATTATATTATATAATAAATATGAAGCTTTATTTTCATAAAAACATCACAGTACGTCGTTTGTATGAAGTTTCCACTCTCCATAAAGGAAATCTTTCAATGCATAGTTATACTACAGGATCGATACTATCCGTCCGGGATAAGTTAAAATGCGAAAACGCCAACAGATTTTCAGACGCATTTTCCTCACAGTCGGTGATAATTCTCAAACGCTTTGATTTTTTGTGCCATCCTTAGATGGCACAAAAATCATATCGAGATAATAATGAGCTCTCGTTGATATAATTTTGGTTGTGTTAGTGCGAACACGCATGTGAGCGTGTGCAAATTTCCTTTTAAGTATACGCAAGAAATTGGCTGCGAAACACCTCATCCGAGCAAATCGGAAAATTGCTTTGCTTATTCAATTACTTGTGAGCGTAGAACAATTTTCATTTTTTTATCTTACCCGATATGAAGAATTATTGTGGAAATTTGGTGAAATTTCAATCTTAATTTTTGCACGTTTTTGAAGTATTGCCTTTCAAAAAAAAATATACCAAAAAAGTGAAAAATGTTAAACATACATATTTTTATATATGTAGAGATATCTAGTTATTGTATATAGAATATGTGTGAAACATATTTACATAATATTTTAAGCTTAGTAATGTTTTGCTACAAATGCAACAGGCTAAGCCTTAAAGTCGACAACTTTTAAGCCAAGCTGCAAAACAAGCACAATTTTCCTTTATTTGGATCAAACATGCTATACATACAGTGGTTTCCAAAAATCGTATAATATGATCATAATACTTTAACTATATTTTTATCATTTTCATATTATATTTATGCATACATATATTCGAAAGTGTATTCTTTGAATAGCAGATGAAACATTCGTTTCAAATATATTTAAGGAACAAATGTGACGTTGGAAATTATCACAATGTCCAACTCGGTCTATTGTACCCATTGTACCTTTATACGTTTGAATGAGTTTTAGGAAATTTTGCGGTGTTCAGCTTAATTTGCGAGTGAAGTGTGCCGAACCGATCTCGTCTGATTGGGTCCAGTCCCTTTCGCGTACCATATTCCGAATGAAGGAAAAAAAATAAAAGTAGTCCCAAGGGATCCCTACCCATTATTCATTCAGGTCGTTCCTGTTCCGGTTCCAGCATAGATTAAAACAAATTCACAGATCCGCGAAAATTCTAAGTCGTCTTTTCGCACGTCTTCGTTCGTCCGAAAAAAATCCATTTCCATCTGGCTCCGTGCCCGAGTGTTCTCCCCTTTTTATATTCAAGTATATATTTTTTCTTCTTCTCCTCCCTGTACTGTTCGTAATTTTCTGTTCACTATTGAGTTTATGTGTGTACGTGTGTGTGAGTATTTGTAGAGAAAGGAACGGAGCGAATAAAAAAAGAAATAGGCCGGAAAATAGCACTTTCTAATATAACCGTTTCCTGGCGTCGAATAGAGATGTCGGTTTGTTATCCGAAGACTTGGGGAAAACGGAAGAAAAACCTCACTTTTGGGAAGATCTGCTTTGCAAAACGAGCCACTGCTTTCATAGTCCCGGCGACAAGCTTTCCATATAATAATAGTTCTTATCTTTTTACACAACTGAAAGCGTTCTTTTTTAACGTAATTTTCTCGTATTGAGTTAGTATTTAAGTTTTGTGATATCTCCATTTAAGATGTTATGTACATATGTATGTAATAAATGACATTAAAATTTTCAAGAACATGTACATATAAAAAAACTTTTAAAAAGTGGTCTTTTAAAAAAATAACCTACTAAAATTTATTCTCAAACTACCTTTTTATTAATCAGCAACAGCTCAGTGGTTAGCATATAATGCTGACAACTCAGGGGTCGCGGGTTTGAGCCCTGATCCAGTGTTACTGGTCAGACCTTGGATATATGCATTTCACTCCAGATCGATCGTTTCCTACAAGAATTTTCCAATTTATCTGATTTAATTTTTGAAACCGTTCCTACTAAATTGGCCACTTAACCTCATTTGTCACAATTATTTGAATTTAATTTCAAATTACATATGTACATATAGTATCGCTATTCTGTGTGTCTGTGAAAGATAACGCTTGCCGTACTGTAATATTCGTTTCGATTTGATGTATGTACATATGTATGTATTTATATATGTACGTCACAGCTAAAACACTCCCAACTAAATGTACGAATATTATAACAAAAGAAAAAACTTCTATATATATGTATACTGTTTGCTACCGATGTTCCCTTCAGGGAAATAAGTTTCTGAGCATATAGCGCCATCTATTTAAAAATTATTTAATTAATTAATTTTTCTATTATTGTTTATATGTACTATGTAGATAGGTACAATTAAATATAAATATTAAATTAAATATATTTAAAACGTGTTTGAAAAAAATACGACCGCGTGCGGATCAAACACAGGACCGACACATTTCTTTTAATTTTTTTTTATTTAATATCTATATATGCTATAACCCATGCGATGATATTTCATCGGGTACTATACTAGTTTATAATAATACTAGTGATAAACCCAATGAAAATTTTATCAGGTGTATTTTAAGTAAAATTATCTATCTACCTACATATATGTACATAATATATGTAAAGCACCAATAGAAAAATTATTTTTTTAATTAAATTAATTTTCAGAAGATGGCGCTAAATGAATGCTCGTGGCACTATTTTCCAAGAAGAAAAATTGATAGCAAACAATATATTATATATAAGTCTTTTCCGAAATTATATATTAGATTACTAATTATAAATTTATATAAAGTACATTTTTATGTACAAAGTTGGCCAAAGATGTCACCTTTGGACAATCCCCTAATGACACCTCGGTCAAAATATTTTTTTATATATAAATTAAAATTTAATTGGTAAAAATATTTTTTTACGTAATTATGTAGTTTAAAAACATTAGGTTCTTAAATAAAATATTTTTAATTTGTAAAACACCTCTAACTATCGTTCTTAAATTTCTATAAATCTAGACTATTCTAAAAACAATTAAACGGGCAGTAAAATAGTAGTATACATACATATGTACATATGTATTTACATATATGTATGTGCTTTGAAATTTTATTTTTGTTTAAGCAAACTTCTACTCCAGGTGGTTCGTTTATAAACCAAGTGCATCATTTCGTACCTACTGAGCAATCCTCGCATGTTACGCAAATAAATCCGGAAAAGGAAAAACCCAAGTATATAAATCCGTTCGCACACTACTATTACAAGCAAAAAATAAAATAAAATAATAATAAAAAAACACCACGCACAACCAACTGCTCCACACCACATACGGGGGTTGGTCCATGTTAAACATTGATGACGATAACACCCCGCGTGATAGTTTCATTTCCAGATATATGGTGGCTCCAGACCGGGACGTTATCCGGCCGACCATCAGCATCCATCAACCGGTTTTTTTTCGGAGCATCCCGTAGCGAATTTTCCCTCCACTCTCTAGAACATTTTTTCCGTTTTCCTTAGGTCGTTTTGACTTCCTTTTTCGTATCACATCTGCACCGCGATGATTCCTCTCGAACGAGCTTTTCCGCAAACCGGAAAAGTTATCCGAGTGCGCTTATTGTTTTCGGCCGCCGGAACAGAGATTTATTTCTCGACGTTTATATCTATAGTTTTTTTATTTCACATCGGAAATCTGCGAAGTAATGCGACAAATTAGGAATGATCATCGGTTTCGATACGCTACATTTAATTTTCGGGCAATGTGATAACTTATTCAATCTATATATTATACCCATTGAATATCAGTACGTGTAAGCCTATAACCTTATATTATACATATATTTCCACACAATTTGTCTAATTGGAACTAAATTTTTGTGCCATCTGTTTTCACGGTCCCACAAATATATATGTGGTTCTATAGTATGTAGATCAAATTAATATTATTAAATCAAATTAAAATTACTTTTTCATTAAAATTTCATTACATATGTATGATACATATATGTTGCAATGATTTCATACCAGGTGTGTATACCAGAATACCTTCACTGTCGTTTTAGGGAATTAATATTCTGGTTACTTTACATTTATTTCTAATACTTATATTAATGTTGCCTTCTTATTCTACTTTTAACGAAAGTTTATGAAATTACCTACTACTTTTACTAGTGAAATATTTTACAAGCACGTAATTCTACATCATTTACTGTACAACTTACAATGATTAATTATTGTTTGGTCCATTTAGTTCAGAAACATTTTCTTTTACATGCGTGTACGTCTATCAAGGCTTTTGATTTTTTTCAAAATGATCCCACGTTAATTTATATATTTACGTGAAATCAAATTCACAATGTAAAAAATATGAATTTGACTACATCAACCATTTAATATGCAATAATGATTGCAAAAAAAAAATTATTATTCAACAAGTGTTTTTTGCACCGCTTACACAGCTGCAGGTCGAACATTTTCCTTTGATGAAATATATCTTTTTCATATTTTTCAAATTTCATATCCATGTTTTTGATAAAACATATAATTAGCCAAAAGTATAGTTCGGTGGTTAATTCTGACCGTCGAGAAGTTCCCTGGTTCAAACCTTGAGTTGACCTCGATTGAAAATAATTAACTCCAAATATTTCTGTAATGTTGCTCAGACTTTTTAACTCCTAGTCGACAAGAATTTGCCAATGTGTCTAATTTTATTGTGGAAACGGTTCCCCAACCAATTTTCCAAAACCATCCTACCTACTGTTTGTCACCACTATTTTAATATGATTTCAAATTTATAATCTATAAATTTATATTTTTACAAGTTTAATACCACATGTGTCACTCAGAGGCAATCCTTGATGGCATCATGGGAAAATATTATATTTAAAAATATAAAAAATAAAATATTCAATGCATGTGTGAAGAGTAGATATGAAAAATTTTACAGCTCAGTTACAAAAATCAAATACAACATTTATGATGAGTAAGCACGGCTCTGAAACAACCATATGAGCTATTTTTGGTATCCAATACCTTCATGAATATTTTTATTCAATATAAAAATACACTCGTAAAATTTAGTAATAGAAAAAATCTATTCAATGCTGTTACATCATAAAATTTTTTGACTATAGATTTATACAAAAAATGGTACATGCACTCAAATAAGTTGGTTCAGTTTGGCAGAACTAAGTCCATATACATATGTTTGTATATTATGACGTTAATCTATTACTTTTATACGCAAGTTGTCTACAATTTTTAAGCGCCAATTTTAAATGCTAACACCCGAAATGCGGTACATTTCACATCATTCATTAAAATCTGGTACGCTTATCATTATTATTGCCGAATATTTCATTACACGACACGTGCCGTAGCGAGGTGGAAGTTAATCTCCCTGGTACGATATGCGCATAATTATGTACATTGTACATACATACATACATACATACATGTATACATTCGACTGTTGATCTGCGCGGTATGGTTCGCGAGATTAACCTCAAAAGTTCGCGCGTCCGTTTTGTGCGCTATCGTCCGCTTCGGCCTGTTTACGATCTTTTTACCACTCTTTTCGGCCGGAAACTGCCGTTGAGTTTTCCCGCGCGCGCGAATTTTCCGCGGAAAATCGACCGCGCCAAAGACGCGCCGCTCTCGACTCCTCTCGCCCTTTTCCCTTTATTATTTTTTTTGTTGTTACTCACCCGCCACCATTTTTGTGTACGTCTACAAATTTGACGCGTTGCCCGCTCGTAAATATTCCGGCTCGCTCTCGCGCAAATAAATTTATATTGCATGTGTATAAGGAAGACGTCGAGCGGCATACTTACGCCCCTCAGCTCGGGCCGATATGCAAATGCAAATATCATCACGCCATTATTCTTAAGCTCGGCCGTGTATGTGTGTGTATGTATTTACAACGATGTGCACACAAAGGGTTCGTTTGCGCTTTCGTGAAGCTTATCATATGCTACCAAAAAATTATATACAGAGATGTAACCCTTTAACTCTGTATAATACTCCTATATTTACATACATATACATGTTTGAGAATAGATAGAGATTATAAAAATATTTAAATAAGGATAAGGTCTTATATAATACGTATGATAAAACGCGGTCTCCGTGACGAGCCAGAATGTTAAATTACAGAAAACGCAAATATCGGAAGGCAAAGATTGAAAATCGAAAGATCTTAAGTCGAAAGATCAAAAAAAAGGGTGCATGGTAAACGGTACATACAACAGGAACAAGAGGAACAGGCTTTTCCTCCCGTATTAATGTGCGCGCGCAACATGTGACCACTATGTTCGAAAGCATATACATATGCTAACCACTATTCCACGATGCTGGTTATTACAGATTGTAACGATACGGCACAATGTTGCTTGCGTCGTATCGTTGAATCTATTATGCACAATGTGACGTATCCGAAAATATTCATATGCGTATTACAGCACATTCGTTAGTACAGGCGCTCTCTCCATTATGACGTCACGTCGCGCATGAATTTCTACAGTGCCCAAAGTAAACCACTTCTGCTTGATACCACTGTCTCAGTGACATGTACTGCTGACATAATATTAATAGATCGTGTCGGTTACTGCTGTTACGATTATGACACATACATATTACGGAACATATGAATGTATCAATGAACATTTTTCGTACTGCTATTTACGTGCAGTTGCCACTCTGTGCTGTATTGATTAAACGAACCTGTTTTTGTATATAGGTACAATTCATATATGTAAAATGATTTTCGGTAGTTGTTTGCTAATTTTTCATTGTCAAATTATTGCCATTTTCAGATGTTCCAGTAAATCCATTCATAGTCAACAGATTGCTATCTCGAAAGGTCGTTAGTTCAAAAACTGCAGTTATCAAAATATTATTTCATTATCACAACAGTTTGGAATTTCGTACGACATTAATTCTAAGCCGGGCGTATCTCACCCGATTTTCATCACAATATATAAAATTAATCTTTATCCATCGTTCCTCTTTTTTCTGCTCAGATAAAACCAGAGGTGATGTATGTATGATGTATTATACAATATATTCTTTCTATGATAATTCATTAGCTGTAAAAATAATTCAGGACTGTGCGAGTTGGAGTCGGAGCAGTTTAAGCAGAATCGAAGTCATAAAAAATCAACCGACTCCAAACCCTTTTTATTATTTTCTATAATGAATAGTATTACGGAAATCGTTAACTTATGTAAATCCACTAATAAATTGAAATTTAATCATTTTTTTGTAAAAACCATAAATTTAAATTACATTATAAATAAAATCGCTGAATTGCGCGTATTTTGATATCTAGTCACCAAAATCAATTGTTTCCTCCGTCTGATACTTTTTTATTCTCATTTTTTTATTAAATTGATTTGTTTGTGTATGTAATTCATACATACACTAATTACGTAACGCTCGATATGCTTAATTTCAAACTTCACACTATTTCTTCGCAAATGCTATTGGATATTTCTTCGTAAATGCTAATCTTCTGTAGTAACCTTTTATCGTCTGAAACGAAAGAGTTGAACAGTGGTAAAGCTACGTTGATTTTGGTATTTAAACTTGTCAACAGTTAAATACGGTTTATTTAGAAAAGCGTACTCGTAATCGTTGATAATATCAAATTAATTATATCAAATTCGAACTATGATGCACTGAAATATATATGATATATTGAAAATACACCACACATAATATACTGACAGTAAATTTTCAATTTATAGGATTCACCAGCTGTGAATCACTACACCTACAATACGAATACATAAACTAGTATATACAAATACAATGATTGAATTATGGTATATTTGTTTTGAGTATATTATGGAAACGCAGTACATATGTGCATATATATATGTACATATGTACATAGATAGAGCGAGTTCTCATTGTCACATCGACTGTGTGCCGATCCCGAATACTTTTTGTCGTATGTTCGCAATTGATATCGCCATTGTTCAAAACACAATTGGATATCGCAATATCCGAATATTAATCCGCGGTACCCCCGGCGCGTTAATAAAGTTTGTATTAATTTTTTGAATGGTTCGTATGAATCAATTTTATCGCGTTAAACAAATGCCGTTTCGCTTGTAATTACGAAATATCCGTTAACCCTCATAAACTGTCGCCGCAGAATATTTGGCCGAATCGCTTTAAATTTAAACGATCCGCAGATTACAAAATGCTTTTATTGCATGCGTATTGCGAATACACGTGTTGTACATATTGCTAGAGAAGCTGGAAACACTATCCGGTGTAGATCCGAGAAATATTATCAATTTTATGGCGAAATTACCCACCTATGTAGTGTAATAAAATCCGGGCACATCGCAAAGTGTGTTACAATAAGCGAAATTATATTGCGGCATTAAGCGCTACAAAGTCGACGGGCAAAATCAAATGTGAATATGTGAAAAATTACTTTAGTGCAAACGATAAAAGTAAAGCTCTCTTTTGTTCCGAAAATCCCAAACAATGGTCCGTTTCGAGTTAAAATAAAAAAAAACTCGCTTAAAAAGCTCACGAGCTTAAATTCGCTTCGAATCGAGCAACAGAGATGCGTTTGAAAAATTTTAATTGAATATATTATAAATGAAAAAGACCGAATCGCAAATATTATTAAGCCTTTCAAGGGTGGTATATTTTTTGGTATAGTTTTTCCGTATCGAAGATATTTTTATTCGATACGGAAAAACTTCTAAATCGATTCGATTCTTGGAAAAGTCGATGACGAAAACACATACATACATACATGCGCAATAGTTAGGTACGTATGTATGTACATATATTTTTAATGTGAGATGTGACTATTGATTTTTTCATTAGTAATGAAAGCTCGGTACAATGCTCTTGCCCTTGTTTCTCCAGCAACACATTACGTTTATGTCACAAACACACGCACACTTTATGCGAAAATAATTCATCTTCTGCATTTTTCGGTGCTACATATGTGGTGAAATTCGGTATAATATAATGAATATTGCTTGGGTACGATTTCACCTATCGGGTAGGTAGTATTACTGTATGGCTTTAATAAAAATAGATTCAATATGCTCATGTGATTATACGAATGTTATTTGTTTTACAAAATACGTATACATCAGAGGTTTGCATGCTGTATTCAAACTTGAAACGATTGTAAATATTCCTTCTTCCGGGTGGTTAAAAATTATTTTAGCGAGTAGAATTTTATATACATACATATTTATATTTAACCAGCAACATGGCCCACTGATGCTGACCAGGCCTTGGATGTACATATATATGTATGTGACTCCAGGTCAATGGTTTTCTATCAGATTTTGACAATTTATCCGATTTCATTGATGAAATGGTTCCAAACAAATTAGCAACCTATCCTCAATTCTCACCATTATTTGAAGACAATTTCGAATTTATTTTTCGCAAATTCGTCGCATATAGAATTGATTGATATTAAAAATATGATTGCCTACATTGTATGTAGAATGAGTTTTTCGTATATTTGTAATACCTACATATTATATTTGCCGTTATTCTTGAAAGTTGCGAAAGTCCAATTTTCATGGCATTAATGGTAGAAATGTATAATAAAAAATTGGAATGTATTTCATAAATTGATTTAATTTATTGAGAGGAAGTTTTAATATTAATTTTGTTGAAATTGAACTTTAAGTTAAATAATATTTACGAAAGTTTCGAAATTACTCGATTATTGGATTCGTATGTATTAGCAAAATATTGTGTAATTTTTTTTTTTTATTACTTTACGTCATTTTGGTAAATTTTGTCAAAGCCCAATTGGGGATTAACAAAATACGTAATCCGATGTAGCAAAAAATAAATAAAATAACGTCCGGCCGAACACGTTTCAAAACACAAATCTTCAGCTGAAAATTCGGCGCTTCTTTTCCCACCCAAAGCTCATATGTTTTATTAACTACATATATTATATAAATTCACTAGAAAAAGTTATTAAAAGTATTTTTTTTTTTTTTTGCAACAGAGCAAAGGCCCAAGTAATACGATTCGCGTAAATCCTTTGAGATGTACAGAAACGTATTTCAAACCATGTAAATTCTCCAAGTTTTTATTGCGTTTATTTTAAATTGTACCCGAAACGACATAAAAATCTACATTTATATAAAAATATAAATATATTATTTTTCAATAAATTTTATAAACATTAGATTGAATGTTTGAAATTTCACTTCCGCTTTATAAATTACATATTTCATTCATCGCCTATTTTTGAGTTTTATTTCTGACTTCCGGTTGCGTACTTGATAAAGAAGTATAACGTTTACGTTACACTTCTCAACTCTTCTCTTTTGAACCAAATTTTCAAACTGTGTAATGAAAGTACGTTGTTTATCTTATTTTGCGAACCCTGCCAAAATTTCTACTTAATAATAGTTCGACAATTATTTCGCTGCGTCTTGTTTTCGCCAGTTCGTAAGTGTTAAACGTTGCGATTCGAACTCAGTTCGCAAACAAACAACGAGATAAAAACTTGCTAAATACCATTCGTTGCAATCAACACTTACTTTTCACACTTCCAAGACATGAAACTTGCCCAATGAGATTTAAATGTAATTGTATATGTACACACATGCATTATTTACATTTAATATTGTATTATTTCAACTCACTATTGAAACAAGCGATCAATTGACCGGTATCAATTTACATATTATATAATAAATGTACGTATTATGCGCTCGCATTGAAACGAAACTAATTAGTGAACAAACATTAAACTTGTACTCGATTAGTACATATGTATGTATGTATGTATGTATACATTTCCAGTTATAATTAAATTGTTCGAATTGGAATTGTGCTCACTTTTTGAACGATATTTATTTACATTGGAAAATAAAATAAATATTTATTTGTGGATTAATATATTCATACATAGAAATGTTAATTATAACACACTAGTGTTGTGCCCGTTGATTTTAACGGGTGGCGGGTGGTGTGTGTTTCTTCGTGGATGTGTGTATGGCGTGTACGCTAGTTAGTGTATGCATTTACTAGTATACATGTTCATTGATTCTTCCGTATATACTATTACCGGGTGATTTTGATGACAGATACACTTACTAGTCAGTGTATACTGATTCAACCGTTACACTCTTAATGTAACATATACATACATATGTATATCATTTTTGTTTAAAAATATACTATATCTACACTAGACGTCACCAAAATTAGTCATATGTTCACGCATAATAGTAGGAATTTTTTTTCTCAATTATTAAAATGAAAAATAAATCTACAAAGAAAAATACTTACAAAACGAACACAAAAAAATATTCCATTACTTATTTGAATACTCTTCATATAAATTTAAAAATTACTGCGATTTAAATTTGTGTTTAATTTATATACATATCAATAGTTTTTTATAAAATGTAAAATAAAAATACATATAATAATCTAATTTTAATGTTCATTGAAGCTCAAGTTTTGAATGTTTTGTTGTACATAATTACTATTTAATTTAATGTACATAAATATAAATTTAAATATTTTCAGCGTGTTTTAAATTTGTGTGGGTGTGCTTTTTTTTTCATTAATTTGGCATAGAACCACATCTATTCGTAAGAGTATACATACATACATCATCACCCTGTATGGCAACATTATTGTAATTATTAAAGAGAGCAAATGTGACACTTTGTAGCAATAATAACTCTATTCAATACCACTAAGCAACAAAAAATAGCGTTTTTTCACGACTAAACAATCTCAAACAATTTTGACTCATTAAATTCGAATATGATAATGATTCTTTTTCGTGTCCTTTCGTTTATGAAATATGAGTGCTTAAATAAATTCGAAACGTATACAGATTTTTGGCTTTTGCAGTCTTTAACTCAAAAACTAGTATTGCTGTGCCAAAAGTGAGTATTTGAATCAATACTCACTTTATCAATACAAAAAACAACACATCACTGCTGTATATTTGCCGATTCCGCGGAATGAGCTAAACAATTCCTGGAGATTACATGTAATCAGCAAAGAATTTTCTGAATACGTGAATTCGGCAACGGGTTTGCATTTTTCACAGATTCAGCAAACTTTTTGCCGATTATGCGTAATCGTCAATTTCACGGATTTGGCGTAACACATACATATTTATTTATTTATTTACAAATATACCAGGAAGGCTTAACAGGTAAACCCCAAATGCGCCTTCCTGGTCCACATAATTATTACATAGATACGTGTAAATCTAAATAATATCTGACATCTATAGTCAGATATTACAAACATCGTATTAATACGATAAATAACAATGAATAACTTTCATGTAACAATACGAATTTTTTTATATTCGATAAACAACCACAGAGAAATCTATTGTGAGCAATATGGCGAAACCTAAAATATAACAATAACTAAAGGTTCGCAACAGAAAAATGGGAAGGAAACGCCAATTTTTTATACGAATCGTTTCAATGAAACTCAGAAAAATTGGCAAATTTTGATAAGAAACGATCGACATTGACAAACTAAGGTTTGGCCAACAGCGAGACTTAACGGGAATCGAACTCGTAACATCAAGTACGAAATAATTCAACATTCACCACTAGACCACGCTGCTGGTTAGACCACGCTGCTACATAAATAGTAAGATATTTTAGCTTAATTTTTTTCATCTATCTCAATACCGTCGAACTATCGAGCATACCACAAACATTAAATGACTGTAGTCAAATACAGGTTCTTCGTACACATTTCATATACATACATAGTTCTTTTGCATTGCGTTGCGTGCAGTCGATCGTCCGAATCGACCCTTAGCATAGTCGAGTTACGCGCTTAGCGCCAAAACACGAATAGCCCGTGGCCCCTTTCCGTTTTATTATTATTGCCAACGACTATTACGGAATTAGGGTCCGGGGTCGAAATTACCCCGCGAAGGTAACGAGCCGCCCCTGACACGTGTCCTCGCGCTGTCGCCACGTGGAAATGACCCGCGGTTTCGCATTGGCCCGTAGAACACTACGTACCAACTATACCTATCGATTCGAATGGCAATCACGCCAACACGAAAATGGCACTGTTCAAATAAAAAAAATAGCACGAAAACTACCTCCTGGCCATTTACTACATAGCTACGTACCTATACATAGTACATATTACGTACAAAACATTGAATTGGTTGTTTTTGTGATTTTTTTTTGGTCCAGTCACCTGAATTGTTCCATTTCATCAGCTCGACATATATACGTATGTATGTAAATATAGTACACGTATAGAACTATGTATATTCAATTTGGTTTTCGATTCATTAGTCCTGATTTGGACCGGTTGCAGTTAGCCCTTGCGTTATCGGTTCAATCTTACTATTTCGGTCATACGTACTATCCGCTGTGTTCATGGGTGTGAAAGAACAAGCATTTCGATTGTAAGTAAGTCTAATTAATAATAAATTATTTACTTCACTTCCCCAAACTTTATTATATTCCGCAGAACGAATTTACAACAGTGAAAATATTTATTTAGACATTGTCACTCGGAACTTAGACGAGATGTTTTCGTTCGAAATTAGGTATATTTGGGATCAATAAATAACCCGACCCTTTCAGACTCAATGATCATCCGAAAACATCTATTTATAAAAGAAAGTTAAAATCTTTCTCATTGTTTTACAATCCTACATAAATTAATATGCAAGTGTTGATAATGACATATGACTTAATTTTTTTAACCTATAAAAGAAAAATTTAAAACCTATGTATGTATGTACATAGATATAATTATTTTTTCCGAAAAAGAAAATTAATGATAAGTAAAGCAACTTTATTCGGGTTTTCATTATTTATTCAACCCTATATTTATTTAATAAAATGCTTTATTTACGATTAGCCTATAAGTAATTCACTAATAACTATAATCATCTGAATCAATATTATTAATTTTAAGGTATTAAAATGCTATAATACTTGCATTTCCTCATATACGGCTAACCGGTTAATCTAGAAAGATATAACCGTAAACCGGTTACCATTATTTTCCGGTTATTTATCATCCCTACAAAACATACACATAAAATCGGTCAGTTCATCATATCATTTTGTTGTTGTTTTATATTAAAATGTTGATAGTTTAATTAAATGGTCAGTTTATTTCGACAGTCAGTTGGCAATTTTGACACGTGAAGTTTTATTATGCTATAACGCATATTAATATAATTTTTCAAGCCAAATATATTAGTGGTTTTATTTTTATTACTGATTTTAAAATATTAGTGATAGACATTTCTATGAATCCAATAAAAATACGTATGTACATACATATGTACATGTAGGTACTGACTAGACTATTAAATTGATCAAATTCGTATATATGTATGTATGTACATATGTAGTTACTCTTCAAACTCTAATCAATAACTGACCAAAATGTTGAAAATTTAAAATAAGACGAACTAAATTATCAGAAGAATTAAATTGATAATACCAGCCTAGCCAATTAGAGAATTTTCCTCCATTTATCATGAAAGTAGCTTCTTCAGTGAATTTTTATGCCCTCTGAAAGAGACAGAGAGATATATGTAGATGGATATTTGATATCTTCAATCTAGGTTCACGACCGATTAAACTTGCAGTTTACGATCCAAGCCAACCAAATGCATATTGGATTCTGTGCTAAATTTCACACCAGTCTATCCGATCGCATTCTTCAACTTTGTAGGTGCAGCTTTGTCAATCAACTATCGCCTCTATTGTCGAATATTGGTTCCGGTTTCAGCCACAGGGGTTTGAGCTCATATTCGATTAGTTCACATGTTTGCACACACATCAACACCGAATACTACACCTGACGTGTCCTGTTTCCTAAAACTATTTCTTGCAAATTTATATATGTATACATATATGAAAATTTGTAGTATGCTTTGTTCGTTCGAATTCTTTCCTCTTTGTGTTTTTTACCGTAGATGAAAAATCTAAGAACTATTTCCGATAACCGAACATTATTTGCCTCAATTTCCCGAGAAATAGGAAACGTTTGATTGAAGGTCATTAACTCGAAATTGAGTTCGTAGCCTTTCGCTTTGACCTCAAAAGAAAATTTGGCAACGATACAGGCCGTGCGATTTATTTCGCAATTTTTATTTGTCGTCTAAATGCCTCACTTTTCTAAGGGAATTTTAGTTCACTAGACTTTTTTGGATGACATAAATAAACGCCTACAATTTATTTTTGTGACAAACGGCTAATACTGCACTCGGAATACAATCCTGCACTTATTTATCATCATTATCGTTGTCAGCTAAGTATGTAACATTCACTACCGCACAAAAGCCTCTTCAACACACTTCAATTCCTTTCTACATACATATTTGGGTTAAGATTACACATTTTCCTCAATTTTTCAAACTAATGTACTTATGGGACACCCTGCTTCATCAACATACATATTATAAATTATTTTAGATAGCATTCGAATATCTTCATTGTCCAATAATTGCTCTAATTGTAATTAGCAACATAGCTCAGGGGCTAGCGTATTATGCTAACAACTAAGTTGTCACGGGTTCAATCCCTGACCGCGTATTGCTGGCCAAATCTTGGATATATGTATATGTGTGACTCCAGATCAATCGTTTCTTATCAGAGTTTGCCAATTTATCTGGTTCCTATTAAATTGGTTGCCTACCATCGTTTGTCACCATTATTTTTATTTAATTTCAAATTTATAATAATAATATTATAAATTTATATAGATATAATGCGTATAAATGTACAAATTTGGCCATAGATGTCACCTTGGGGTAATGGCGCCATGGTAAATATAATTTAAATATATATATATATATACATATACATACATATGCATATACATTATACATACATATATCTACTACTTTAATCAGCCAAGGTTTTTTTTAATATTGATTCAATTTTAAGTTTTTATCTGCATACGCAATGTCCCTGTTTGTTTATAATATGTAATAATATGTATAAGGCTCAAACAAACAGCAGTAGACTAATGTAACTAAAGTAACTTCGAAAAGCATTAATGACTTCCCGCTATATTTCGTGATATTTTACGATCATGTTGACAGAAGATGACAGTAATGGATACCGGTTAGACATTGGCTCTATATTTGTATGTAAACGTACACTCTAACCGACTCGGCCCGGTCAAATCTCGATGAAAACGCGTTCAAGTATTTCCATTTGTGCCTTAAATATTTATTTCACGCAATCATTTATATTTATAATGCTCAAATGTTTATAACATTTTTTTTGTAATTTTCAATAAAATCTGTCTACCTATGTGTATACAGGTAAGTAAATATATAATGGCACCTGCTCGTTGTGGCGTAATGCAAACACCCATCAATTTCTTGTAAATTACGAAGTCGCATTTGTTCGGTGAAATTAATGCGATTTTTATTCAAAAAAGCTTCATCGGATTACTCGATTCTGTGCGCAGAGTTCTTGGCACGCCGATCACGCCTTTTTCAATACAAATGATGGCCCGTCAAAAGCTTCCAACATTATGGAAACTTCGCGGCGAGCTTTTGAATTTTTCACCTGCCATTCCGGCCAAGTGTTCACTGAAATTTCTAACTTGTCGGCTTACTCTTTTTTATTTATTTATTCTATCTTATATTTTTTATCCTGTAAATATCGAAGGATCGAAGAAAATATATCTCCCTCTTCAAAGCACACATCGTAAGCACATACATATATAATGTATGGAATGTGTTTATATAATATTATATATATCGTCCGTGCTTGTGCGTGAGGATAGTATGGAACGCCACCGTCAAGGATTTTCCTGGATTGCGTACCTTTTAGAAACAGATGTTCGCACTTTGGTCTAATAGTATTTCTATAAATCCCGATTCTCGACAACATTTTCGGAAGCCTTTTAGCCGAAAAACAAATCTGCGCCGAAACTGACTTGACAAGCCTTCGTTCGCCCTAAAAACAAAAATAAAATAACGATACGACAAAAAAAGGAAACGTGCGCGAAAATGTATTACAAATAGCGAGACTGCGGCTTGATCCTAGAACAGTATTTTTTGTACGTGAAAGTTTTGTATAAGTTTGAAACGCCTAGGCTTTTTCGATAAAGGAGCGTGCTCCAATAGAAAATTTTCGTAATTGAATGCGTGTACATATAATATGTACGAATATGTATAATTCATACAGAACAAATATTGGTATTACCCAAAAAGCTACAGCCCAAAATATCCAAATGAGCACATACATACGAATAATATTTATTTTAAATTGGTTAGTAACTTGAAATGCTTTTGTTCAATTATTATTATAATACACATGGTCAGCTATACATATACATATGTATGTATATACATACATACAGGCCCGGCCCGATAGTATATGGCGCGGCGCCCCTAGGCAGATTGGTTTTCAGCGCCCCTTCCATTTTTTTAAACAATAAATTTTATAAAAGGTACAATTTTTATTCAAAATAGGAACGTTTTGTGTTAAATAAATAATATTAATAAAATGAAATTTGCAAACGGAACACATGGAATATATTTTTTAAAAATACATTAAATTTAGAAACTATTTCATTCCATTTTATTTTGAATTTTAAACTTTTACAGTATAATATTATATTACATTATGTATGTAGATTGTACATTTAAGAAACTTTCCAACGCCACAATTATCTTTTTATATTGATATTTCAATGGTAATTGGTAATGGCCAATAATAATATACATAAAATTAACTATAATATAAAAAATGTATTTTAATATAAATTTGAATATAAAAATTTAAACTGATGATCAAAAAAAGAAACATTGAAGGCGCCCCTTAGCTATGGCGCCCCTAGGCACGTGCCTTGTCTACTGCACCCTTGAGCCGGCCCTGCATACATATGAGCCATTATATTTGAAAGTGGCGGAAGTCCAATTTTCAGTTCCAAAAATACTATATATGTTTGATTTCATTTACCAATTGTTATCACTTCTTTTAATTCGATATATCCAGAATCTCGGAAATGCAGAATATATGTACATATCACATATGTACATACCACCAGAATTTTTAAATATTATTAAGCGCAAAATATTATCTTTAATGTTTTGCGAAATATTTCTTGAAATGAAGAAAAGTTATGAAAGAAAAGTTATAAAATGACTTATGCCACTTTCAAATATAACAGCTCATATGCACATATGTAGATCGATTAATCAATATATTAAATTTAACAGTCAATACGTAAATTAAGTCGCTTCGCAATTAGTCTTGTGCTATCACGCAAAATAATTACTTTTGAAGCCGAAAACACATACGCCATTATCTTATTTTAAAAACCCACATTTTCATGATTCCAATAACAGTATTCGCAGACTATTACCCATTGATAAATTAACTGACTCAATTAGCATTAATTCACGTTTACTTCATTTTAAAAATGTATCTAATAACTGACCAAACTTTAGTTGACAGCCTACATATACTATAAAGAATTTAAAATTACATAATATATAGTATGAAAACAAATGAGTTTCGATTAAAATTTATAACAAATTCAACTCTATTTTAATTAAAATTCATTTCATAATGGTTTCAGTTTGTTTTTTAATATAACATTATATATTTATAACATAATGTAATTGGGTTTTTTTATATAACGTTACAATATTCTGTTTAAATTTTGTGTTTGTGGTCAAATTATCCAGGTTTCCGATTGCCAGGTCTATTTTTGAAAAAGCAATATCGACTTTTTCACAAAACGAACACAGATTTATTTATTCTCAAAATTTCAATATCGTCCAAAAGCTATGTGATTTTTATTGGCGATGCTTAATTCGCAAAGCCCGCGTAAGCCGTTTACACGGTCGGTTTAATATCCCGCGGGAATTAAAAGGCAGATTTATTATTTTATTAGTCCTAATTATACGTAGAATAATATAAATTTTACGCATTTGGTGACTCGCGAACCTAATTTAATTAGGCGCGCTTTGCACGTTAATACGCACACTTGGGATACTTTCGAAAATGAAAAATTTCACATTTAACACTTTCGACGCCTTGCCTAATTTACTTGTCGCGTATTTGTATTGGTAAAAGTTACATTTTCTGAATCAGTATACATAGTTGTGTACGAATTCCTTTTTATACTACTTCCAAAACATGTAATTTATAAATTGAATTTAAATTACCCATCTCGTTCAAAAGCGCTCTCAAGAACTTAAAAGCTTCATCTCGCAATTCCGAAATGAAATTATCCAAAACGTAGATTGTATGTAGTTCAAGAAGAACAAGAACATTCGCATTGTTTTTCTTACCCTATTGTGAAACTTTACTTATTATAAGTTCCACTTTTCTCGCCGGAACAAAGTTGCGAAGCTCAACCGTAGCTTTAAACAGCGACGGCGACAAAAGCCTCCCTCTCGACTGTAAATCGAGTGTGTAATATTCGCGAAAACAATTAAGCTCGTTTTTTGATCTCGCGCCGCTCGAGGGTCTGGATAATCCATCATTGACTTAAGACCGCTTGAGTTTCAAGTCCAAGCGTTGAACAGCTCAACTTTCAAGAGTCATCCATCGTCCGGGACATACGCGAGTGTCGTTCAACGTTTAGTTTTGACACTGTAAACCACTTAGTGTGAACATAAAGTTTTTCGCAAACGATCGTATACAGCTAACTAATGGAAAGTCGTGTACCAGTATTGCTATAGCTGGAATTTTAATTTAAAAAATTAATTAGTGAATTCTTCATACTATATCGTCGGTATACTGGCAAAAAACGTTAAGTCAAAAATTGAATGTTTTGAATTTGTTACTAAATAGAGAGCTTCAAATTTTCAAATTAAAAAACTTAAAAAAGAGGACACATATAAGGGGAGGTACCATTTCCGATCAACTTCAAAATTTGAAAAAAATTAAAGTCGTATCGATAAGAATTTCAGTAACCGATACTATGTTTCAGTTCGATGGACTAACGGTGTTCAAAAAATCCCCAAAATACACAGAAACACAGCACACACACAGAGACACACATTTTTCTGGATCATGAAAACGTGATCCGTGATCGATTCTGAGTTCGAATCAATCAAAATTTCGAGTTCGAATTTTCGCATGATTGAATCTTCATATATTGTTACTACGTACATAGATAAAGTAAAAAACACCAGGTTAGAAGCAGGCTAAGTTTGTGAAATGACCATTAAGGCCTTCCCAGCTCTCGCTCTAGCTCAAGAGTATATAGTACACTATGTAGTTGTTTTACCCGGCTTCGCTCAGTTTTTGTAATATAAACTGTTTTTTATTAAATTTATTCGAAACGAAAAATATATAATATTCAACCAATTGAATTGTCGTCATAGACATTTTGTTTTGTTTACAAAGTCTCTTTCAAAATTATATATTAGATATGTACATATGTACATAGAAGTTGGGAGTCCAATGTTTTGTAACACGTTCTGGCATATGTATACATTTATTTATTTAAAGTTTGGACCATTGTAGCATTACAGGAATTTCTAATGCGCCACAATGGTCAAAAATATAACAGAAAAGAAAAGAAACAAAATAATAACTAAAGAAATTAGACATAACAAAAACAAAACATATATATATATACACAAACAACTAATAATAATAATAATAAGAATTACAAATTTTAAAAAACTGTATGTATGTATGAATGTACATACGGTCTCCGTGACGAGACAGAATGTTAAATTACAGAAAACGCAAATATCGGAAGGCAAAGATCGAAAATCGAAAGATCTTAAGTCGAAAGATCAAAAAAAAATGGTGCATGATAAACGGTACATACTCACTTAATTTTCGCGAGCAGGATACAACAAGAACAAGAGGAACAAGCTTTTCCTCCCGTATTAATGTGCACGCGCAGAATACGGGAGGAAATGCATTCTCTTCTTGTTCCTGTTGTATCCTGCTCGCGCAAATTAAGTGAGTATGTACCGTTTATCATGCAAAATTTTTTTTTTTTGATCTTTCGACTTAAGATCTTTTGATTTTCGATCTTTGCCTTCCGATATTTGCGTTTTCTGTAATTTAACATTCTGTCTCGTCACGTAGACCCATGTACATAAATCCAATTCACTCTGCAATGAATACAGTAGTTTTACTTCAAAATCAAAAAAAAATTAAGCTTCCAACTTTTTACAATCATAATAAAACTCACGAAAATTTTAATGCTATTCACACGATATGTACAGGTATATAAGGAATATCAATATTCTCTATAAAATTTAACAATATTACTTAATTTGATTTCTGTATAGTTTTAAGGGGATAAAAAACCGTTACATTTCACGTTAAACTTCTGTCGCTTTATTGATATTATGATATTTTCATCTTCATGTGGTATATTTTTATCTAATTTTAAACCATATATCTTTTTTATTATTCTCGTTACCATTGAGCGTGAAGAAGGAGCTTTTAATCGCTTTTGCATTCAACTACAAAGTTCGTGTGAAATATGACGGTTTTTAGGGGTTCTTTCAAAATTCAATGGGATCGCCTGTTTTACAAAAAAGGAATACGCAAATTCACACAATGAGATAAAAGCGAAAACACTATGAAATATAATCACATTGGCTTAAAATAAACAAGATTCTAAGAATACTTTTCGGCAACAAATCACGCAATACCAGTCCGAAAATTGAACAAGTTAAATAAGTTAAATGTTTATTTTGTGTTGTATTTCTATGGATGAATTTCCCAGCTGGAAATTCATTCCTCTCCCCTTTCTCTTTTTTAAACAAACGTTTGGACAACTTGTTTACCATTTTATCACTCGCTTTACGACATCATAAATATAATTCATAATGGCCGCAGGGTCGATTTCCAGGGCTTCATTCTGAAATAAAGCTTCCGCAGGACCTCAACACTCGTACACACATATTGCGAATTTCATTTTATCTCACATCCGAAGTGTGCTTTCTTTTTTTAGAAACTTTTACGAATTTATACATTTAATATCCTTTTCATTCCGTTCTCATTGTTTATATGAGCCTTTTCACCGTTGAATTGGATTTATGTTACATTTTTTTATGTATGATTTTTTCACATTTCACGTCACACGTTATAATTTATTATACTATTCGAGTTACATACAATGATTTCATTCGATATTTTCAGTACATATTTTAAATATTATGTTGTCTCCGATTTCGATATTCATCTGTAATCCTTCAAGCGATAAACGCGTAATAAATCGATAATTTCTCACGCGGCAGCTTTCAGAGACGAAATTTTTTATAATTTCCTCGGTATAAATTTTCACATCTCAATTTTCCCGCAGCGAAATCTTGGCCGGCTTTTTTCCTTTATTTTTTTTACCGCTTTGTAACGGTGGCTGAACGTAATATAATAATAAGAGTTCTTTAAAATCTCCTAAGGTGAACTTGATATATTTTTTCTTCAAACAAAAATATGCCTCTTTTTCTTCAGATTGAATTAAATTTCGTCCGTTTCCGGCGATCGGCCGGAAAATCGCATTTTTCCGTTTTTCTTTCCGGACTTTGTGTGTGTTTGTGTGACAAATACTCACGTCGGCCATATTGGACGCAACACGTTAAATATGGCCGTATGTGTCAACAAGCCGCATACTAAACATAAAAATTTGCATATTTTCGTCATTTGAAAGTTCTTTGTACACGTGAAATTCGCAAGCTGACTAATTAAGCGAAATAAATTTTTCCGACATATTCGAACTTCGCCATTTGAATTCCCAAACAATTACACCAGTGAGTCTTATGTATTTTATATGTATGTACATACAAATTTGTATACAAAATTGATTTCTCAATTTCCTTACAATCACAAATTCGCATTGAAAGCGATTTATACAAAATTGTGGTCAAAATTAGGTAGAAAATTAGTAGGGGAATGTGGCTTCGAGGCTGGTTCATTATATCTAGGTGCAGTTAAACGAGCCGTGTATAATCCATATTAAACGGTGGACATGGATTGCGGTTACGACCCTGCTGTTCCACAGTTCGTCCTGACCTTATTTATATCACGCAGATTCTGCTTTCGATGGGTGGGATGGCCAACCCCTGGACCGTGAACCAAAATCGGAAGAAAAAAACGTTTCACAGACGACTGAGATTAATTCATCTGAACGAAATCGGCAAATACTCAATAGTTTGAAACAGTCTAAAAGATTATTGATTATCTACACTATACATTTATACGTTCCTTATAATCAAACCAAAAGGAATCAATCAATTTTTAATATGAATTCATTCAATATTATATTATATTATTACTGTATACTATACAGCGACCACAACACAGGTAGATATTATTATATCTACATATGTATATGCTAAAACTATAATTCATCATCATCATCATCTACAGCCACTTACCATCCACTGCTGGATGAAGGCCTCTCCAACACGCTTCCATTCGTCTCTGTTTTGCGCGACTCTTATCCATCTCACCCCACACATTTTCCTAATTTCGTCTACCCATCTTCTCTGCTTTCTTCATTTTACCCTTTTGCATTCTGTCGGGTCGGGTATTATTCTAGTACTTCTTTTGTCCACGTTTCGTCCATTCTTCTAGCCTCGTGGCCTGCTCATTGTCATTTCAATCTCTTTACTCTATCCACTATGTTCACTACCCTTGTCAAAACTATAATTATCGACTATATAATATAATATATAACATTTATTGCGATTTAATCAATTCATATAGTAGACAGTATCCAGCAGTATAGCTAGGTGGTTGCGTTATACCAACCACCGGGAAGTCCGAGGTTCAAGCCCTGTTTTGACTACGATTGGAAACAATTTAGTTTCCCGTATTTCTGCAATGCTGCTAGCTAAACTTGGATATTTGTGACTATAAGTCAATAGTTACCTATCCGAGTCAGCTAATTTTTCTGATTTCAATGTTGAAATGGTTCCTCACCAAATATCATTGCTTATTTCAGTATTTTTCCAACATATTCAAACAGTATTTCTGGCCAGACCTTAGATATATGTGACCCCAGGTCATATCAGATAAATTTGCAAACTATCAGAGTTTGCGAATTTATCTGATATCATTGTTGAAATTGGCCAACTATCATCATTTGTGAACATTATTTGAATATAATTTAAAACTTAAAATAATAATGTTATAAATGTAGTATTTAGGTATGAATTTATTTAATAAAACTTATACACACATTATAAAAGTAAAATTAAAGCATTTAATAAATGTTCATTTATTAAATTCTTTATGCTTATTTACATATTATATATGTGAGAAAAATTATATATACCAGACTAGACCATTATATATACAAAATACATAATGTGAGAAAAATGTATACATATATATGTACATATACCAGACATGGTTTCTAATGCATCTTATGTGATGTACTACGAACATGCCCATTTACAAGAAACTGTGTAATATTAATCTCATCTATGTATGTTTAACCGTTTTCAACTTACAGCACATTTAGCAAATTATCGTTAGTTTAAAAAGAAAAGCTAAGAATAGTTAAGTGATAAAAGTATGGCCTCGCATCTAGAATAATAAAAATGAAAATTCCTCCTTTTTATTACTCTCTACAGCGCTCCGGTTAAAAGATTACGCTCTATGTATCTACATAGGTACATATATGTAAATATATCCTATGTATGTTATAGGTATGTATCATGAGATTTAAATCTTAGCGCTTTTAAAAAAGAAGAGTTTCTTTTTATACCTTTTTTCAATTTAAAGTGGTTGAGTGGTTGGTCAAAACAGTGTCCTTCTGAATTTTTAAAATATAAGAATGCAATTTCAATGTTCAGTTTTTTTAGATTGATGCAACAAAGGTATTGATCGAAATAGCTAACGTTCAATTATAAAATTCCAATCTGGGAATAAGGTTGACTATACCCTATAAGTGATGAGTTTTTGCAATTTTTTCAACAGCTAAAAGTTGTTAGACCAACTTTTACCTATACATATGTATGTATTATAGATACCCTACCAGATTTTTTTTACTTTCTTTCTTTAAACACCGAAACAAATTCAATTTCAAAGCTTCGACTTGCAGCGACGGCAGTCTCGTCCATGCAATGAAAATTCCTATCGGAGTTTTCCCAGACTTTACCTCAAACACTTCTGATCTGCTTGCATTCTTCGACGAAAAAGTCAAACCGACAGAATTTTCTAGCAATTTTAAACTCAGTGGCAAATCTATAAATACCTTTTAGATCACCATGTACCACTACAATCCGCATCCCCTTCAGCTAGTCTGAATTCATCGATTATTTAATGTCACTATGACCCAAAATATCGCATATGTAGTATCATTAACTTGAGTATAATGTGATTGTATGGATAACAAGCTTGAGTATAATGTGATTGTATGGGATCCACATGAAAAAAAATACTCTCTGATGATTGAGAAAGTCCAAAAGCATTTCTTCCTTTTCTATATAGGAAAGAGTATGGGTATTACCCATATCTCTACCCTACTCCTTTCCTTTTGGGCATGCTTGGGTATAATTCCCTTGAACTTCAGAGAAACTTCTCATTAATTCGTTTTGTTCTCCAGCTACTACGTGGTAATATACCATGCCCGTTGTTGCTAGAACAGTTGGGACTTCATGTCCCTAATAATTATGTGCGTGATCATTTGATGGTTGCACAGTTCTTTTTCGAATGATTCCTATTCCAAGAGCTATTCGACTTCTTAATGAAATCGTTGCTGCTGAGCCTGAATGTGATATTTTCCACCTTAGTGAGCGTAAATTATTGGATTTTATTCTGACCTATTGTCTGGTAGTCTACGCTCATCATTACTTTCATATTTGAATGTATTGTATGTGTGGAATTTAGATTTACTCTCCATTTTGGCCTCACAGGGATATTTTGTATTTGCAGTAGGTTCTTATTTATTGGAACTGGCTGTAGGTGCAATATATTCCCTTCTTTGAATTTTATAATTGAAATTTTTATTATCTGCTACTATTTTAATACTTTATTATTTTTTATGATTTTGTTAAATGTATTCTTGTTTGTGTGTATATATTTTTATTTTTGTCATCTCTGATTTCTATAGTTATTATTTTGTTTCTTTTCTGTTATATGTTTGACTATTGTGGCGCATTTGGAATTAGTAATGCCACAATGGTCCAAACTTTAAATAAATAAATTAACAAAAAATTTTCGATTTCAACCGAAATTTGAACCCACGACCTCTCAACTGGTTAAACCAATGAACTTAATATAATAACGATCTTAAAAGAGTCCGGCGCACAATTCCGTGTCCACCGAACGTTAATAAAAGAAACACCGTGACGTCACTGCCTACATTTTTCTATTTTTTTCGGAAAAATCGATATTTTTAGCCGTGAAAAAAGCACCACGCCAACCCAACTGGATAGTAGATATTACCGTGTGTCGGCCATTGTCGATGGGCCCGGTGACGTTTCACTTTGTATGTCTCTGTGTTTAAAAGCGATGAATAGAGGCCGACGGTGAATGGGTCTCTGCTTTGTGCCGGAAAAGCCGCAGCGTCTGTTTCGCCATTGCTGTTTCTGTCATTACTCGGAATGTACACCGCAACTATGCCATAAATAAGCTCTAGTGTATGTATGTATGTATGTATGTCTACATGGATATAATATTATCATCAATCTGCTATTAATATTAATGCTGAAGGATTTCCCTCAGCGAATGTGGTATTTCTCAGTCACAAGAGACGTGTCTGTTGACGTGTGCGTGAATTAATTATAATATCCTAACCTAACCTATCTTGTACGAATCGGCTGCCTTTATTTTATTTTATTTATATATTTATACCAGGAATGCTTAACAGGTATTTTTTTATTTCGATAATACCGATATCGGAAATTTCGGTATTTTTGCAATCCCTAGCCACAATATACATAGGTGCATATGGATATTAATTTCTTAAATGAGAATTCTTCCACCTTTTGATATACATATGTATGTATGTACATATGTAAATACATATCGTCGGCGTTGAATATTTTTTAAGCTCATCCTCTGAATCTGTGAAAAAAATAAAATCTGATGTTTGCCATATAAAAATTTTCCTTTTTGGTCATGGATCGATGTTAAAATTTCACCATTTACTTAATGTCATGTAATTTTTCCAAAACAAATTTTTTTCAAACATGATACGTATATATGTATGTACATACATACATTTTATATGCAAACGTATGTATGTATGTATTGACACACATATACAGTACATATTTATTTCATTTTTAAAAATGACAGTTAACATATGATTTGGCGGAATATTTTAGAGCAAAGAATGCACAATATTTATGTTATTATTTTTATCATCATTTATTATCAAATTACTGACATTCTGCCTTATTTCATTTACAATATTCATTTAAGTAAATCTTTACGTAAATATAAATGTTTTGTACTTGAAATTTGTTTTTGTGCAAAATATCATTTTTTGTTTAAATTCTTCAGCGCTCCATTGATTTGACTTTGCTATAAAAACTAAGCTTGATAAGGTGTTCTGATCCGAAATTGGGTAAAGGATTTTGTCATACTCAATATTAAAGAAATTCTTATAAGTATGCAATATGAAATAAATAATTCTGCAAAGCTCGATTATAATTAGTCAAATAATGCATATCTGTATATATAAGTATGCATATACATATGTATATATATATATATATATATATATATATATATATATATATATATAAATATATATATATATATATATATATATATATATATATATATATATATATATATATATATTTATATATATATATATATATATATATATATATATATATATATATATATATATATATACGTTTCAATATACATACATTATATTATATTAATTATGCGTATCTTCTTCAATAAAATTTAATCATTATTCACTTAATTTTAATATTTACGTTATAATGGCACTCAAGTACATTGAATATGATTTTTTCGCTACTCTGAACATAAATAAGTAAGTAAGATGAATAAATAATTTTCAATGTTTTTATGTATGTATATTCATCCAACATCCCAAAATGAAAAAAAACACACATATGTATAACTTATCGAAATACGAATAAAATAAATTTCCTACTACAAAGCGAAGACTACTCTAATATTCATAGGTACATACATATATACCAGTTTTAATGTGCCTTTTCAAACATATTCTAACGCTTTGTATTTCATATTGATTTCAGATACATTTTTCTGGCGATCTACACGGCCGAGATGATAATAAAATCTATTGCAAAAGGCTTCATCCTGAACAAGTACACGTACTTGAGAAATCCTTGGAATTGGTTGGATTTTGTGGTCATCACTTCGGGTTACGCGACCATCGGCATGGAGGTCGGAAATCTAGCCGGTTTGCGGACATTTCGTGTCCTCAGAGCATTGAAAACAGTCTCCATCATGCCAGGTATGAGTCTACTAATAATTCATGTGTAAATTTTCCATGAACGACCGAGTTTACGTACGTTCGCAATAAACTGTCAATCGATATATGGAATGCGAAAATTCGACCCGAGTATGCGACACCGCAATGCCGTGGTAAATTTGTACAAATTTTCCTTATGTTTGTTTTTCTTTTTTGCCTTGTTTGTTTTTCTTTCATTCTCCTCACTTGGTGCCTTGCGAAAGTTAATAATAAAGCAAATGAATAAAATATGGAGGTAAGGGCGTTCGAGAAGTGTTGGCGCAGTTCGCTTTGCAAAACCTGTCCGCGGTTTGGGACTGTTGAAACAAAGAAATTTTTTCAATGTAGAAAAAAATATAGCAAGAAAACCCTCATACGTACGTTGAGCTTAAAAAAAACGCAAAATTTTTCATGCGACCGCCTCTTTGCGGAAGTTTTTCCGCTTACGAATGAAAAATGGGACATTTCTGATGTTCGCCATACTCTTCACATTATTGCATTACTTATTGAGTATTTGATTTATTTAGTTAAAAAAAATCGAAATGTAGCGCAATACGTAATTTATCGATTATTTTCAATCCGATTTTTTTCGGTGAATTGTACGGCATTGGCTTTACAGTAAATCCTCTTTGACAATTTTCGTTATTTTCGTTTCGATTTTATCGCCGATGTAATACCGAAACCGGAAAACATTCTGAATGAATAGAAAAATAAAAGCGGTAAATCGGTAGATTTGGTTGATTGTAACGAAACATAATAAGGACATATCGATGGCTTTTATTTATTTATTTAATACTATGTAGCTTAAAATACCCTATGACGACCAAAAATATTGCACGTACATATTTCTAAATTTCAAAAAAATTATATACACAAACCTAATTTTATATGTCGTATTTATGTACATATGTACATTCCTCACTGCGAAGAAAAAATATGTCCATACATATGTACATATTTATTTTATTTTTATTTTTATTTATTTATTTATATAGCAAACTGCTAATACATATAACACAAAATAACAAAATAACAACAAAAAATTATAAATCATCTTCCACAAAGGTATCCATTAGCACCCTTCAAGAAAGCATCAATTTTATTAGAACTTCTAATGCTTTCAGGAAGGGCATTATATGTACATTTGAATACCTCTGTGAAAAACACCTCCTGCAGTTTTAGCTTTCTTAACTCTACCTATAATTAATTTATTCCTATTTCTCGTTTATAATTATGTATATCTCTATTCCTAACTATATGATTATTAAAATATTTTGGTAATAGATTCATATCTAGCTTATATATAAACTTTAAAGTGGTTACTTTAAGACTATTTCTAATGTCCAACCATTTCAATTCATCTAACATACTTCTTACATTCTTACGTTACCTCACATTCAAAATTGCACTCATTGATCTATTCTGCACTTTCTGCAGTTTATCAATACACAAACCACTAAATATGTAGATTGAGCACTGTAGCGCAGTATACAGTATGAGGCCGTACAATACAATTATATATCAAAATTTTACTTATGTAAATGAGTATAACTGTAAATCCTTTCTAAAAGTGTTTGCTAAGAACCATAGTCTGATGAGTCAAATTGTAAATATATAAGATATGTTACAGTCCACTCCAAGTGTTCACTCCAGTTCGTTCATGAAAATACTAATTTGGTTTAAGTGCTAATAGTCTGTATAATATTTTAAGACAAAAATATAGAAACAAGAAAAAGATACCAGATACTTAAGCAGTCGAAACTTTTAGATGGTATTATTATTATTATGCTTCAGTCGCAGTATAGTTTTATCATACAATAACTATTGGTTTTAGTTCAAGCACTAACATTCAAAAGCTACTATCTTCAAATAGACTCCCCAAGTGCCACATGAAACTTTTAGCAGACAAAAATTTTGGACTGCCAAAACTTTTGAGATGCAAAAAAAAACAAGTATTTGAAATGGGTAATCCTTTGGAAACCACATTACAACGTTGTTATAATTCCCGTTTCCACTAATATTAAAAATATTTCCACAAAGAATAAACATACATATGTACATATATATGTATGTACATACATAGATGTTGAGACAAATTATTGAAACTTATGCTTAATAGTTTCTGCATGAACAAACTACATATGTAGGTCATTTGTCAATTTGTTCTTTTGTGTAAACTATAACTGGCCAGGTTGGTTTTATATATGAACGAAATATACATACATACACTTGCACTATAACATATTCCTATATAAAGAACATAACAATACGACTCCAACATTTAAATAATATACGCATCGCATTATTTAAAAGCATAGTATATAATTCAATTTCAATTACCGACTCTACAAAATAACACATTAAAATGCTCCAGAGAAAATGCATTTGCTATCATTGGAAGCTGTTTATACTTTGTAAACATACAGCAAAGTACTAATTGAATAAAGAGTGGAAACGTTCTCTTCGGGAGAGAGAGAGACGAGTGATAAAACTACTTGAGAGCGTCCAACAAACTTTTAGATTGAATTTACTAACTGAAGACGATTCGTCGCTTCCGTTAATTAATTTGTGATAATTTTTATAAAATCGTTCAGGCGCACAAATAAAAATTGCGCGCGCGAGGGATCACATTCGCCAAAATTTCCAGAGATAAAGTGAGCATTGAGGAAAAAACACATTAGTTCTTCACGCCCAGTTACGAGAGTTTGTCGTACATCTAATGACGGAGGGTCGCTCTCTTAGTACGTCGCGTCGTGTGAAATTTCAATTTTAAAATTAAATATTTTGCTTTGATTGTTTCGTATTTTTGCCGTTTTCCTAAAAGTGGGAAAATATTTACATAATAAGTGGGGGCGTGCTTTTCGCGTTTCAGCCAATCTTAAAACGGAGATCGGCGAGAATATTAATGTTATTAGGCGAAAGCGCGCCGTTAGGTGACTCGCCTCATTATTATGTATGGAATGTATTTATGGTCGTTTACGTAAACGAGTACACGCATATATTAAAATGTGCCATACTCGAAATGTGTGCCGTCATGGAATTCCAAAAAACTCTAATACTGTGTACTCGTAGATGAAAGTACTATGTACTGGTAAATTGGTACTTTGAACTATGTACATATTTTAAAAATGAAAAGTTCAGGTTCAGATAATAATTAAAATGTGAAAAAAAAAGTGAACATCTTCACGTTATTATTATATCACTTTACATTTATAGTTAATCGTGCGTACAGCGTACCCAAAACAAAACCGGGCTTCACTAATACGAGTTTTTAGCTCGTAATTTTACCGATTTAAAATTCAGCACACTTCCAATTAACCCTTTTATAAATATAAATATAATCGATAAACATGTTTCAATAGAAAATACTCAATATAAAACAGTATTAACAGTGGAAAAAAGTGAAAATACGTACTTTTGATTTAAACTGGACGACTACTTAGAGAGATTTGAAAGCTGAAAAGTACTACAAATGAAAGATAAAATACCCGACTATATGTAGATTCCAATATTCATTTTGAACAGAAAATTGACAGATTTTGAGACATCGACCAAAAAACACCAAGATATAGAAAAATTGAGCGATTTAAAAAACATGGGTCTACCTCATGGGACCGAAAGTGAAAATCCCGAAAAAGCAAAAATCGAAAGATCTTAAGTCGAAAGATCAAAAAAAAATGGGTGCATTGTAAACGGTACAATGTATATATAATATATATCAGTGGCATGCGGTGAAATTATCTCTCTTTTTGTCATAAAGCCTTGTTTAATGTGCGCGCGCAGGATACGGGAGGAAAAGCCTGTTCCTCTTGTTCCTGTTGAATCCTCGCGCAAATTAAGTGAGGATGTACGACGGGGGGAGAGAGACTTTTACCGCACGCCACTATTATATATACTAACCATTTTTCATTTGTATGCATGGCAAACGAACATTTTCGACTTTTTAACATTCGGTGCGGTGACGGTCACCCAAAAAACATATTTCTCCGAATCTCGAGCCAATCAACATTTTTTTGTTACCAGATTCGTGTTCACTGGGCATAGATCTATAAGAAAAGTCATATCTCGTCTCTGAACCAAAAAAAAGTCGTCATTTGTCGAACGGTGTTATCTTCACTTATAATTAGCATCTGAGTATGCTTCATATTAATTTATATCTAAATTTAGTCTCTAATATCAAACTTTTCTTTAAATAATTCATACTGCAAAATGACAAAATTTCATCTATTAATACTTTGTATATACCTATGATTCTTACATTTTTTATCTAAGTAACAATAGATGAAGTTTTGTAATAATAAAAAATAATAAATCGAGATTCTGACTGGTTCGAACCAAAATTAAATTCGTAAACCAAAAGTAGTATTTTTTGTTAAAACAATATTTCATTATTTTATTATTTTTTTATCTTCTTGATATTTTATACTTATAATATTTATAGTGATATCAAGTTATAATTTTTTTAAGAAAATCCGACAGCCGAAAGTAGAACTAATGTCTTGATTGATTTTCCCTATATTAGGGCTCAAACTTTTGAAACGCCTATCTCAAAAAACCTCCTTATGGCGTCTTCAGAGCTGACTGAAATTTATCAATAGTTATTTTTATATATTCAATAGTGTACGAAGCCTTAGTTTAATCTTTCAATTAAAATATACATATATATGTACATACATTTATATATAATTTCGAAAGAGACTTTGTATGTATGTATGTTTGTTTGTTCGGTTCATAGAATCCGTGACGTTCAATTTAATAAAAAAATCAAATGAATATTCAAATAAATTTAATCAAATGTTTACTATTAGATTACCATTTTTAAGCGGTTTATATTACAAATACTGAGCGAAGCTGGGTAACACCACTTATATATTATATACCAACTTTTATTTAGTCAAATTTAAAGCTACATACAAAGTCATTGCATACCAATGATAATAGAGAGTTTTCGAGACGACCCTCGCGTGTATCAAAAAGGAACGCGTTATCTTTTGCTTTTCTTTCGACTTTATCACAACATGCTCTTATAATAATTTACGCTATAATACCCAGCAGTTTCCTTTTATACAAGAAAAATTACTATACTCTTAAAAGGGAGACCCGTTTTACGAACATACATAGATATGATACATACATATATACCTACAGCCTTTTTTCCCATCCCAAGCTTTACATACACGCTTTATTATAAATATACTTATACGCGTCGACTAATGCGATTTGAACAATATAAATCGAAAGCTTCTTATCGGCTTTTCCATGTGAACGATCTCACGTCTGACAATTTTCAATTACATTATGCGCAATTTAAAATTCGCTCGTTCGATCTTGAGGAAAAAGTCGCACGAACCCTCATACGTTATAATATTTTTTCAATTATTATATTCTTCACACCCGTCCTTTGTTTTACGGCGCTCTCGATCGATGCTTACGCAATTTGTTTAAATGCCACTCTGAATTACGAGATAAAATAAAATGAGCCGAACCCTCCTACGTCGTTTATACTGAGAAAAAATGTATACACAAATATACATATATCCTCTTACATATTCATTAACCGTAAAGCCTCCCCAGCAATGTGTCATACGCTCGAGAGCTTTCAGGGATATTGTCCAAAATTACAAGACCTACATACATGCTTTTTTTTGTTGGAAGCTTAAAGCATATGCTTGGAAAATTTTATTTGTAATGTGAAAAATTATAAGTGAATTAACGGTATAGTGGTTTCAGTACACACGATAAGCGGAAAAGCTTGTCGGTGTGTTTGTGATGCGTCTGAAGTTTTTCAGCGAGATTTCGCGAAAGCTCGCACGTCACGAGAGCTTTCAGAGTTTGACGGACGCGATGTTCACTAATCACATGATGTATCTCTCTTTTGAATGGCGAAAAAGGTCACCGCTCACGTGTGAACGAACACGCACTGTAAACATTTTCAAAACGATGAAAAATGGGGAGCTTTCCGTGATGTGAAACGCTCAAAGCGCTATTAGAGCTTCTTGAATTGAAAAGCTCTAAAAATGTACATACATATATGGATTTTTTTACATAGAAGGGTTTATTATCTTAATATATGTACATACATAGATATATGTATGTATGTATGATTGTGTGTTTCTAAATCAAACTGTCGAAATCGGTTTGATTGAGTTGAGTTTTAGTACCAAACCCCTCGTATATTATATATGGGTTGGTTCTTTAAGGGTCGTTGTTCAAAATACTGCCAATAAATGTCCACTTTCAGAACAAATATTGACCAGATAAATGTTCTTTAGTCTTGTCCAATATATCTATACACCTAAGCCTAAGGCTTCAGTCTACGTTTTCGGTAAATTTACACAGCTTATTATCCTTTTCATTTGTTGGCAAATAAATTTGTATTCCATTTCTTATTGGATATTGGCTGAATTTCCTTGGTGGTTTCAAGGATTTAAAATGTTTGTATACAAATTTGAGACTAGTAAAATATATTTGATTTTTTGTAGTTTCAAATTTAGTTCTGTAAGTGCTTTGGATTTAAATACTATTGAATATATTAATCTTTTATACATATGTACCTTTATGTATGTACATATACATGGTTATTATTAATCTTCTACTACATAAGCCTGAAGAAAAAGACCTTGGTTCAATGTGTTTCTCCAGAGATGACGTGTCGATGTAAAACTCGGAAATTGAACGTCAAGATGCCGCACAAAGTCCAATGCACTCAAATAAGTATGCATGGCTGCATCCTTGGCATAATGAGGAGGGATAGGAAACAGAATATACTGGTGAGAAATATGACAAGGGTGGTAGATATAATGGAGAGAGTGAATAAATTTAAATGGCAATGGGTAGGTCAATGGCAATAGATGAAAGGTGGACAAATAAAGTGCTAGAATTGTACCCGAGAGAATGTAAAAGGATGAAAGGAAGGCCGCAAGGAATCATAAAGATTTGTGGGGTGAGATGGATGAGATTTGCGCAAAACTGAGACGAATGGAAGCGTATTAGAGAGGCCTTCATCCAGCAGTGGACTGCGAGTGGACTTCACTCTATAGCTACCTATATAATAAATAAAGTATAAGTTGAATATATATGTACATATATATTCTACATATATACATATATATATTCAACTTATACTTTATGTATTATATAGGTAGCTATAAAGTGAAACGCGCTTTCGAAATGGCTTATATTTAGAAGTTGCACGTGCTGAATGTGGACACTCGTAACATTCTGAAGATGTTCAAGGGTAGGCCGCACGGCTTGTTTGTTCTTCAGCTCGCCATCATCCCTCCCACACTACAAAATCCAGCCACCACCCGACCCACCCTCCCGCCTACTTACCCTCTTTGTTCGCCTCGTATCGTTTTGTTGTTGTTCTTGTACATTTATTATTTCGCGAGGCCTTTTGTCGGTCAGGGCGCATCCGTGTATTGTTGTTGTTCGCCCTGTCTCGCAGTTTGAAGATCTTTTTGTCGATGTGCCGAAATACTCGTGTATGAAAACTGGAGGAGGGACAGTGTGACGGACAACTGAAAAGCTCGGCAACAGATCGTTGTGAGCAATTCGCAACAATGAGTGAAATGGTTCATCCGAAGCGGCAAAAAACCAATCGGACTCGTTACCGACCGCAAATCGACGCGATCCATTGTACGGAAGAGTCATTAGTCATTTTCTTTCTATGTAGAAAACATGCCTGATTAATATTTTTTACCCTTACGATTGTATTTATAACAATTTGTCTACAGAATCTCCCTGTTCAAGGTCTTTATTATATTACAAGTATATAATATAGACAGACAACATTCTAAGTTAGAGTACCATGAGATAGTATGCAAAATTAGTAATCTTAATCTGTATAGATTTGCGTAGCCCACAAATAGCTTTTATATACATACATATGTACATTTCGTGAAATAAATAATTGCCCATTTCACGAAGATATTAAAAAAACTCAGTTTATGAATGGGGCAAGCCAGTGGTTTTGTTCACGAATTGATTAATGTATAGCATTATTATTAAAAAAAAAACCATTAACTGTCATTTTGACATAAAAGAACGTCAAAAATCGTATGGTATAGTTAATTTGCTAAATTATTTTTTTGATAACGAAAGTTGAAATGAACATCACCGTGGTTAATGGGCTGTGAAGTTTACCGACTCCAACTTCAAACTACGACTTCAAACTCTGACTCCGAATTCCAACTCCAAACTCCGACTCCAACTTGAACAATTTTAATAAGATTGACTTTTCTTACCAACGTATAAACTTGTTTTCAAAATATACAATATAAAGGAATTAAAAGAAATCACTAAAAATTGACATGTATCCCAATTTATTGGATTATACATACATATAGGATCCGGATGTGAAGGATTCCAAGCGAAACGCACAGATTAAGTGTCAGACTATTTATTGTACATGTGTCCTCGGGCTTGTTCTCCAACAAGTGACCATAACAACACGCATCCAGTCTCTCCCATGCATACCACACACACTTTATCCCTAGCAGTTTGACCAACCATACATACGGCTCGGCTCGTTTAAAAATCATTTCTACGTACATAGGTAGTGAAATATGTATAAATAAAGTACATTCATAGTGTATTTGTATAAATTTCATACACAAATAGATAAATTAAATTAAAAAATGAGAATAAGAAAGAATGCGACGGAGGAAACAGTCAATTTTGGCCATAACACATCGAAATGCGTGCAATTCAACGAATTCATGATTTATATAAAGAATTTATTAAATTTCAATTTGTTAGTGGATTTACTTCAATAAAATTGGAGACTCTGGTTAACACATACCGTAAGACTATTAATCAAAGAAAATAATAAAAAGGAATTGGAGTAGATTGATTTTTTACGACTCAAATATTGTTTGATTTTGTTCCAAAAATATCACAGGATACGTCACTATCTAGTTTATGTTACTCATTTCACGAAAAAAACAAAAAAAAACTCTTTAATATTTAATGAAATCGATATTTTTTTAAATTTCATGAAAATTAGCAGTGAGTTTGCACCACACAGGAACAATTATATTACAAACACAGCATCGTTGAATAGGGTTTATGATTCGTACGTATGAACTCTCCATTTCTGTTACATTAAAATTAAATTACATATAGTGCGAAATTTCGCCGGTATGTCTACTCATTAATTACTCATTAAAAGTACATAAATGGAACGACAATCTTATAACTTTAAAGCTGTAAAACTTGAGCCATTACAAAACCAACGGGGCAAAACTAACTGTCAATAATTTGTTTCAGGATTGAAGACCATCATCAACGCACTGCTGCATTCATTCAAACAACTCGCCGAGGTAATGACGCTGACCATATTCTGCCTGATGGTTTTCGCCCTTTTCGCCCTTCAAGTCTACATGGGAGAGTTGAGAAACAAATGCGTCCTCAACATGGCTCCCTTCGAGGAAAACAACGCCACTTCCAACGCCACGGACATCGAATGGAAGGAGTGAGTTCGAATATACATACAGACATACATATATTGTAAATTATACATATTCCACGCAGCTAAACGACCGAATCAGTTAAATACATTAGCGCTACCACTATTTGGAAACGTATACGTAAATGAGAAAGTAATCGCGGCCGTTCGGCTTTTTCTTCTGAACGACATGACAGTTTAATGGATTTCCGATAGACGCGGCACAGATGTGTACGTGTTCGGTTTCGGACCGCTCGTAATTCATATAACGACCGAGTGCGTCCTCAAATGCGGTACCCGTCCTTCGGCCGCCTCTGTTACAGATTCAATCTCCCATAAATAATGGCGAATTGCTTTCAAAAGTGGCGGTTGAGACACTGCGAGCGAGATGGCGGCTCGTGAATCTGTAATGGCGACGCGATCCGATCCGCGCGCCACCTGTCGTCGTGGAATCGCAAAAGTCAATTTGCGCTTTGTATTGTGGTGTGTGTGTGTGTAACGTGCGAGTTATTTGCGGTAGTTAAATTAAGTGTCTCCGAGGTATTGTTTAAAGTTGAGGACGTGTGTAGCGATCTTTATAATTTAATTCCGAAAAGTTTCTCCTTCGCGTTGTGTGTCTCTTCCGCTTCCGCTTTCCTTTGTCTAATCATCATTTTCGGGTGAATCTTGAGGAAATCTTGTATTTTTCAACTTAACGTATCAAAATGGAAAATTATGATAATTTGAGTTTATTTGTGGAGGCTTTTTTTGAGACGTGTTGTTGTTGAGTTTTTTCCTCTTTTCAAGAATACAATTCAAATTTGTGGTGTTTTTTATTCAATGTATTTCTACAGTCTTATTTTTAGTCGCATAAATAAATGGAATAATCTGTGGAATACTAATAGAATCATTATTATATAATAATATAATGCGTGTGAGCGTGCGTGTGTACGAAGTACTCGCTGTTAACACCATCCTCCGTTGCTCTTTTTCCCTTTGGAATCGTATATCGTGGGAAGAGACGCGGCATATCACATCGTTTACATTGTGGCCAGCAAAAACAAAGTTTTTGCCAAAGGCCAGCAAAAACAAAGTCAAAAACAAAAACAAAAGTAAAATTTAATTACATAGTTTTTTCAAAAAAACTAATTAAATTTTAAATTATTAATTCCGTTATTCCGAATTGCGATATTTTACTGAGTGCATTATGTGCACACATGCCACTAGTATGTAATATAAATGAAGAGGATAATTTTAAGTTTTCTATTTACAGAAAATCTTAATTCAACAGTTCAAGTTTGAATTCTTGACACTTAATTGTTTATGTTTTCAACATTTCTAAAGCGTATTTTAAAAATATATTGAACAAATTTTAAATGAATAGTAAGCTAATACCGTGCACATTGGAATACATATATTAGTAAGTAATAATTGTATATATGTATCTTATATATTAAGTACAATTCTGAAAAAAAAAATTCAAATACACTATAATATCCTTTTTTTAATTTATAATTCTTCATGATGTCATTACGGGTTGCTCCAGAGCGACATCTATGATATTAAACTTGTGCATATAAAAATTTATAAATTATAAATTTTGAAATTGTATTCAAATAGTGGCTAGGATGGTTTTTGTCAATTTGATGGATGAAACATTTCAAAAATGAAATCAGATAAATTGGCAAACTCTGATAGGAAGCCAATTTAGAAGGAAGAGTCACAAATAATTAAGTCAAATTATACTCGGAATAAATTCTTTTCAATCGACGTCAACCCACGGGATCAAACCCGGCAATCTCTCGGAGGTTGGCATTAACGCAACCACCGAGCCATGCTGCTGGCTTACTAGTTCTATAAAATAAGTCTTCTAGTAAAATAAGCTTGCATGAGATGGATACGGTATAGTGTTTTAGAATGTCTTGACTAAATTTATTTACAAGGTGGTATAAAATCTGTGGATTTAAACTAAATTATAATAGAGTGACTTTAAAAATAAAGTAAGAACTAATAATATTTAGTCATTAAAAGTATTACTCAGCATTAAATTTTGAACTTTTAATAAAACAGATAGTCTTATCTACATACATACCTATGTACATCTGTATATTTATTAGACTGCTTTCCACAGGTTGAAGACCTCGATAAATAAATAGCATCATTACGAAAACAAACGATCTGAGAAAGCAGTTAGATTAATTTACGTTGTTTCTAAAATATATATTCAAATGCATATGGGCATTCAAAACAAGCAAATTATTTCTGTCTTAATAAATGTACTAAAGTCGGGCGCATCTGTCACCAGTAGCCAGTGTACTTTCCTGCACTCTCCACAAAGGGAAAAAGTGCACACTCTGCACGAGGGTCCTCCTCCAGTTTCACTAGTTGTTTTCGCACGGCTCGGATATAAATATACGGTAAGTTGCAGAATAAATCTGCAGCGGATGCAAGGGATGCAACTGCAAACAACCCCGCTACGAAATCTGAAGAAATCCAATGCGGTGAACCATCTGAATTTACGGTCCCATACACCCTAATTTACCGCAACCACTTTGTATTCTGCAAGTCTTTCGAACAAACATTGCGCTTGTTTGTTGTCCCCCACCCCGATGGCGATGTGGATTAAATTATTTGCCATCGGGAAAAACGTTTTCGATGTAAACAATTCACTTGTTGCTTTAGTTTCTGCGAAGGGTTTCGTCGGAATTTTCTCGGCTTATAATACATATGTATGTACGTCGGTTACAGTTCCAAGCTTGCTGGCCCGTTTAAAACTGCTCTACCGTCCCAAGAGAGTTATATTTGCGGAGCAAAGTAATGTAGATACACTTGCAAAGCTTCATCATAAGAGAAGACTTGAATACATTTTTTTTTATAAATCTTTTTTTGATGGTCTGAATGTATCAGCATTTCAGTACCGCATATCGAACAGTAGAAAGTTATTAATAAGTCAATATTTAATTATGAAGCGTTCATACATACATACATACATACATACTAAAGATTCCAATACCAGTGCTAACGAAACCGATTCGAACCGAAACCGAATACCAGTGCTAACGAAACCGAAACCGGTCGTACCGAAATATAGTAATTTCAATTTTACAAAATGTATAAGTTGATATGTTTTGAATTCAGAAGAAAACGCTGTATCGCCAAGTTTGTATGGATTATTTTGGTCTACGCTCAATTTTTGACCAGCTATTCAAAGGAGCTGCAAAGTATCATAAATTTTAAATCAAACACATATTGATTTATAACTGACTGTTAACAATAACAAACCTAACCGACTTCAGATTTTTACGGAAACTTATTTTTTTCACTTGATTATTATTTGAATACATACATATACTATTTAAAAGTCAAAACCATCCCTTCCACACAAACATTCTTCAAAGCAAGGATCACGTAAAAATTCATTTATTTTTTTTCGATACTGATCGGTAATTCATGCAGTGAAGTCATGAATTGATTTGAACATGAAATTGAATTGAAATTCATGAATTGATTTAAATATAAATGTTTAGCGAGGTTAAATCATTTTATTAGAAATTGATTCAATTTTATTGCGCCTATGGCTTAATCAAATCAATACCGGTACTATCGTTAGTAGGATTTTTTGTTAGTACCAGTATTGAAAAATGTCGCTATTTATGGAATCCCTAATATGGACATAAATATGTACCTACTTATGTAAATAAACATACAATGAGAAATGGTTTACAAGTACTTACAAATGTTACAGTTTAAGTGTATCTTCTAGTTGTAATATATTTTGACTAATTGGAATATATTCCGTCTAACTCACTTAAGTTAATTCATATGGTGAATTAAATTCCAACTGCTTGAAATATATTACAACTGAAAATACAACTCAACTATAAGTTGGTGCCAGGTTAAACGTTTTCGTGAATTCATTTTCGACTAATAAATTGAGTTGTAAAGTCACATTTTTGTTTTGAACACATTCTTAGAATTATCTTAATACGATTACCATGATTCCTAATACCTAGCAAATATTAACGCATATTGAATTCTAAAGCATTCGTAAAAACATCAGAGCTATCAAAACTCATATTACAACTGGCGCATATTACATTGTTGAAAGTGTATTTGCGCTTGTAAAGATATAATTTACCAGTTGAATTGTATTCGAACATAAATGACCTAAAACGCCACTTACATCTGAAAATAAACCTAGACTGTAACAGTTACAGATTTTCCCACATCCTCAATTGTACCAAAATTGAATTACATCATCCTTTTGACCGCTTTGCGTGTATATTTTGTATCATATTTAATAGTGACACAAAATCGAAACGACCTTCTAGTATTTTTCCGTTCGAATACGCACTCAGGGTGTTTGCAACGAGGTTAAATATCCCACAATCGAATCCACGGGGAACAAACGAACGAGCTTTCGAAACTCACCTGAAACTTTTACGCCGAAAAGTCCTTCGGCGACCCTTTCATAAACTCCTCCCCGTTTAATAATCCCCCGCGTTCACGGGGTTAACAAGTTGATGTGATTCGCGAAACTTTCGCCTAGTTTTGTGCGGTAATTAATCAGCGAATTATGGTCACCATCTGTTTCGAACACAAACGATGAGTCACAACTTTGTGATGAATTTGGTACCACCTACGCCCAAGAAAAACGCATACGCATCATCTGAACTTGATGGGTGAACTTTTTTTAGTTAATTTGATAAATACTCCTATATCATTTCAAACGAGGCGAGATATACAATATACATATGCATATATTCCTAACGTTATGCTTGAGTTTTTTAGTTGTGTTCAGTGAGAACGTTCAACAACAGCAATTGTAAGTTTGTCATATAAATTGTTGAAGTTGCCAGTTTGCCATATATACAAAAAAAAACTTCTTCCGTAGCTTGCCGGCAATAACACAAAGTCGTTTGCATATTTTCACGACATAAGGTTCGTTTTCGTACCGCGAAAAGAAAGTCAACTGTCAAGGAAAAGTCCCTTCATAATTTAATAACGAACGGCAAACTTTAAAAGCCGACTCTGATGACTAGACGCATTTTCGCTTCGCCGACAATTAACGCAAAAGTTCGCCGTGCTGATTATATCGATGTTCCTCAACCTGTGGCCCGTTTCTGAATTCTTCCGGTGGCCAATTTAGATATCACTCCTCTTCTAGAAAGTTGGGGATGATTTTGTGATTGAAAATTAATCAAATACATAATATATTGAGGTCATACAGATATACGCTGCAGGTAAAAATTATATATAAACATATATTTCATTGACGTGATTAATGAATTTTCACTGACATTTTCAAGAAGAAATTAAATTAGAGTAAATATTATTTTTTTTTAACACATGTATATTTTATTTTATTTTACATGTGTATATACCAGGAAAGCCTAACAGGTAAACCCCAATGCGACTTCCTGTCCAATTACAAACAATGCAGCATTTTTAAGTCGCTGAATCTATGAACTTGTACTCAAATAGTGATGACATTATAGGTAGGAAGGTTTTGAAGCAAATTTAATCGAGGAACCGTTTCAACGATGAAATCAAAAAAATTGGCAAACTCTGATAGGAAACGATCGACCTGGAGTCACAAATATCCAAGTCTATTGTCACAAATATCTATGTCAAAATGACAAATATCTATGTCAAATGACAAAATGCATTACAGATATACTCGGAATAAATTCTTTTCAATCGAGTTCAACTCACGGGATCGAACCCGGCGCCTCTCAGTGCTAGGGAAAAGCCCGACTAGCCAGCCATGCTGCTGGCTCGATGTACATACATACATACATATATGTATGTTACAGTTGAAGTGTATCTTCCAGTTTTAATATATTCCATCTAACCCAGTGCTACTCAAACTATGGTCCACGGCCCAGTACTGGTCCGTGTACCGGCTGTAGCCGGTCCGTGCACAAAGAAGTAAATAAAAAATTAAAACAATAGCTTATTATAACGTACATATTAATTAATTTGGAAGATAAACTAATTGATCTGGCTACAAATAAAGAATTAAAAAAGTGTTTTGAAACCACAACTTCACTTACGTGCTTTTAGATCGAATTGAAAGCAGAATTCTTCCCAGATATTTAAGAATATCCACTGAAACTCTTTTACCTTTACGAGACTGGTTTCTCAACCATTAGTTTAATAAAAACAAAATATCGTAATAGTGTAAATATTCATGATCCATTACGTGTGGAATTAATTGTCTTCGATAAAACCACGACTGGATAAGTTAACAAAAAAGCTCATGTCTCATTAGATTTTTTTTCATTTTCATTTTTCATCTCTGTCTAAGTACATGTACTTCTTTGATATTATCTTTATTCTTTGATAGATATTGTACTTCTTTGAATTCTATTCATATAATACTATAAGAACTAATATTCATATATAACTTTTTTATTTAAAAATATGATGCTGGTCCGTGAGAATTACTGAAAAATATATGCTGGTCCGCCAACTGAAAAAGTTTGAGTAGCACTGATCTAACCTGGTACCAACTACTGTTATAGTTGAAGCGTATTTTCAGTTGTAATATATTTTAATTAGTTGGAATATTAACCCAAGTAAGTTGATTCATATGGCGAATTATATTCCAATATGACCACCCAGATGAAAGCATTACACGCTTACCACAATGTTGCTGGTTGTATGTATGTACATATATAATGTACATACATAAACATATATATATATATATATATATATATATATATATATATATATATATATATATATATATCATCATCATCATCATTTACAGCCATTCGCCATCCACTGCTGGATGAAGGCCTCTCCAACACGCTTCCACTCGTCTCTGTTTTGCGCAACACTCATCCATCTCATTCCGCACATTTTCCTAATTTCGTTCACCCATCTTCCTTGCGGTCTTCCTTTTACTCTTTTGCCTTCTCTCGGGTACCATTCAAGCACTTCTTTTGTCCACCTTTCGTCCATCCTCCTAGCTACGTGACCCGCCCATTGCCATTTCAATCTCTTCACTCTATCCACTATGTCCACTACCCTTGTCATATTTCTCACCCACGTGTTCCGCTTCCTGTCTTTCCTCGTTATGCCAAGCATACAGCGTTCCATACTTCTTTGAGTGCATTGGATTTTATTTTGCATCTTGGCGTTCAGTGTCCAAGTTTCACATCCATACGTCATCACTGGCAAAACGCATTGATCAAAGATCCTTTTCTTCAGGCAGAGTGGCATTTTTGATTTAAAAACAGCATTCATCCGTCCAAATGCACTCCACCCTAATTTCATACGTCTCTTTATCTCTTCATTTTTACTACCAGACATGTCAATTATTTGACCTAAATATAAATAATTATTTACTACTTCTACTGGTTTATCATCTAAGGGGATGCTATCAGGCATGCAATAACTATTGAACATTAGTTTAGTCTTATCTACGTTAATTTTTAATCCTACTTTTCTACTTTCCCTGTCCAGCTGTGTTAGTCTGATAAGTAGGTCAGCTGAATCACGAGCTACTAAAACTATATCGTCTGCGAACCGAAGGTGACTCAAAAAGCGACCATTGATGCTTACTCCGGCTGTATCCCAATCCAATTTCCTGAAAACTCCCTCAAGCACCGCATTGAATAACTTGGGCGAGATTGTATCTCCTTGTCTTACTCCTTTTCCTATGCTAAATCTATCTGTACCTGAAAAAATTTTAACCGAAGCTGTGGCATTCTTATATATTGCAGCTAACAGTCCCACATAGGGTTCCGGCACTCCCTGTGTTTTTAGAGCGTTAAGTACTGCATTATGACTAACTGTATCGAAGGCTTTCTCATAATCGACGAAACCTAGGCACAATGGCCGTTGATATTCGTTGGCGCGCTCGATTAGTTCGCCAACTACTTGGAGGTGGTCCATTGTGCTGAAATTTGCCCTAAACCCTGCCTGCTCTACAGGTTGGTTCTCGTCGAGGATATTCTTCAGCCTTTCTGTAATAACCTTCGTGAAGAGCTTGTAAACCGCTGAAAGTAGACTAATGGGTCGGTAGTTCTTGATATCGCTTTTGTCGCCTTTTTTGTGTATTAAAATGATAGTTGCGTTATTCCATCCTTCTGGTATAGCTTGGTTCTGGATGCATTTGCTGAAAAGCCTAGCTAAGATATTAATTAGGGGGGGGCCGCCACATTTTAGTAAGTCAATGGGAATATTATCTTCCCCTGGGGATTTACCGTTCTTTGCAGTTTTTAGCGCGGCCTCTACTTCGCTAGGCAATACTGCAGGAACCCTTTGGCCGTGTGTCGATTCCAGAGCGGGGAATTGATATATATATATATATATATATATATATATATATATATATATATATATATATATATATATATATATATATATATATATATATATATATATATATATATATATATATGTGACCTGTAAAGACACTGTGGTATACTTGTATATTACAGTACATATGTATATGTACACATACATATTTATTGTAATAAATATGTATGTGTACATACGTATATTCGTTATTCACATAATCTCTTCAAACGATATATAGGTATCTTCAAATTATAATTACATATAGAATATTCGCACATCGTATATTTTTTTGTCCTTTCCCTTGATTATATTTACGTGTAAATCGTGGAATTGAAATACATACAATATTACTTTGTTAAAAATTACATTTTGTATATTATTCATTCATTTATTCCATTATTATACGGCGTATCTCAAATGTTCATTTTTCATAACAAAAAACATTTCTACCACCAACATAATAGGTACAGAATATATGTTGTACCTATTATGATTATACAGGTTTTTCATTCCAAATTGACCCATTTTCTTTCAAATTGACCCTTTTGAATTTAAAATGTACATTGAAACGGGGTCAATTTGAATTGAAAACGGTTTTTTGAATTTGAAATGCAAAAGGGTTAATTTACAATGAATAAGGGTCAATTTGAAATGAAAAAGGATCAATTTGGAATGAAAAACTATGGATTAATAACACAGCAACAAAAAATCACGTTTTTTACTAACCCGAGCGGAGGCATCAATAGTTACTAAGCTTGACCCACTAAATTCGAATATGACAATAATTTGTATTGGTTTCTTATTGTTTATGAGATATGAGCGTTTAAAAAAAATGCGTAATTTCTGTGCCAAAAGTGAGTGTCAGAATCAATAGTCGGCTATTTTTCTATCGCTGTTGATTTTTTTATATGTATTATATGTACATATAATACATATTTATATGTGTTATATGTAAATATTGTATTTATATGTATTATATGTACATAAGTACATAGTTTCATTAAACCGCCAATTGTTTAAAATATTTTTTGACAAACATACAACAGTCACGCAGTCAATGATATAACTTACTGATCATAGATTTACTAACCAAATGTAACGAAGGTACTAATCAAATGTATACAAGCCTAAAAATACAAGAAGAAACAATCTTTTAACTGTACATACATTTTGAATGAAAGTTTGATTGTATTCGGCATAAGACTTTTTTTTGAAATTATCATATTTTAAATAACGAACCTTTCAATTTCGAACTATCGTTATGGATTCAACGCATAACTAAAAATCTACCCACATAAGTAAAGTTTGGGTAGCCCATTCAATAATTTACAACGACCCTTTAGAAAATTGTAAAGGGTTGAGAACTATCGGTATATATATATGTATGTACATATATACGTATATTTCGAAATCTTGTATATAATCATAATACATATAATATAACCGTCCTTTGTTTCAGATGGATCAGCGACAAGGAGAATTGGATATTCAACGAGCTAGGAGACCCTGTGATATGCGGTAATCTCACTGGAGCCAGGCACTGCCCCGTCAACTACACCTGCCTGTGCATTGGACCAAACCCCAACCACGGCTATACGAACTTTGACAACTTCCTTTGGTCCATGCTCACCACCTTTCAATTGATCACCCTCGACTACTGGGAGAACGTCTACAACATGGCAAGTGCAAAGATCGTGGCCGATTATTTATTCATACCTCGCGGGTTTATGTTTCCAATGAAATTTCCGTCTAAAATTCAATACTATCCACATCCTTTGAATCGCATTAGTTTTACATACATACATACATACATACAGACATCTAGCTGAAATCTTTCGTAACCTTTTTAAACCTTTTCCTATTTCTACGAGTGTTCAAGCTACATATGTACGTATAAATTTCGACTTGCTTTATACACCTGCAAATAGAGTAAAATTTTCTAAAAACGTCGAGTCTTTATGTGGGCCTGAATTCTTTATGAGCTTGGGTTTTTTGAAGTAAAAATGTTTATGTGTATAATATAAGCAATTTCTTGAAAAGTTTTAGAATGTCATTAACTTGAAATATGTATACGTATATATGTATATATGTATGTACTTTCCCTATTCCACCAATTAACGTAATATAAAAAAAATATATTTTATTGAACAACCATATAAGTTTAGACTTAGGATAAAGGAAATTATACACTGGTGCGAGCTTTTTTTTTTTGCGCCCCTTCCCCCCCCCCCCAACCCCCCTTCTTTCGTCATATTTGCCGATATAAAATTTGCTAAGAAGCAAACATAATACATACTATATGAAATGATTTGAGATATACTATACAAATAAATGATTTGATATACTCGTATATACTATATAAATGATTTGAGCCGTTATATTTGAAAGTTGCATAAGTCCACTTTTCTTCATTTCGAGAAATATTTCGCAAAACATCAAATATAATTAAACATATTTAAAAATACTAGTGGCCTTTATTCTGCTTTTCCGAGATTCTGGACATATATCATATTAAGAAAAGTGGTAACAATTTGTGAATTATGTCAAGCAGAAATGGCGTTTACAATAGAAACAGCGTTTTTGGAACTTAAAATTGGACTTCCACCACTTTCAAATATAATGGTTCATTTTATAAAGAAATGATCCCAATCAAGAATCAAATTACAAGAATTTCTATATTTTATTAATTCTTAGTATTTTCAAACGTTCAGGCACAATTGACATATATACATATTTATGGAAAGCATTGTCTTAAATGCAACTTCACCACATTATTGCTGTCAATGCAAATTCTAGAAAAACTGCAGTTTGACAGATGGATGGATGGAACAAAAATTGCAATAGTTTCGGCGAATTTTGTCGACGAATTCATCAACCGCTTACATTGTTCTTTTCGAATTGAACCTTAGCTATATACTATAAATTATGAGAAGATAATAAATAAATAAATATTTTGCCTTCGTGCCGCCCCCAAAGCTGGTGCGCCCGGGGCATCGATACGCCAGATGCCTCTCCCCCCTTCCATTGTTACGCTAGTGGGTTCAATTCTTATATTTTTATTTGGGTTCTTTCAGGAAAGTCTAAGTTGCATTTCTTTAACTTACTACAAAATTTAATATAAGATATCAATATATAATATTAAAAAAAAAATTGGTTTATTCATATCTAATTAATATTTATGAACAATTAATACATATAAATAAATTTTCTTTTTCTACGTGATAGGAAAAAGAAAAGGTTCCCTCTTATGTTGCGATTTTATCACAACAAATCAGAAGGAAGCGGCACCGATGTAAGCGATGGAAATAAAAACCCCAAAATACCCGAAACCCTTTTCTCTCCTCCCTTGTCTCTCGAGAAATCTTCTCCTTGCCTTCGTCTAGTTTGTAACACATTTAAAAACGCTTATTCGTAAAGACGGAACAAATCGACTGGAAGCTTCACTTACCTATCGTTTATATTTTTATCATTTTTTTTTCAGGTACTATCTTCTTGTGGACCCATGAGCGTATCTTTTTTCACGGTGGTGGTGTTTTTCGGCTCGTTCTACCTCATCAACCTGATGTTGGCCGTAGTGGCGTTGAGCTACGAAGAAGAATCTCAAATCACCCAAGAAGTACTCACAAATTAAATTTCAACTGAGCAATTTGTAGCATTTGATGTAACGCTTAACGTGGTGGTTTCAGGAACGGAAAAAAGATTTGAACGAGCATCGTGATGATTCTATATTCAGCTTCGACCCGGCGAGCATCAGCGTTAAGATCCTAGCGAAGAGTCATCAAAAGAGGATCGACTCCAGAAAGGGCGTCTTGCTCGCTTCGTATTCTAGGAAGAAGACCAGACGGAGAAAGAGGGGAAGGAGTAACGCCCTTGTTGGGAGTGGAGGCTTACCAGAACCTCCTCCCATGCCAGCTCCTAATCCAGCTCCGCAACAGAAGAGCAGGTCACGTGTCCAACCCAAACCACCCCATTTCTCTCTGTCCCATAGGTATTACCTTGAAATTCACGGGGGATGAGAGGGAGAAGCTCTCCAACCTGTTGTATTCAACCCCACGCCGATCTCTCTCTCCCTTGTTCGCGACGCAATCCGCATAATACACGCGATACTCGCCCCGGATATTAACCGATGTCCAACTGGCTAAATAATCGTATTATATAATTTTATTTTGTTTCCGCCGGTTGTATAAAATGGCTCGAATTTGGGTAAATCACAGTGAAGGTTAATCCCTTTGCCCGCACGGAATTATAATTACTATATTATTCTTGTGAAGTATTGTGTGTAGTTTGTATCGCGTTTGCGCTAGATTAATTTTATTCGATAGTGTAGAATTGTACGCATTGCTCATTTCGGAAACAATCAAAGTTTTAGCAATTTGATGTTTATGTTAATTTAAAATTGAATTTGATCTAAATATTGCGCATTGCGCACTATTTAAATCTTAACATCGTTTGCAATAATAGCACATTCATATTAATGTGTATATATAATATGTATGTTACAGTCGAAGTGTAATTTCAGTTTTAATGTGTTTATTCCAACTGGCGTTTTAGGTCATTCATATTCGAATACAATTCAACTAGTAAATTATATCTCTACAAGCGAAAATATACATATGTACTTTCAATAATGTGCGCCAGTTGTAATATAACAGCTCTAATGAATTTAATATGCGTTAATATTTGCTAGGTATTACGGATAAAGGTAATGAGCTATTACGTTGAATCTAAGAATGTGACTTTTCAACTCAATTTACTAGTCGAGTGACGTTTTCACGAAAACCTAACCTCTCCATCTAACATGGTACCAGCTTGTAGTTGAACTATATTTTCAGTTGTAATATATTTTGACCAGTAAACGGAATATATTCCAACTAGTCAAAATATATTATAACTAAAAATACGTTTTAATTATAACGGTAGTTGGTATTTTATTAATTTACTTATATGTGTTCATATGACCAGGTTAGATGAAATATACTCCAACTAGTCAAAATATATTACAACTGGAAGATACACTGGAAGATAACTGTAACATATATACTAAGATTCAATAAACTCGCTTGATATAAAGAAATCATACACATATAAATTTAAAAAAAAATGTAAGAAACATCTAGTCTAATATATATATATCTAATATATAATTTCGAAAGAGACTTTGAATCCGTTACGTCATCTAAAAAATGTAATTTTCTATGACAACGATATCGATGCCGTTTTCGATCAATGTGTTTTTCCAGTGATGACTAGAGGTAGGATAGTCACAGTGCTATCCATTGTTCGGCAAACCTTTAACAATGCATTTACAACCTTTGAACAATACACGGCCCCCTCAGGCTCCGGTGACTAGTGATGACGTATCGATGTGAAACTTGGACATTTTTAGCCAAGATATTACACAAAGTTCAATGTACTCAAAGAATTGTGGAACGCTGTATGCTCGGCATAACGAGAAGAAATAGGAATCGAAATCCGTGGGTGAGAAATATGATATGTGTAGTAGATTTAGTGAAGTAGCTAGAAGAAAGAACGAAAGGGGATAAATATAAGTGCTAGAATGATACCCGAAATAATATAAAAGGGTGAAAAGAAGGCTGTGAGGAAGATTTGTAGATGAAATTAGAAAAATGAGTGGCGTAAAACAGAGACGAATGAAAGTGTGTTGGAGAGGCTTTCATACAACAGTAGATGGTGAATGGCTGTAAATGATGATAATGATTATATAAGGATATAATAATGTAGAATACATTAAATCCTTGTGCATGTCTAAATCTTCCAATCAACTACATACACATAAACAAAAATATTTTATGTGAAAAAAAACGATAAAATAAATCTGATATTTATTTTTTACAATTATGTTAAAAAAATTATGTTAAATTGGATTTAAAAGTAAATTAATTTATATATTTTTATTGAATAGAGTTTTAAAATATGTACATATTGCCCGTCGCTCTCATATAAATTTATATTATTTATTTAAATAATGTAAAAGAAAACATGTGACATACGTATGCAAGAAATTACGTATGTCACATGTGATTCAAATATTTTTTTTAATTTGATTAGGTCTGTGACACCAAGTCCAAGTCCTTCACCTCGACATAGCAGTTGTTCGCCGAAGGGTCGTGCTCCTCCTCCACCTGCTATTCCGAGGACTCTTCAACTTCAACAGGGAAAGTTGCATCCAGGAAATGCTCTTGGTAATATACACAATCTACATGTGTAGAAAAGTGTAGTAATATAAAAATATTACATATACAATTGTCTGTAATTATGTTTTGTTTTCAGTACCTCCGTATAGAGGTCAACTGGGCGCCGGTAGTCGTCAAGCCAGCGGTTCAGACAACAACAGAGAATCTTCCCTTGATGACTCTGGTGTGGTTGACGATCACGAGGAACCTGATCAGCATTCGGAAGATCAACAACAAGCTCACAGCCTGGTTCAGGTAATAGTGAATGCTAGATATTCAACGTCAAATCAAATACTCAATACTACCACTTACATTATATTGTATATGTACCTATGTATATGTATAAAAATTCAATTTGCTAATCTATTTTCAGTTACTTATAGTATTTATTATTGTATACTATTTATATCTGTCATTAGTTAACCCTTTGAATGCTGACCAACGTCGATCGGCGTTTTTCCAAAAAGTCCATGAGCCTGAAATACCCCGATAGGCGTTATTTTTTGAGTATGTAAAGAATAAACAAGAATACTACCCGCTAAGCTTTTCCAGGTGGCATTGAAAAAAAATGCATTGAACATGGGTCGTGTAATCCATGTCATTCATTTGTCAACGTTTATAAAGAGTGGTTTACACCAGAATTTCTGAATTTATAACCATAGCAGAATTTCTGAATTTATAACCATAGCAGAATTTCCCGATGGAAATCCCTTACTGCTAAGTATTTTAGATTGTGGCTTGGCATTTAGATTGTGAGCATCACATTTTAACAACAACGAAGAAGATAGAACTAATTTTGAAAAAATACATTTATTAATAGTAATATTGTTTATTTTATATTGTTGCAAGATATATTAGAGAGTCTAAACCAGAGAAATGTAATAATAATAGAAAGACCCTTACGAATAAATAATTGTTGTCAATATTACGCGGTACGTCTCTATAAATACGCTACAACGCACGGAATACAATCGGATCAATTTACTTATAAAAATGTATCCCATGTTGTGTATATTGTGTGCTTGGAATAATGTCAATCCATTTTGATCAACTTTGAGCCTTTAAAACTGACAATACATTTGTCATTGTCATACTTTTTGATGATCATATTATATTGTTGCGTGGACGTGAAAAGGGGGCTTCCAGGATCGGAGAGAAAGACGCAGGAGGGTAGTAGAAGGTGTTTATTCGTGTACTCTCGTCGGCGCTCCAGGTCGGAATGGTTTGCAGACCGAGAGCGCCCAATATTTATACCCGTTGGGCACAACACACATACATATGTACATACCAGTGGCGTGCGCTGAAATTATCTCTCTTTTTGTCGTACAGTCTTACTTAATGTGCACGAGCGGGATACAAGAAGGACAGCCTGTTCCTCTTGTATCCTGCTTATGGACGTGCGAATTCACTCTATTGTCACGGATATTCCATTGGATCCGTATTGTTGAAGCGCGTGGAATCAATGGTTGACTTGGGTATCACTTTTGATCCTCAATTCACCTTTCACAACCACATCAAGACAATCGCTGACGTTTCCTTTCGTCGACTTGGATTTGTCTTGAGATATGCTAGATTATTCTCCAACCCCTTGTCTTCTCGCTTGCTTTTCAACTCGCTTGTTAGAAGTAAGCTAGAGTATAATGCAATTGTGTGGAATCCGCATGAAGCAAATTACTCTCTTATTATAGAAAAAGTGCAAAAAGCATTTCTTCGTTTTCTATATAAGAAAGAATATGGGTATTACCCATATCTCTATCCTACTCCTTTCCTTTTGGGCATGCTTGGGTATAATTCCCTTGAACTTCGGAGAAACTTCTCGTTAATTCGTTTCGTTCTCCAGCTATTGCGTGGTAATACGTCATGCCCTTTGTTGCTGGAACAGTTGGGACTTTATGTCCCTAATAATTATGTGCGTGGTAGACATCATCATTTGATGGTTGTACCTGCTGCTGGCAAAGTTCTTTTTCGAATGGCTCCTATTCCATGAGCTATTCGACTTCTCAATGAAATCGTTGCTGCTGTCCCTGAATGTGATATTTTCCACCTTGGGGAGCGTAGATTATCGGATATTATCTTAACATATTTATCTGGTAACCTGCGCTCATCATTACTTTCTTAATTTGAATGTGATGAATGAGTGGAATCTTAATCTACTCTCTTCCATTTGGGCCTCGCTGTGATTTTATTTTTTATTCATATTTTGTTTTATTTTATTTTACTTTTTCTTTCTCCTTTTTACATTTTTATATACTATTTTAATTTTGTTCAGTGTAAACAAAGAATGGGATTTATGGATTTTATTTTTAGTTTTTACACTTTTGTTATTTTTTTTCTCTCTGAATGATGTATTATTTTCCTTTTGTTACTTTTTTTTATTATTTTATTTTACCATGTTTTCTGCTTTTGCTTTTTTCCTTTATTTACAGTTTACTTGTTTTTATATATTTTTCAAATGTAGGCCATTTTGGCGCATTAGGTTCTTCCTGTAATGCCACAATGGTCCAAAACTATTAAATAAAAAGAGAGAGAATTTCAGCGCACGCCACTGATACATACACATGTAAACTATTGGTCGATGAGTGGGGTGATCCCATTGGCCGTTACATACGGCTTATTCATTCGACGAGGACATTTTGTCGCGAACGAGAGATCAGGTGATTAGCGCTCGTAAGCCATCGGTCCACAAGCGCCACCCACCTAATCTCTACGTTACAATATTTTCAAAAAATTATGAGATGAATCTAATAAAAAAAATATAAGATGGAATCAAACAAAAAAAAAAGTCTAGTGATACCGTAGATATAAAAGATGTGTCGAGACAAAAATATTGAAAAATATCAAAAAAGCTTCATTATATGTAATTTGTATCAATGTATAATATTATGTAATACAAACAAGCACTTTGTACACTCAACTATCAACAAGCTCGAAAGTAGACGGGATAATGAAGCGTCGAGTGAATTTTCTCGAGTGTTGGGTCGTTAATCTCTCCGTCGACGTACCCAGTTTCTATAGAGAAGAAAGACACCCACCCCCCTGAGAGGGACCATGTCTGCCTCCGTTAACGGGTTAAACCACCCATGCTTCCCCCTCCTGTCACCGTCTAAATTGTAAATCAACTCGAATAAACCGACACAAACACAAATTGTCATTTTTGCAGCTGCAAAGAGCCGAAGCGACACCGGTCACCGTCGCACTCTCTCCGAGGTCTGTTCGGGTCATCAAGTGCAACGGAATACCGCAGCCGAGGCGGGTGCGTCACGCTCACTCCACCTACACTCTACACCCGGACTATCTGTCCCAGATCGTCGTTCTGGGTAAGCAAACAGGTGGAATACTCGACGTTCAACGGGGAAGACGTCCTGATAATATACTGTATAATATGGCAGACGAACAAAAATTTTATGAAAAAAAAAAAACCACACACTAAAATCACTCTGCACTCGATTTGGCGCAATGTATCATAGCTACAAAAAAATAATATAATAATAAAAAAAATAAACTTCACATTGATTGCACTATTTACATACAACAATAGGTCGGACACGATATCGCAGTGCAGTGGTATATGAAACTAGGTAGTTGATGCACACGTCGCTAGCACAAAATGCACCCCAACGATGCGTGTAAATATGAGATATTGTAAATTTGTAATTATTAAAATATTAAAATAAATGGTGGGGTAAGTTCGTTTGAAAGTTTTTCTGTGTGCAAACTATGCAAGTCTATCATGGTGCAATACATATATCAATTTAAACTCATGTGAAATCTTATTGTGATCATTTAACTGTTTCCAAATATTCAAATGTGGTTATATAAATAATTATTTTATATTTACACAGTGTATCAATATTGTTATAATTTGAATTTACGCGTCTTCTCGATGAACCTCATCACATTCTGCTTACATTCATTCTGATCTAAACTGGTTAAATTGAAAAGACAAAATTAGATGCAGTGTTTTACTATTAGACTTATGTTTCTTCTATACTTCTTCTAAACGTATTTATTGATACATTATATATATATTTACTTTCTTTCTCTTTTGCTAAGCTTGCTTCAGCTTTGCCAAATCAATAATGATAAAATTTAAACTATTTAGAAAATATTTAAAAATATACATTTTACAAAATTACTATTACTTTTATACAATACATACGTACTTTATAAAAAGTACATACAAATTTTAACCAATGATGAATATAAATTATTGGTTTTTGGAATACATATCTGTGTATGCATATTTTTGATAAATTTTAAATATCAACTCTTTTCTAATTAGACAGTTTGATACTGGAAATGGCAACAAAAGCCTAACTGATATTTCAATGTTTGGGCACTTCTACTGAAACAAGATATTTTAATTTAACAAAAGACTTTTTGAGCGTATGGTTGTGTGAGTGTGTTTATGTATTTATTATATTTATTTAATAATTATTATATTATATCATACGTGAATGGAGAAAAGAATCTTTAGAACACTAACGATTTATCAATATAAAAAATTGATTTGTCAATCTAAATATATGTCTGCACTTGTGCAATAGCCACCTACTTTGTATTAGAGGTTGTGATTTCTCGACTTTTTTTGATTCTCGAGATTCGAGAATATCCTTTTCTCGGAATATTTGAATCTCGAGATTTGAGAATCTTATTTTCTCGAAATATTTGAATCTCGAGAATTCGAGATTTTCTTTTTTTGTTTCTCGAGATTCTCGAGAATTCTCGAGAAAGTATAATTTTTTTTTTAATACAGTGAATTGATTTTTTTAGCATATAAACTTGACAACATACAAAAATCAAAAGGACACAAACACTACATACATATGTATATTATATCAGGGGTTTACAACTTTATTAAAGACATGACGAAAGAAAGATATAGGGAGATATAATAGAACATTGAAAAGAAAAAAAAGTAAAATTATATAAAAAAATATTATAAAAGAAGGCATGAAAAGAAAATAAAAATATACAAAAGTAATTTAAAATAATAAAAATAACAATATGTAAAAAATAATTTTATAAAATTCCCAGTGTTGCTACCCGGCTTTGTCCGTGTTTTTGTGACCGGACAAATAATAAAAATACTGACCATCTATGCATATTAAAATACTGACTATATATTAATTAATATCTAATGAACAAATACTCGAATAAATAAACAATAAATCAAAAATCTCTGTTTTATGTGTGTTAAGTGGGGTCATATTGTCAGTGAAAATATATTTTCACTAGCGTTTTAGTGATATCATAACCGAATACTTTCGCACTAGTGACTAGTACCTACATGCACATACATATGTATATGTAACTTAAAAATGGTGCGATTTCGTTGTAAAATGTGTATATGTACTTACATATATGATGACCGAATAATAACTTACCGGACAAATAATAGAAATACTGACCATCTACATATACATATTACAATACTTCACAAAATTATTTACGAGTTAACAAGTATACAAATCAGTCAGTTTATTGAGCAAAAACATGTAGTGATAAATTAAGAATATTCTCGATATTTTCGAGATTCTAATAAACAATTTCTCGAGATACGAGAATCTCGAATTTTCATAATAAAATATTCTCGAGAAATGAGAATCTCGAAATTTTACAATAAAATATTCTCGAGAAACGAGAATCAAAATTTATCGAGATTTCTCGATCACAACCTCTACATTGTATTACATGTCTGATTTTAAAAGTTGAAATATATCAATACATAATAGTAAATATTTATGTAAATATATAATCAAATAAATGATTTGGCTCTGTATATGTTCTGAAGATTCTTAGCTCTTATTATGAGATGTTCGCATTAAAACCATGTTACAAACAAGGTTATAAACAAATATCATTTCCAAAGTTGATACCTTGATATTTGGTAGAAGTGCCCCGAATATAATATTATACATTCAAAAACCACTCTGAATAGTGATCAGTCATTTATACATGTCAATGAGACACACATGTACATAAAGTGTGGACAGTGCATGCGTAGTAAAATTGGAAAACTTTTCGCAAGCATCTATCTACACGACAATCATGTCGTCATAAGATCATTGGCATGAACGCTTGAACGGTGGTCCGGTCATGTCCGGCACGCTTCAGCTTGAGCGCATTTTTTTAACACCGAGCACCATATCTATTTTTCTTTATTATTATTATTCTTTCTGCCCATCACCAAAACGAAAGAGAAAACAAAACCATGTAAAATGATCATCAGGGGCAGACTGGCCTTACCGGCGGCCCGAGGTGCAGCAGGAACGGCTGCCGCTGCCCACGGTCGACTTGTGCACCAGCAGCCAATTACAGCCTGCGATAGCCAACGACGATATTTATATATCATTCTTTGACGGTAAGTGCCACCACAACACTTCACTGGTCGAGATCTGGTCCTTACTGGTATAAATACTAAACGTGCCGCTGCCTGTTGAAGCATGATTTTTGGTGTCTAATATTTATATGTATATTATATATATATTTCACTTATAATTTGACGACTCCAATTTCAACGTTTGTGATTTAAAATCAATAGATATTTAGATATTAGAATCAAAAATAAATAAATTTTGCCTGATACATACATAAATATATATAAAAATGTGATAAAATTATGTATTTTATATAGTTAAATAGTAGTACTTACATAGATGAAATCAAATAGCTATTTTTTCATAGAAAAATTAATCACCAATACATCTTTGGAATTGGAGTCGTTTTTTTTATAGTTTTTCTTTCATATCTATATAGGAATGCAAAAAGTCTATCTTCCTATTTCTATATACACTTTGGAATGCACATTATTAACAGCACTTGTTTCTTCACTTTGTGCATATTTTGTATATACTTGTATAAATAAAATTTGTTTTTTTAATATTGAAAAATAAAAATCCGTCATATAAAACAAAATGAACATTTCCAGCAAACGACAATGAAGAAATTTTCTGTTCCAATATTAGTTTTTTTTAATAAAAAACGACGAGGAAATTTATTTTTATAACATATATTTAATTGTATAAATGTGATTATTATTTTTTAAATCAATAATTACGTCTTTGATGTGTGCGCGTGTGTGTTGTGAATATTGTCAGTGTGCATGTACGTCTATGCCAGCGTTTCTCAAATTTTTAATAATACTACACCAACTATACGATTCCCCCTCTAAAATTTCGTTGGAGGCATTGTGGCTCTTTGTGTGTATTGATAAAATTTTATTGATGTTTCATTGTTATCTGTGTTTTTTTTTTTTTTTAATAATTTTGATAATGCACTCATCTATGCATAATTGTTTACGCTTGTTGCTTTTCAGATTCAATGTGGGGGGATCCCAGAAAACAATTGGATTTTTTTTAAGCATCTTTTTGTACAAAATTTTAATGGTAGTGGTCTAAATTTTTAACATAAAAATTTCGTTTTAGAGAAAATTCTTCCTTGGAACTATTTGGACGCCATGATAGCATTGTTTGAGAAACCCTGGTCTGTGCATAAAATGGAGAACCTTCTATGTTTTGTGATGTTTTTCAACCCTTTCTGTTTTACTCCTTTTTGTTGTGATATGTCAATGAAAAAATTGATGTTGAATGTTCAATGTTAAATAAAGCTAAAAACATACTTACAAATAATTGTCAAAATACAATTACAATAATTGTAATAGGGAACTATTTTAAAATGTGTGCAAATTAAATTTCCAGATGATTTGCCTGATAGAAACTGTGATAAGTGCATTTCGTGTTGCGTCGACTACGAGGGCTGGTTGCAATTTCAGAACTGCCTCTACAAAATAGTGAAAGATCCACTGTTCGAACTTTTCATCACAACATGTATAGTTTTAAATACACTTTTTCTGGCGCTAGAACATCACGGCATGAGCGAAAACATACGCCAGGCTTTAGATATAGGCAACAAAGTAATTTGTCTTCTTTTAAGTCCATATCTTGTCCCTTTTGACATTATGTTGTAATTATTTGTGTTCTCTGATATCCCTTTAGGTCTTCACATCCATCTTCACACTTGAGTGCTTCCTTAAAGTCTTAGCACTGAGCAAAGACTTCTTCGCGTGTGGATGGAATATATTTGATCTTATTATAGTATCGGCTAGTTTGCTAGATCTCATTTTTGAACTTGTTGACGGATTATCCGTTCTACGAGGACTTAGATTGGTAAATAAAAATACCTTATACGTAAATAAAATTAATTATAAATTGTTTTTAATTTTATATATTTTGTATATTTCAGTTAAGAGTATTAAAACTAGCTCAATCGTGGACCACAATGAAAGTCCTTTTGAGCATTATCATATCAACTATTGGCGCATTGGGTAACCTCACCTTTGTGCTAGTGATTGTTATATACATATTTGCTGTGATTGGTATGCAACTTTTCTCTAAGGATTATACACCAGATAAATTCGATCCGGATCCTGTGCCAAGGTGAGTTAAATGAAATTCTAAAATAAGAACAAGAAAGTATAATATATTATTATAAAATTGTTATTGATATTGCAGATGGAATTTCAACGATTTCTTCCACTCGTTTATGATGATATTTCGGATCCTTTGTGGAGAATGGATTGAGCCTTTGTGGGATTGTATGAGAGCGGAAAGGGTAGCGGGACCAGAAACTTGCTTTTTTATATTTTTGCCAGCACTCGTGATGGGCAATTTCATGGTCCTCAATCTTTTCCTTGCGTTGTTGCTCAGTAGTTTTAATAGTGAAGAATTAAAAAGTAGAAAAGAAGTTATACGGGTATGCATTAATTATTGTATATATGTAAATATTTTAATTATAAGTCGTAATTTTTATGTTATTCTACATTTCAAATGTTATTTTATTAAAGCAGGATATTGGCGAAGATTCAAAGTTAGCGAGAAGCTTCGATAGGATACGATCGATAATTAGAAAAAAAAGAGGTTTTTTTTCGGGTAAACCTAATAACGAAAATAAAAAAAATGTAAAACTCGAACAAATAGTCAACGAAGTCATGATCAAGAAAAGAGAGACGGATGAAAAACGGTTTTCAGCCATAAGCGAGCACAGGTTTTCAGGATCGTTACAAGAAACTATTATAGGATTTCCTCACGATAATATATACAACCATAGTTATCAAGAAGCTCTCAATAGGTATTTGAAATGTAGATTTGCACTTACAAAATGCACTTTTCGTATATTTATTGTAATTTTAAAATGAAAACTTTAAAGGCCAGTATCAGGATCAGATTTTTGTTTTCCTGGTAGCGGACTATTTCATAGTGCAGCATATAATCATGGGAGTCAAGAAACACTTAAGGACATAAAGGAAATTGGAGGAGAGTGCAAAAGATACTCAACAACGATTCGAGAAGATTCTAAGGAAGCTTTAGATGAAATTAGTCCAGAAAAGGAAAAAAAGGATTTTGTGAATAAGCAACTTCTTCATATGCAGTTTTCTTCTGGATTGGGAACTCAATTAAGCAGTAAAGGCTTTATTTGTTAAATTTTAAGAATAAATAATTTATTTATTTAATTCAAAAATAATTTTTAGATGAAACTGCAACAGAAAGCATAGAACTTGCAATATTGGAAAAAGGTTCTTCAAAGGATACCGAAACAGAAGAAGGGCCGATTCATCCACTAAGTGAAAACGAAGAACCACATATTGGACAAACAAAAGGAGGACTACAAAAATTCAAAGAAGCTATGAGCATTATGGTAGAAGAAACCAAAGAAAGCAGTATAAAGAGACCGTGGCATGCGTTAGTTTCTTATGTAGATGAATTGACAGTTGGAGGCAGACGTAATTCAAAAGGACAATACGTTGATCGTTTTGCTAATTTTCCTGGTTTTGGACGCAATAAAACAGCAAAAACTCCCCAAGACTGCTTTCCTCAACATTGTTATCAAAAGTGAGAAACGTTAATGCTTCAGTATTCAATACTTTGAGCTATCTTTAACTTGATTATATTTATTTTTTCTAACCAGATGTCCATGTTGGGATGCTGTCATTCAAACTCCTTTGGGCCAACGTTGGACTAACACAAGAACGGTGGTTCTGCAATATGTGGATACTCCAGCTTTCGAATGGTTTATCTTAGTTCTCATATTTGCATCCAGTATTACATTGTGCTTCGAAGACATCCATTTAGAAAGCAATAAATCTTTAAAAAATATACTCTATTGGACGAATCTGGGTTTTTGTTTAATTTTTACCATTGAAATGTTCCTAAAGTGGATTGCGCTAGGATTTACTAAATATTTCACTAGTTTTTGGACTATATTAGATTTCATAATTGTCTTTGTAAGTATTTCTCGTTCGATATTGTGAAACATTGTGCTTGTATGTTGTATTGTAATTTTATAATATGTTTTTCGTGTATCACATTTAAGGTTTCTGTGTTTAGTTTATTGATAGAAGAGAATGAAAATTTAAAAGTTTTGCGTTCTTTAAGAACACTCAGAGCGTTGAGACCTTTGAGGGCCATATCGAGATGGCAGGGTATGCGAATTGTGGTAAACGCTTTAATGTATGCAATACCTAGTATCTTCAACGTTTTGCTGGTGTGTCTTGTCTTCTGGTTGATATTTTCTATAATGGGCGTACAATTTTTTGGCGGAAAATTCTTCAAATGTCTCGATGAAGATGGAGAATTATTACCCGTCAGTGTGAGTATTAATTTAATAAACATAAACAAATACATACATATACATATATGCCCCCCTGATATAATTTCATTTTGAAAATTTCAGAAAGTGAACGATAAATGGGATTGTATATATTACAATTACACTTGGGTCAATTCAAAAATATCTTTCGATCACGTCGGCATTGCTTATTTGGCACTTTTTCAAGTGGCCACCTTTGAAGGTTGGATGGAAGTCATGGCTGACGCTGTGGATGCCAGAGGAGTAGACTTACAGCCCCAGAGAGAAGCAAATTTATATGCAAACATATATTTTGTAATATTCATAGTATGCGGATCGTTCTTCACTTTGAATTTGTTCATCGGAGTCATTATAGATAATTTTAACATGCTAAAAAAGAGGGTACATACAATTTTCAATTTATTTTTACTAAACATTCATTTTGTTTTCATCGTTTGATTATATTATTTTTGATCTTAAATCAAATTTTATTTAAAATTTCAGTACGAGGGAGGTGTTTTAGAAATGTTCTTGACCGAAAGTCAAAAGCACTATTACACAGCGATGAAGAAATTAGGTCGCAAAAAACCACAAAAGGTTATTAAACGACCGTTGAATCAATTTTTAGCGATGTTTTATGACTTATCGAATTCTCGACGGTTCGAGATAGCAATTTTCGTTCTTATTTTTTTAAACATGTTAACGATGGGTATCGAGCATTATGACCAACCCCATGCAATATTCTTTGTGCTCGAAGTGAGCAATGCCTTTTTTACAACAGTATTTGGATTAGGTCAGAGGTTTTAAACTATCAAACGTGTAGTATGTTATGTAAAATTATAATATTACACATGATTTATACATTTTCAGAAGCGATTGTCAAAATGGTCGGCCTACGTTATCACTATTTCACAGTTCCATGGAACATGTTCGATTTCCTTCTCGTCTTAGCTAGTATTTTAGGAATTTTAATGGAAGATATAATGATAGACTTGCCAGTGTCCCCGACGCTGCTACGAGTAGTGCGAGTTTTTAGAATTGGACGGATTCTACGATTAATTAAAGTAAACATGTTATAATCGACATTTTAAGCTCTTCAAATGTATCAAAATAGTGTATATTATACATTTGAATGTTTTTATCTAATTTTCAGGCGGCAAAAGGTATTCGTAAGCTTTTGTTTGCATTAGTTGTATCGTTGCCGGCGTTATTCAACATTGGCGCTTTACTCGCACTGATTACGTTCATATATGCCATCATTGGCATGTCTGTTTTCGGTCATGTGCGACAGCAAGGCGCTTTGGATGATCTTGTCAATTTTGAAACATTCGGAAGAAGCATGCAACTTTTGTTCAGGTATTAAATTTTATCATACATACATATGTAAATAACTATAATTTAATTTTTAAAATTCACTCATATTTTATATAGATATAATTAAAAATACATTGAGTGTGCTTATACAATATATAATAGAGCTTTCGGTTTTCATTTATACTAAAATTTTATTCAATAACACTAAAATTACTCAAATCAAATCAAAAACAAAGCGAAACTTCATTGCATATTATATTTATCAAATTTTATTTAGGTTGATGACTTCGGCTGGATGGAATGATGTTTTGGAATCGTTAATGATACAGCCACCCCAGTGTGATTTGTCCCATAATGGTCAAGCGAATGGTAACTGCGGTTCGCCTCTTCTAGCCATAACTTACTTCACCAGCTTTATTATCATCAGCTACATGATTGTGATCAACATGTACATAGCAATCATCCTCGAGAACTTTAACCAGGCGCATCAAGAGGAAGAAATTGGAATAGTGGAGGATGACCTCGAAATGTTTTACATTCGGTGGTCGAAGTAAGTCATTAAAAAACTCACATTTCAAAAAAATTGTAATTTTAATGTGACGTATATTTATTTTCTTCATTGCTTTTATAGATACGATCCGCACGCTACTCAATTTATACGTTTCTCTCAACTGTCGGACTTCATTGCGTCGTTGGATCCACCGTTGGGTATTTCGAAGCCGAACACTGTTGCATTAGTTAGTTTCAATCTTCCCATTGCGAAAGGCAATAAGATCCACTGTCTAGATATCTTGCACTCGCTTGTAAAACACGTTTTGGGTCATGTAGAAGAAACTGACAACTTTAGGCAACTGCAAGACCAGATGGATATCAAATTTAAGAAGCAATTTCCAACACGGAAAGAGCTTGAAATTGTTTCTTCTACTAGAATGTGGAAACGACAAGATAAAGCTGCACGATCAATTCAACATACTTTCAGAGAATATTTAAAGTAAGTACTTCGCAAATGAATATAATACATATATAAAATATCACCGTTCACAATATCTATACATATTGTTGATTGACAAATTCAAATAGTGTGTAATAATTATCAAATTAAAACTCTAGGATGAAAAAAGAGCGAGATAGAGAACCATTAGAAGTAGAAGATGAACAGACACAAACCTCTTCTCCGGGTGGTTGGCAAGGACGACTATCGGCGTTTCTTCATGTGCATCGGGGTAGTAGAGCATCTTCCCGTAAATCGTCGCGTGCCTCTGACGCATCTGATCTCAGTGATCTAGGAGGTCCATGGTTAAATTTACCTTTGATGTTACTATCAGGTGCTGCTCCCCCAGACCCATGCATCACGATCAGTGAACCTTCTCCGGAAGGCTCGGGACCCGCCATTGGCCCAACTCAACCGCCCACGAGACGTAGAAGTATTTATAACTTTTTTCTGAAACATCAAGATGCAGTTGAGACTCAGCACGACGACGATATAACATCACCGCTGAGACACAAAGGATCTCTGAAACAAAGCGGCACGATGCTGGGATTCCACATAAACGAGGATGCAAAGCACAAACGAGTGGGTAGCATTATACGGAGGAAACCTCCGATGGAAAGAGGAGGATCTCAGTCGGGACTGCGGGTGGGAAACGTACAATTGGGGAGTTTGGGAGGAGCAAACAGTGAAGTAAGTATTCTTGTTACGGAAGCATCTCCTGAAGCTCCACCGACACTGCCTCTGCGCCCACCCGAACCCACTTTAGTACATGTTTTGGTTCACCGTGAGAGTGAAGAGTATGGTGCTGAGGACCATAGTTCCGAAGATCTCGATAGAACAAATCGTGACGTAGAACCAAATAGCTGATGCACCACAAACATTGCATTCGAAGATACAACGAAAGACAATTTTTGAAAACTAGCACCATTATTTACCATTTCATATTAGTTTTGTACATTTTACTAAAATTTAAGCACCTTGTTATGCTGCAATTATTTTTAAATAAGTAAAATTATTTTTTTTTCGCATTAAAAATTCCAAACGCATAATGTGTATCCAAAAAGTGATCATTTTAAATGAACCTGAAATCAATACATCAAAATATTTACATGAAATTGATCGATTATGTGTATTATTACATCTGGCAATTGTTCAGATTATTACACAAAATATAACAGTGTTTATGTAGCAAATTTTAGGAAGAACATTCAGGACTTTCATTTAAACTAGCCACATTTTGTATATATGCCGTTTGTAGTGAAATAAAATTTGACTTCTACATTTCACAATTACATATTATTATTAAAAAAAAATATGGTAAATTTAATTACTATACGCATAAAAAGTAAAAATAAACATGCTTTGAAATTTGTCAATAAATCAAATATTATGAAATTTCGGACACATTAGTGCCTTTTCATAAGATGTGTCTCTTGATTATTTAATAGCAAAATTAATATTTAAATACGATCTATTGTACATGTATAGAGTTTTATCAAATATTACTAAAAAAAATATTCTCACAGGCTTACTGATTACATCTAACAGATTCTTAGTTTCGAGGTATGCAGTCGGTCACACAACTGTTTCAATGAAAAATTGGTTTTTTTCCACATTGGCCATATATTTTCACACGTGCACATTTTTGAATATCAAAATTTATCAACTTGTGTGACTCGCTCAATGCAAAAAATATCCAAAATTTGCACAGAATTACTTTCACGCCAAATAATAAGCACAGCAAAGATAATACTGCCACTCGTTATTTTTACTTCACGGTGAACGATTGTAATTACTTCATTTTTCAAACAACATGCATATAATTAGTTAGAAAATTTCTTCACTGCAGTTCTTTCCATTTAGTAGACTGCTAGTGAAAAATTCAAATATACATAGAACTTGAATTCATACCATTATATTTCATATGCCAATAAAACTATTCCCATGTATAATAGAAAATCTACTCGCTTCTTAAAAAATCATTTATGTACTTTCATTGAAATTTTAATTGCAAATCAAAAAGTGAATATGATACTTTCACTCGATTTATTTCATTATACATATTATAATTAAGTTTTAACGTGCATGTCTATAGGTTCACAGTGCAAAATACAATATATTGCACATTTAATGAAAAAAAATAATAAAAAAAAACTTGGCAATACTATAAATACTTGCACAAGTATATTATTTTCATAAATAGCTTATATTATTATAAATATGTTATGTTTATTTCAAATCTACATATAAACACATATGCTCACTGGTGTATACCCGTGCGTATGTGTGTGTGTATGTATGGTCAGTATTGAATCTACATTTGTAAGTAAGCCTGCTTTTATCCTGATTCAAATTGTTACAGTATCGATGGACTGAAATTTTCAATACGAATAGAGATGAAAACGACTTCATCAACTCTGATTCAATTATTGGATTGTCACAAATTTTCAAACAAAGTAATGTTAAACATGTATAAAATAAAAAAAATTGTAAAAATTTAATAATGTAAATTGGTTAGTATACCATTTTAAATTATTAATTTAGGTTTAGAACTTTTAGGTAGTTAGCGAAATAAAGTTGCTAGGTTTTTCAATTATCCTACGTAATGGTGATATAGGTCATATTATAAACTTTAGTAGTTCATTCTCAAGTAAATATATAGTATTCCGGTAAATTGGACGAGACTCAAATTCCCAATGCAGCTGATCGATTGACTTCGCAATTGAAGATGAGTTGACGTCGATCGAAGTGTCGGTGGATTTAGAATCGTTCAGTCTACCGGATCCCATTCATATAAATATATATATATAAATATGTATAATATAGAAACAGGGTAACATCAGTTAACTGAAGATTCGTATGCGAATCGTTATTCAGTTAAACGGTTTACTTTCGTCATAAATGGTAAAGTGGATTCTAACAAAATTCGAAAATGCATAACGGAGAATACAAAACATTATATGTAATTAAAATAACCATGTGTTTTGACTCTATAAAGAGTGCGAGTATCCTTATGCATCATAGAAATAGTATTTGTGCTATATAAGTATTTTATTAAAATATTATTTTAGATGATATTTGATCTGTATTTATATGATGAGCAATAATCGACAGGTTTACTGTTTTTATTTGGAATTGTTTATTTTGTCTTTCCTACACTAGAGACGTAGTGAGCGTCTTTGTCGTATCTCGAGGTATCTCCATGTCTGTTTGTGCGCTGTTCGGGGCTTTTCCCTACACGGTATTGTCGTCAGTGATAGTTATCGGTCTTGAAGGGTATAAGTACACTAGGTACTAGTTGGACTCGTTTTAAGTGGAATATGTAGCTGATCGACGAAAAGCCCTGTTTTTAAGTTCGATTCATTTTGAATGATATACATTCGTTTATTCTTTTGAAGCGAAATGCTGTCAAAAGTTTTCAAAATTCAAGCAATTTAATTATTAATATTATATTCGAGTTTAATTGAAAAAGGCTGAAATTAAATTGTCAATAAGGTCACCTTTTACATATTTAAACAATGAACCATTTATTGTAGAAAAAAACATGTTTTTTCATCGGCAAGATGTGTTCAATTAATTTACAATATTGTAATATACATATATAATACATAATAGTAGTTCTCGTAATCTCGTATGAAAAGTATTTCTTTTGAAAAATATTGCTCTACAAATTATTATAAACTATTTCATTATAGCGTCAATTATTATTGTTCATAAAAATTTTATTAAAGTCTTGAAAATTTTTGAAAAATTTCCTCTCAAAAATAATTTAAAAAAATTAAATGTAAATAAAGAAATCATAATAAAATTACAGTAAATTAAAAATATTTCAATAGCTTGGTCTACGCTCTGCCTTTATCTATTTTCCATTATTAGTGATAATAATCAATCTGAAAAAACGTTGATAATTAAAAATTCAATAAAAATTTGACATGAAGCGTTTATACGTATATTTCTTTTATCATTTTCTGTTATTGTTCAATAAATATAAAGTAATATAAATATTTAAAATTTAAATAACCCATTATAAAAAAAAAATAATCAAAAAAAGAAAACCTTTCCAATTGAATCAAAATATTATCTACAGTATAAATTGATCGTGCACATGTTATTTCTAAAATAAATGGTTATATGTATTAATAATACTTCAATATGCTTCTGTACAATCAATAATATTATAAGAGACGACCCGAGTGCTTAATAATAATTAAGATAGATTATTAAAATTGAATCGAATTAATATATTTTAGACTTTGCAAAATTAATTATCATCACAATTCGTTTGTTTGTATAAAATTACAAAATTTAATATGAACGGTTATTTTTATCAGTAGTAAATTGACTTTAATTTGACACTTGCATACACGTATATATATCGCAATTTTATATATATATATATATATATATATATATATATATATATATATATATATATATATATATATATATATATATATATATATATATATATATATATATATATATATATATATATATATATATATATATATATATATATATATATATATATTATATGCTTCGCCTTAATGCATGTAAATATATCTAAAATTTTTTTTATATATATATATATATATATATTAGAATAACAAAAGTTCGGCCATATTTTAAAAGCAAATCTCAAAAAAAATACCCAAAATTTTGAATGGATGTATCGCAAAAATCAAATAGAACGACTGATATTTTCCGCTCCTTTTTTAATTGTTCTTGGATGGAGAACGTAGTTGAGGTTTCGTTGTAGTGTAAAATTTTGAATTACCCTATTCCCGATGGTTGTGTTTAAATATTATAGTGTTTACGCGGGCATTGACAATATTGTACATATATATATTTTAGCGAGGCACCAAATATAGGCCTGTGTAAATAGCTATTTGAAAAATATCATACATACATATAAATATATATATAAAACATATATACATATGTCAAATGATAAATTTTATCAAAGACAACCGTTTTTCAAAAATTTAGTTGAATTCCAAAATAAAAACGTTATTCATTTGTAAATATTAGATTTGATTTTCAATACACGAATTGTCTTTACTATTATTTATACAAAACAATAACTTATTTAAGGCAATTTCATAGCTATTCATTAATCGTCAGTTTTTCTTACTTTTCTATTTCTACAGAACCAATTAGGATGGACTTAAAAGATGTAATTACACAATCAGGTTAGTCATTAAATTGTTTTATAAAATAAATATATTCTTATTAAAGAAATCAACTAGGACATACATACATACTTGACAATCTCAATTTCCAAAAATCTTTTATCAAGTATGAAATCTCCTCGAAATGGTAATCTATAACATACATACATACATACATAGTTGATAAATTCCTAAACTCCCATTATTTTGCTTTTAATTTAAAATATTATAAATAAAAAGACCAATGTTTATACCCTTACAACTTTTCAATAGTATTATTATATATTGTTTTATAGATTAAATTTAATATAAAATATATAGCAATAAAAAAATGAATTTCTCCTCAACAAAATTAATCAATAAAGCTGATCTTTAGTGCAAGTTGCAGGCTGTGAAACTGCATAGTATATAATACATTACATTCTTACAAAAAAACCAAGAACGTAACTCAGTTGGTTAAAATTTCAACAGATTGATTATTACAGGTTTAAATGCCCAATTTATTCTGCTGTTTGTCTCTACTAAACAGAAAAAAAGAAGAAACTTCTTGAAATGATTCAGTTCGTGAAATATAAATTTTACAAAATTGGTGCTTCTGTATAGGTATCATGGAATAAATGATTTTTAACTTTTACTCATATGTATATGTACGTATATAATGGCCCTTTTGGATGAAATATCAAGTTTAGTTTACATATAAAAAGCTAGTGATTTTATGACTATACATACATACATATATATGGTGTGTGATTTCTATACAATTCTATATATACTCGTATATAAACCAAATTCTGCAATTTGTTCTTTCATTAAATAAATAAATATATCAAAAGAGAATGTATTCATTGAATATGAACCATACAAGCATTATTTAAGCAAATGTTTCATTTTTAAACATAAAAATATTCACATAAACGTATATTCTTGGTAGTGATTCGTTTCAATTCTACTTTTAGCCAATAAAACTGACACAATTCTTTTAAATATTATATATTATATGTAGTAAATCATATAAATATAACAAAATCGAGATGGGTTCTATACGTTGTTTTGCATTTGTGCCTTTATTTTAAAAACGTTAGTTTTTAGGGCCATCGTTATATATGATAAGAATCAATATTTAATATTTATGGTTTAGTTTGAGAGTTAATTTGTTCTTCCAATGGTTAACTCGCCAAGCCATTTATAATTTAACAGTTTCGTCTCGTTACACACGTTTACATTGAACCTTAGAGCTATTCGAAATGATAGATCTTTAAATATTATAGTATGGCTTGAAGAGTTAATAGAAAAATTTGTTTTATTATTCACCGTTTAACTTGATAAATTTATAATAATGTTATTTAGTGAATATTGAATATTTTCCATAGTGTAAATATGATATAGTGAATTTATAAATAAATAAATAAAAACGATTAAATTATTAATTTAAATCTATCATCTCAATTATAGAAATTTCTTAAATAATTCCAAATGCACATATGCAACATGTATGTGTAAATAAATAAATTTTTATGATATAAGTCAGAGGTTTGTTATGTTTTCACGTTACTTTTAAAATATGAAATGTGTTGCATTTAATATCACATAAATAATTGTTTGGTTTTTTTTATATGTATTATGTATAACAAAATATTTTGTTATTGGGCTACGAACACCAAATTTTATAAATGTGTTTTTGAAACGATTATTAATCAAAAAAAAAATTAATTAACAAAGCCCGAATTGCCTTTTTACTTAATAATAGATGAATAAAAAACACATTCATATAAATTTATAGTGGCGAAAAGAATTATTAAAAATAAAAATTGTTTGAAATGTGTTTTTTTATTCTTCAAATTTTTTTTATTTTTTCTGTTAAAATTTCCGCATTGAAAACGAAAATTTAAGAGGCATTGATGCACTAAAAAATACAATTTTATGAATCAAGTTTATTTTAATATTGTAGACGATAAGAATTAAATTAAATTAGAATTTTATGAGTATTATAAAAATTTTATTTAATATTTACTGTTATGATTATAATTTTGAGCTAATGTACAAAGATCTCATATCTACAGTTGAAAATTTCAAAATAAAGAAATCATGAATTAATTGCAGTCATTTTATTTCATTGCGACTTCTGAACTGTTTAAACATCAATAAAAAAAACACTAAAAATGGTTCAATTTTTATTAATACTTATTTATAAATGTATTTTAAAAATATACAATCAATACTTATTCATAGCACATAAGCACATTGTTAAGTATCAAGATAACGGGAGTTAAATATATTTTTGAGATGATTTCAAAAATAAATCAGTCTTCTCCTTAAATTAAATATCATACAGCGACTCTTGGCTTCATGCATCACTATAACAATTCAACTGGAATATTTAAGTGGAATATCAATTTTACAATAATTTTTCTCATGCACAAATTTAACAAGCAGAATATACGAGATTTTATATAACAAAACCAATCATTTAGTTTTTTATCACATTTCTTAAAATTACTGTGGCAACTTTTGCATTAAATCTATTAAATACATACACATATGTATTATATGCGTCTTAATCTCATTCAAAAATATCAATAATGGATAAAAGTTTTATATAAAACACTAAATTTAATTTAATTTAATCATTATACATAGAATGGGAATGCACGTGGGTAGACAAACAAACGAACACACGGGTGCTTCAATAATAATGTCTTAAACATAACATTTTCGAGTACGTAAATTCAGCCAATACCAAAAAGAGTATCACAAGAAACGTAATAAAAAGCTACCATTCGATTATTGTAAATAATAATTCAACTGTGGAATATAAACAAATAAAAATAAGTTGAAATCGTATTCTATCCAATGTGTTAATAATTAATAAGGCACAATGTATATGCAATTTATAATCACATATAATAAAAACCGACCTTTCTTCACCCTGAAAAATCCTTAAGCTTATAAAATAAAAATGCAATCTTATGAAACAAGCTGATTCAAATTATTTTTAGGTAGAGACCAGTCATTGATTGGTCTATCCTTATGAAAATGTGAAGCGGAAGTACTCGTGGAATGAAATTGTCTCAAGTGTATCTGAAATTGGAAACCAGAATAATCAACGGTGCAACATATTATAGTTGGAAATAAAACAAGAAACCAATCTAAATTACCTGTAAATGTAAATTGACCTCATCGCACCGACTTAGATATGGAAAGTTTCCACCACTTTTTAAATGTGCTAATTTGGCTTGCGGATAGCACTTGTACAGTTCGTCTCTTACGGTGCCGCTTAAAGCGTACTCATCGAATACGTCTAAAATCGTAACGGGAAGATAGGAGAGACAGTGAGCTTCTACATAATTCGGAATGCAATTGAGTGTCAATCGTGAGGCCAAATCGGGCTGTGAGAGAGATTCAAGCTGTAAAAAGAATCACAAGTTCAAGTTTATGAATTTATTATCAACTGCAAATGAACCGCACAATTCGGGTCAAGTTGATATAGACGTATGCATTCACATCAAATTTATACAAACAAAAGTTAACAATAACAATTGAGCAACAACACTATTATAGTTTGTTAATTTACATATATGAAAGCTTTTTATATATATTTTATATATTTATCGACCATTACATAAGACGCAGAGTACATTTGGGCGAATAATTAACGCCATTTTTAAATCAAAAATGCCACTTTGCCTGAAGAAAAAGATCAATGTATTATATTTTCGATTATTAATGTATTATATTTTGCCAGTGATGACGTATGGATGTTACGCTAAGTCTAATGCACTCAAAGAATTGTGGAACGCTTTACGCTCGGCATAGCGAGGAGAAATGGGAAACGGAATATGTGGACGAAAGGTGGACAAAAGAAGTGCTAAAATGGTAACCGAGAGAATGTAAAAGGGTAAAAGGAAGGCCACAAGGAAGATGGGTAAGAAAAATGTGTTGATGAGATGGATAAGAGTTGCGCAAAACAGAGACGAATGGAAGCGTGTTAAAGGGGCCTTCATCCCGGTGGATGGCTGTAAATATGTATCATATACCAAAGAATATGTATAATAAATTAAGTCAATGTGCATATATAAAAAATTTCCAATAGCATAAGGTGATATAGTATCCTTGAAAATACTATGAAAGATTCGCATTATAAAAGTTAACAGTCAATTAATTATATTAATATAGTCAAAGCTTTCACGTAAAATTATCACAGCTGTAACATATTTACTTACTTTTTCAACCATGAAATCTATCGACTCCATAATTCTCAAATCTACTTTTTCATTGTTAAAATTCCCCATTACCATACGTTTCAATACGAGCGACGGGAGAATCCAAAATAGTGCCGAAGAATAGTTGTAACTAAATACAGAAGTATCTGTAAAAGCGTTGCACAGAATCAAAGAAGCCACTCTCGGACAATTGACCGTATGCTCAGCAAATTTTTGAGCCAAAAATCCTCCTAAAAATGAATAAATACGGTAACGAAAATAATGAAAGCAACAAACTAAACGTAGAGCATATTATGTATTGGTTTTAATTCACTTATTTGAAATGCAAATATATGTATATGTACTAAGTAAGCCTTGAGTAGTCACATTATGTAAATATATGTGTAATGATTTCTCACCTAACGAAGCCCCAAATATATGTATTTTATCAAGTTCTAAGTAATCGATAAGTCTCTTGAAGCCATCGCACCATTCTTTAACACTCCAATAGACGGGCGGTTCGGCGGCAATCACCCTGTAACCCCTTCCAGCCAATGACAGAATCTGCTTGAAGAAAACATCAGCAGTACCTGACACTGGCGGCAGACATATTAGCGGACATCTTACGGACTTTGGTCCAGTATCAAAAATACGCCATCCCTGTAACATATAAAAAATTTTAACTATGAAATATTTTATTTTACTTGTGTAACATGGGAACATCATGGGAATTATCCTCTGTCTACGTACGTTCGGGGGTCTAATTGGCCTAACGGGACGCAGTAAGTGACTGGTTTCTCAGAACCTGAGAGCGTGAGACTCACTTAAAACTGTACGTGCCTAAACAATGGATAAATAAATGGTTCGGGGAAGCTGTGGTGGGCAACTTGCCCTTTAAAATGAAGGAAAACTTGGTACAGTGATTATTCTGGAGCGAATAATGGCAATGCGTGGACCTCCTGAATCATTCAATAAATCCTCAACCCACTCATACGCAACACTTGTATAAAGTAGATATCATAAATATCCGAAAGTTCTTAAAATGATCTCTTGTTCGATTAATTAGTTTCAAGGGTCGAATTAAGAAATTGAATTGTTGTCATTCAACAATTCCTGCATTTGAATATTTCTTTTTTACAATAAAATAAACCTTGAATTAGAATCTAACTGAAATTCGAAATGTTATAAAAATTACTTAACCGTTTTCCCGCGGCCGTCTTCTATGGAAGCTTTGCGCGACAAGTCTGTAGCGCGGCTGTCTTCCATAGAATTTCTGAACTTTGCACGGGATTTTGAGCCTTATATGCGCCTATTTCAACTGTTTTAAGGTTCAAAATTGGTTGAATATATCACTGAGTTTTGAATGCCAGTATATGCCATATATACCAGTCAAAAATTAGTTTTTTGTGGAACCATACTGAAACCTCGTTTATGTGACGTCACGTCTTCATACAATTATAAAGAATGATTTGACAAAAAACTAATTTTTTAATTTTCCAAAACTACGAGATATATTATTTATTTTATTATTTAAAATAATACTTTGTGTTAACTAACATATCTGGTTACTTGAGTAAATATTATAATCTGTATTTAAGGTCGAAAACTCGATTGGAAAATTCGCGAAAAAGGTGCCGCCGCGTACAGGGCTTATTCGCTATATTTATTGCCGCGGGCAAAGGGTTAAGCAATATTTTATGAACTTTTTACGTAATAGCACATTTAAACATTGAAACAATGAAATAAGTCGTTCAAAAAATTGTTAAAACATTCCAATCATTCGGAATTCAAAAAGAAAAATTTGACAAACTTAATCAATGCAGTCTTGTGCATAAAATACAATTCGTGTCCAACGGTAATGAAGTTTATTTCTAACACATTTTATTGCTTTCTATTTAAGACCATCTGATGGATAAACGTACTGTCTGATAATCTTGATATTTTCACTATCATACAATTCTTATTAGACAACATCTTTTGAATGGCTCTTTTAGTTACAAACACTTTTATATACATATTTTTATTGTTAATAAAATTTATTACAATAATATATAGTACTAAATTGGCCGGGAAGGCGCATTGGGTTTGCCTGTTTGATATTCCTAATAGAACTTCAAATAAAATGAAAATTTTATATTAAATTCAAAAATCCAAAACATTCCAACATATGTATGTGTAAATGTCAAAATGTGTGCCATTTACGGTGAGTCGAATGTATAAGTTATCGAGCATTCATTATCTCTGTGAGTGTAGTTGAAACCACAAAACTGTCGAAGGAAATCAGAGATGTGATAAACAGCTCACCTTGGAAGTATCAGAGTCAACAACGATTCTTCGGAGAGGAACGGAGCTGCGAAAGCTCAAATATTCGGCAGATTGAGCCACCTCACTCAAACGAGACATCTTCGCGCGCGCTGACCACCCACTGACATCCGACGAATGACAACTGACATCAGTGTTGCCATGTACTACAAATCATCTGTGCTGTCAGCCTTCAAAAATCGATTGAAAATGCTTATACAAAAAATGCACATTTTTTAATTTAATTTTGCGTTTCATTTTATCGTCGACTTTGTGAAAAATCTCAAATTAGCTAACAAGTAAGTAAATTGTCTTTAAATTTTTACAGTATTATACAAGTGATTTTTTTTTATAATAATTACCAACTCAATTTTATCAACATCAGTTTTAGGTAGTGGCGGATGGTAAACGGATTAAGGTCTGTTCGGTTCGGTGATTACTAGTCAAATGTGAACCGGTCACAGAACAACCGGTCGCTCTAGATCGGTCACACGTGATCACCCGTCACACCCTAAAATCGGTCACGAGAAAACCGATTGACCGATTTTAGGGTGTGACCAGTTTTCTCGTGACCAGTTTTAGTGTGACGGGTGATCACGTGTGACCGATCTAGAGCGACCGGTTGTCCTGTGACTGGTTTACATATGACTAGTAGTCCGTTTACCGTCTGTTCATACCTATTCAGCACGACCTGTATCCTGCAGGTGTCATGCAAGTGCGGATAGTATTCTTTGGTACATTATATGGACGTATTCATACTCCATTCGCGCATGCGCATTTACGTATTCCGTGTGTGTGTTCCGTGATAGAGATATAAGAGAATAATCACCGAACCATAAAATATATATCACGTCAAGAAGATCAATATGAAGATACATTTTTAGACATCATTTTATGAATTTTTCAGAACTTCACACTATATTGTCATCCTCAGACAGTAAAAAACAAATTCGTCTATGTACTCCACCATTTGTGTTAAAACCATGTTCTGTAAAATCGAAGATATTTTAACAAACCAACTGGAACTGATTACCATACGTTCAAGCCTTGGAACCATAATCGATTATTACCTTACCTATATGTCGGCTCTAAAATTCAAACTATTGCATTCATAATTATTACCGACGATTATATACATACTCATGTCTAATCTTCACCCTCAATGATCATGAACACATGAAACATAAATATTCTATTTTAGCGACGTTATTTATGTATGTACATATAATCGCAATACCGTTAAAATGAACACCATCCTCGCCGCAGATATTGATGCAATCTGCCAAAGTTTACTATTTAAAATGTATAAACAGGATTAGGTGGAGTTTTAAACATTTGTGTAATAGGTATATTTTTGCGAGATGGTATATTGTAGTAATTAAGACTAATTTAGATGCAAACTTCCGAAAACGGTGTAGCAGAAAAAAATAAAACGCTCACCATAAATTGCAACTTTTATTGAATGGTCATAGTTGGTAGGAAAAAAACAACATTTCAAAATTATTTAATCACCAGAGCAAATACTGAAAAAACTCGTTTATCATTCAGAGTTGTATAAGTTAAAATGTGTTGTAAAAGATAATTCGAAAAGAGACAAAGTCATTTTGGATCAACGTGTGAATAAATCGATAATAAAACAACGTTGTTATATTGCAGAAAAAATCCAATTTACTGAGAGTATTCAATTTTTAATATAAAGAAACAAAATTCGTGCAGTAACAAGTGTTATTTTTTTGTGACTATTGATATTAAATCATCAAACTGAACAGAAAGTACATATATATGTCGCTCATTTTACAAAAATTCACAAATAATAATGCAATATATAAAGTATAAATAATAATAAAACCAATAAAGGCCACATTCTCTTTTTGTTCAAAAATTTTTTGGAATTACATGTTTATATAAGCGTCATGCAAATGCGAATGAATAGTTTCAAATGGACGCTTTTCGGAAAAATACTTTAAACGACTACACGTATATTTGGATAAATAAAAAATATATATGTAATATTTAATTGTAAAATCTTAGGAATCTAAAACATCTTTTCGGCCTAGTAAAAGAGAACCCTTATCTAATGACTGAAATCAATTTTTTATACATATCCGTGAAGTTACACAATTAAAAATATTCACAGACTTTTCATACACATGTATATATATTATTTGATTATATCAATTCACTATTTCGTTTGTAGGGCGATACATTTTTTTTTTTATTTATTATTATTGATAATACTTTTAATAATCGCAAGTATATACCGCAATAACTTTTGTGATAATTTCCCCTGGAAAAGCCGAGATAGTCGACTGATTTAACAATAAACCAGAATTTCTGGTACCCTTACACGCGCGCACGCACGCACGCACACACACACACACGCACTGACATCTGAATTGATCCAGTTCCCCAATCAATTAAGAAATCAATGTAATATAAAATAAGAATGGGAGTGCAAAATAATAATGTTCCATTATATCACATACTTAAATAAAAAATATGATTAAATGACAATTTTAATTTTAAGAAAACTCTGTAGCATATGTATATATATGTACATGCATTATATTTATATAATATGTATCAATTATCCATTACTAATAGTTATACACTAAAATGTGTATATGCCCTTATACATAATTATATGAATATAAAAATATTTCGGTAAAAAACCCTTTGCGAGTTTTTATACACTTGTAAGATATTCATTTCCACATAGAAAATTATTTACATGTTAAATAACTAAAATACACTATTACTAGATTTTTCAAACTAGGTAATAAAACATATTCTGTTACTGCAAAAACAAAGATATCCTATCGACTCATTCTCAGTACAATTTCACAAATAAATATTACGTATTGGATGTGAGAACACTTAAAAATAAATAATAAAAAAACATATCCCTTTAATATTCCTCTTTTTATTTTTTTACATTAGAGAAGCATTCTTTAAGAGTCTGTCAACATTCAAGATGCAGGACTTGTATACTAAAAAGATATAAATATAAAAATGTGAAATAATGAAAAATATATAAATTAAAAAATGTATACGATAATACCTTTATATCCCAGCGTATAACATTTTGTAGATACATTTACCAAAATGTATACATAAAAAGAATTAACATAAAAATAACCCAAAACTAGACAATTTCAATACACAAAAAAAAATGTATTCATATTTTTTATATAAACTTTTTATATATGAAGTATATAATAAACAATAATCAAAGCAGAGATTAAAAATTATACGGATGTAAACCAATATCAAATATTAAATTTAAGAAATTATATTTCTTAAAATATTTTACATATCTTTCTTACAATATTTATATTATTACATACAATAGTGTGATAAATGTAGACAAAATGTATAAGCTTTTACTTTTTTTTTATGATTTTGATATAATTTGTCAATTATTTTTCATTTTGAATGTCATTATTTTTTTATAATACCTAGAAAATAAGCAAGTTTGTATATACAAATATAAATACGGTGATAATATAACATATTTTTTAACTTTTTTTTGTCATCTTACATAACTATAATCCTCACAGACAGTCCTGCGATCTTTCCAACAGCTTTCACCTTCTACTCGAAGATTCTCATAGCAAGTTCAGTAAATAATGGTCTACGCCCCGCAATAATCAAATATATATTTATATATAAATAATCAATCCGAATGACTTTTCTTTTCGACCAAAGAACACAATGTTTAATCACCCCCCCCCCCTCATGTTATACTTGTCATGTGTGCATAAAAATCTTGTTATTAATAAATAACTTCTATCCATTTATCCCAAATTCGATTAAATAATTGCAGTCTAATTTGTTACTTTAACTAGAATGTTACACAAAAAAAATTGGCACTGACCAAAATATTAATATCGAACATAATTAAAAAAAAAAGAAATGAAAAAAAAATCGAAAATTTATAATAAACTGGTTTTATTTTAATTGGTTGTTAATATAAAAAAATTTAAATAATATTTCATGTAACCAAATAAATAATGTAGATATAATTTTACTATCTCAGCCGTAAAAAAGCAGGCGAGTGTGAGATAATAGTATCTAATAGCTCTGTCTTGATTGTTGCTTTCATATATCAGCAATACACTTCAGGACTCGTTTCGGCAATCGGCAAGGAGACCATTAAAAGAGTCGATTAAACATTGCGTTTTTTATATATTAACTCTTTAAATTATTATGATTACTAACATAATCACGCAGTTGCCCATCATAAATTATATATCGGAAAATGTCTAAATTTGTTTTACACTGCCACTCCTGTCAGTACTCGTCGTCCACGACCGAAGGAGTGGCTCCGTCCGACTCTTCGGCGTCCGTTTTCATCGTTGTGAAGAAGGAAGTGAGACTGACGACCATCACGGCTTTGCCCTCCTGCTCGTGAATGTCGTTGTTCGCCTCCCACGCCAAGAAGCCGTCCGTCGACACGACCTCGCCACTCTCCCACAGATGTTCGAAGATCTGCGACGTCAAGCCGGGAGGATGCTCCAGTTTGTGTATGAGTCTCTGTATGGCGAAGAGACACTGCAGCTCCAGTTCCTCGTTATTACATACGTATGCAATCAACATGGGATAGTATACTTTGAGACGGTTGAAGGCAGCTTCGTCTAGTCTGGGCAGGGCCCCCTCTTGAGGCTGCAGGGTGTAAGTGTAGACTGCCTCGGTCAAAGCTCGTATGAACCACGCTTCCTTTACGGAGTCCCCAATGTTTTTCCTGATCCACTCTTTGACCGCGTCCCGATTTTCGTTCTGGCGCATGAGCTGAAGCATGTAACTGCACGCGGCTTCGGGAGAGATCGGTTTGTCTACTTTGTAGGCCAAGAACGACAGAGGAACTTTGACCAAAAACTCTGGAACGTTGGTTCTGGGCATCCAATCGATGAGTTCCATGTTGGGTGCACCCTCCCACAGCTCCTTTATGTAGTTGTCGTTGCCCTCCCTCACTTTCTCCGAAAAAAGAGAGAGCAGTAGATTGTAGCCCATTCCTGAATCGATCAGCTTGAAGAAAGCCTTATGAATGCTCCACAACTGTAAATTATGAATTGTACTATGGGACCAAATGAACTTCGATATACAGCCCCAAATATCACTATCTTTTTGAAACACTTCGAACATTTTAACAACACATTGTGCAATTATATCCACAAACTCGTCCACTGTAATAGTTTTTTCCTCAACGAACTTTCCTGACATTTTACCTATCGCTTGCATATGCCTATATTTGTTGGAGCCGAAGCCCCAAAAAATAAATTCTTGGGTAGCAAACGGTATATCCTCTTTATTGAACTGTCTTTTCACAATTTCCACTAAATTATCGAAATCGTCATTTAACAAATCTGCCATTATCCTATGAACCTTTTTAGCAATCTCCGAAGACGGCACCATGTTGAATGTCGACCTTTCAATCGAAGCACCTTTACTGCGGTAAGGATTTCCTTTGCCAGCCATCTCCGCGGCGGATCCGATGACGGCGGCATCTGGATCCAACGCGATGAACATGTTGGATGTCTCTGTTGAATTTTTACGGTTGCTGTTGGGAATTCCGCTGCTCGACTTGTGAGCAGTCACAGTTTCCAATTTCTTCACAGTGTTAATATTTGAGCCCTTGCTCCAAAGAGCCGAAGTGGCTGGCTGCAGAGATATTTCAGACACCCGAGCGTTAGGTTTGAGCCCCTTAAGTTTGCCCGAGTCTACGGTATACTGCTGCTTGATCCTCGCGTTACGGGATGGAGCCGGCGACCAGCCTTCATCTGTGGCGCTCTTGGAACCTCCCCGCTTGTTCATATTGTTTGGCCTATCGTCCTTCTGCGACTGAGGAAATCCGCCGTACGACGACTTGTTCAACTGTTCCATCTCAACCTCTAATTGTATTTGATCCATCGTTTTGGGATTGGCAGACTGCGTACGAGGCACCCATTTGTGAGACCTCAAATCGATGACGTCTTGCAACATGAATCTGATTCTGCTGCTGACTCGTTTGTCCTTTGAATTGATTATTTGTAACATGTTGTTGAAGTAAGGCTGAAGGTTAAAACCCGGTTCAGATTCCAATTTTTTTCCAATAGTTGTCAGAAGTTTGCACAAACATTCTAGCGTTTCTTCTTCTAACTTCTTTATTAGAATTTCTATACACAATACCATGATTTTGGGCATAATCATTCCTTGTTTGTACAGTTCACCGATGAACCTTACGTTGCCTACTGACCTCCTTCGCATTCTTCGTTCCTCCCCTTCGAACACCTTCTTCATCTCCTTTTTCTTATCTGGATCGTTGCACTCGTTGATTTCTTTCTCTTTTAAAAGATTCGCCGTCTCGTCTGCGGAAGCCTTTTCGAACTCCAATTGGCATTTTGTGATGATCAAATAACGGAAATTGACGTTTTCAGTCTCGGTAGCGTTGGGTACTTTGAGTTGTTTTAAATTGTGACATAGAGATGCATAAGTGAGAGAAAAGCTGGGTTCGCTGATCGCTTTTTCAAACACTAAATCTATTACGCCCTTTAACCTCTCTTCGGTATCTATGTCTAGCTCTAAAATCTGTTTGATGAGTCTGTCGAATTTCTCCGGAGTCAACTTGTTCAATATGCTTCTGAACTTTTTGTACAACTCTTGCGTTTCCTTAGTCTCGTTCGCTTCTTCAGCTGCGGACTTCAGTCTTTTGGGCTTCCAAGCGTTTGTCGCCTCGTTGAGTTTCACGTCCTCTCTCAGGGCGAGGCTAATATTGATGACTGTCGGTTTACTGGGCGCTGCTGACATATTGCTACCACTTTTGGATCCAGATTTACCCTGTTGAGATTTGCGACTAGGCAAGATATTACGGGCATTATTATTATTTCGAGCGAAATCTGGAAACAGCAGATCCTGTCGGATATTTGAGAACAAATTTGAGTTCTCGCTCCTCATGTTGCCCGGAGTGACCGAGGCGAACTTCTGTTTGGGCGGCCCATCGGAAATTATCAGATCGAGTTTTTCAATATTTGTGGGTTTCTTCATCGACATGGGATCCTGCCTCAGCGCCAACAGGAACTCTGCGTCATAACACTTTTTCCCCGCAGTGTTGAAGGGAGCCCACTGACCATCTTTGTAAGGGTAACGGGGGACCGCTTTCTTGTCGTTGTCGTTGATTTCGTTCGCGTCGTCTTTGACGAGCGCATCGTCGTTGACGCCGGTCAATTTAGCCGATTCGTTCGCGTCGCGAGTCTTGATCAGTTCATCTTCGATTTTGTCTACATTATTGGGAACATTGTTATTCGAAACATTATCGTCGGCGACCACTTCGCCATTCGACGCCTCAGTTTTCGCGGGCGCCTCTTCGGCGACGACCTTCTCACAAATCTCTTCACATTTTTCTATTTTAGATACATTATCGTTAACGTCTATTTCCTTTATAGGACTATCGGGCAGTTTCTGGGGAATGGACACATAGTTAAAATTATCTTTATCGTCGACGAGCACCGCCTTGGGGATTACGGCGAGGTCCTGCCATTTGAAATCGTTCGACACCAGGGGCTTCGACACCGGCGGCTTCGACACAGGCGGTTTCGCCACCTCGTTGAAAGTCTCTTCGGGTAATTCGTTAGCAACTATTACATCGTCTATTTCATTATCTACAGTAACTATTTCACTCGGTCGTAGTACGGGAGTGGTGGTGGCGGCGGCGGCGGCGGTGACGATGACGACGTCGTTGTCGTCGATAATAATTGTTTTTTCGTCATCTAATTCGGGCACTCTCTCGACACAGTCGTTCACTTCTAGCACCCGAGATACTTCAATCGACTCAACAACCTCTACATAGTTCGATTTCGCTTCTGCGACTTTAGGCACCCGAGGGGGCGACGGCGACCGGCACACTGCGGGCGCTTCGCTTTCGACCGGCGGCAGATCCGACGGCTTCTCGTCCAAGCCATTGTCCAAGATCTTCTCGACGGGCAGTTCGAAGTCGGAATTCGAGTCCTCTTCCGCGGCCTCCGGCTCCTCTTTCGACTCGGCGACGGGCGCAGGAGCGACGGGAGAAGCGACACGCGGAGGCGTCGAGGAGATCGGCGACGGGGTGTCTATGCTCTGCCGGACCGGAGTGGGAGCCGGACTGCTGCACGGCGACAGAGAAGGCGTCGACGTGGCCGGAGTGGACTCGGGCGGAGTGGTCGCGACGGGGACGACCGGCTCCGGAGGCCGCTGCGGCTTGGGCGGCCCCCCGATCTTGGGCACGATCTCGGGACTGTCGGAGATCGCAGACACGACGGGAGTCCGCGGCGGCTGTCCGGGCGTCTCACCCAGCGAGTCCTTGACGGCCTGATGAACCCTCCGGTAGAACTCGTCTCGGATGGCAGAGTTGCCGGGCTCCTGCGGGGCAGTGTCGCTTTTGTAGATGTCTTCTAGGATGTCGCGGCCGGTGGTCGGGTCGCGGATGTCGATGGCCATGGGGCGGCGCGTGCGCTCCGGAGGGGCAGCGGGAGGGGGGTGTTGCGCGGGCGTGGCGGGCGCCAGCGGAGGCGCGACGGGTCCTGCCGGCACGATGGGCGGCACCACGGCCAGGGGGCCTCCGACACCCACACCCACGGCGAGAGACCCGCCAACGCCTAGCGAGTTCGGGGCAGCGCCGTTGGCGGCCGACGGCAGGTAGTACTGGGGCTGCTGCTGGTTCTGGTTCAGGTAGTACTGGTAGGGCTGCTGGCCGAGAACGGTGGGCGAGACGCCGGCCTGCACGCCGCCGAAGTAGGACTGGCGGGGCGGCTGCTGCTGCTGCTGCGGGAACTGCTGGGCCAGCGCGGCGAAGCTGTAGAGCGGGTTGTGCTGCAGATGAGGGATGGGCATGTAGACGGGGGGCGCGGGAGGGGAGGCAGCGGAGTAGACGGGGGGGGCACGGTGCTGGCGGGGTGGGGCGTGCTGCTGGTGTGGAGGGTGCTGCTGGTGGTGCGGGTGCGCGGGGTGGTGGGGGTGGGGGTGCGCGGCGGCATGATGGGGGTGCTGCTGATGCTGAGCGTGCTGCGCGTGTTGCGCAGCGGCGTGTTGGGGCCCGACGAAGGAGCCGACGAACAGCTGCTGTTGGGGCGAGTAGTGTTTGAGCGCGTGGTGGTCGTGTTGCTGCGAGTGCGCGTGCGAGTGGGCGTGCGAATGCGAGTGAGGATGTTGGTGGGGCGGGGGCGGCGGGCGCAGGGGGGGCGGCGCGCCGGGGAACGCCACGTGGAAGTCCTGGCGCGGCTGCTGCTGCTGCTGCTGCTGCTGTTGCTGCTGTTGCTGCTGTTGCTGCTGTTGCTGCTGCTGTTGCGGCTGCTGCGACTGCTGCTGGGGCGGGGGCGGCTGTTGCTGGCGAAAGTAGTGCGCGAGCGGGGGCGGCGCGTTAGGGTTGGAGTTGGGGTTAGCGTTGGGGTTGGGGCCGGGGCCGGAGTTGGCGGCGGCCGAGGGCGGCGCGGCAGCCCCGCCGGGCGCCTTGCCGTTGCCGTTCATGCCGTGGCCGTGGCTGTAGCCGTAGCCGTGGCCGTCAGCGGGCCGTCGAGGGGCGGCGGCTGCGAAGGGGCGGCGGGCGCGGGGGGGGGCGGCGGCGTCGGGGGGCGGCGGGGGTGCGGCGCGGCGACGAGAGGCGGACTCAGCGGCGTGGTCTGTCCGGCGGTCGCGCGCCCATCGCTCCGGGTGTCGCGGTGTCGTCGGGGTGAGCGCTATCACGCGCGCCGTGACGTCACGCCGCCATGTTGGCCTGTCAGCGCGGCTTCCGGCGGAAGCTGAGGCGGTCGCGTTCAAACTGCCGTCGGAGCGGGGCCACACGGGCCACTCGGGCCACTAGGGGGGGCGAGAGCGGCGGGGCGCGGGCTGCGGGCGACGGGCGTCTGCGGGTGGGCGGAGGGCCGGGGGGCGGTGCGGGGTCTTCGCTGGCGCCGATCGTCGGCCGCGTCTCGTCTCCGCCGCAACCCGAATGCCACGCTCGACGTGGGCAGCGCCGATGCCGTTTTCGCCCGCTCGCGCATGCAATTATATAATTAACGCGAAAATCTTTCGCAACTTTTCTTTTCCTTTCGCGAAAATGTCTCGACGGAAACTTTTCGGCGGCGACGAATTGTTCGTTCCCACGAAAAATACTCCGACTGAAATTCCCCTTTGAATCTATGCGTTCGAAGAGAGAGTCGCTTCTGATGCCGCCTCCCTCGCTTCGACCTATTTATCCCGCATATGTAAAAAATATAATAATAAATCCCGTCACAATTTGGCTGATGGGACGGTAAACGGACTACTAGTCACATGTGAAACAGGCACAGGACAACCGGTCGCTCTAGATCGGTCACCCGTCACACTAAAACTGGTCACGAGAAAACCGGTCACACCCGAAAATTAGTCACGAAAAAACTGGTCACACCCAAAAATTCGACCAATTTTCGGGTGTGACCAGTTTTAGTGTGACCGATCTAGAGCGATCGGTTGTCCTGTGACCGGTTAACATTTGACTAGTAATCACCAAACCGATAGGACACTCATTTGAAAGTTCACTCTCTCAAACTTTAATTAGATATTTATTATAAAAATATTATTTAGAGAACCCTTTTTTTTAGAATAGAATAATTAAAATTTAGAACAATCAACCAAAAGAATAAGCTACTTCTGGTGACCTAAATCTCTTTAAATATATACTCAATGGCTACGTCCACACTGCCGATATCTACACCCGATATTTTCGAATTTTCCATATCCAGTTCCAGTAGCGGCTCGTGAGATTTCATAGTGGGGGGGCTGCAGAGATTATTCAGGCTGTAGTAGCTCGTTAACCAAACCGTTTATCGAATGAAAACAAAAATAGCTTGAATATGTACTATATTGGGAGGCCTGCAGCCCCGCAACCCATGTGGACGACAAAAATAGCATGCATTTGTACTGTTTTGGTAGGACTGCCGCAGGGTTGCAGTCCTCCCAATGGACGAGCCGCCACTGTCCAGTTCCCATATTGCAACCTATGGTTGCTATTTAGGAATTGGTTATGGAAAAATTTGCAAATATCGGGTGTAGATATCGGTGGTGTGACGTGTAACGTAGCCAATGAATTTTTAAAAATAAATAGATCTTTTTAGCTCTTCTGTTTTGTTTTTTTTTTCTATATTTCTTTTTAATTGCTTTTTTTCTTCATTTTCAATTTTTATTTTTTTTTTTTTATATTTCATTTCAATTATCGCTTTTATCTCATTTGTTTTTTGTATTTTGTAATATCAAACCATTATGCCACTTCTCCCAAGTATTCCCAAATAAATATATAAACACATCTATCTTAATTATTTTGCTCGCTCACAGTTTCAAAACATGAATAACATCTAATCAGGGGTTATAAACGTTCGAACGAACTAGGCGACAGTGCACTGCTGTGACGCTACGCGACACGTCTAAGTTGGTACAAAACACAACTCTGGCGGGCAGTATCGCGCCTCTCGTAGCGCGTTCCATCTCATATAATTTCATACAAACAATATTTAGCCGCATGTCGTCACAGCAACGCACTGTCGCATAGTGCGGCCAGACCTTAACATCGCTATAACATTACACACATACGCACGTGCATTTTTTTAAATATCGTAAAATTTCTTTTTTTACTAGTCTTCTTACTTCGCCTTCGATTTTTACGTCTGATTTTTGAATAATGAACATTTATTTAATTCATAATTCTGTTTAAAATTCATAAGAACAAAAACACATCAAGAGGCACGTGTTTTTTTTTTTTTTTTTGATACTTTTGAGTATGAAAAAAAACACAAGCACACCTAGCCATACGTGTGGCATGCAGTCCTATAAATCGCCCCCAAGAGTGTTTTAGGTGATGTTTTATTCTTTTATTGACATATACTTGACAATGATCGATAACGGTGAATTCCATATTTGAAGAAATGTAATAGAAACTTGTTGAAATAATAAGATCGTACGAATTAAGGTCTGTTCATACCTATCCAGCACGACCCGTATCCTGCAGGTGTCATGCAAGTGCGGATAGTATTATTTGGTACATTCTATATAGACGCGCATGAATGCGTAAATGCGCATGCGCGAATGAAGTATGAATATGTCCATATAATGTACCAAAGAATACTATCCGCACTTGCATGACACCTGCAGGACACGGGTCGTGCTGGATAGGTATGAACAGACCTTTAACAATGAACTGAGAACGCCCTTCCTTGACTTGGAGCCACTAAGACGTTCCTTTCGGTGTGTTTTCGCCTTAATTCTGTCTTTCGATTGAGTGAAACACATTGCGATTGAAAATACCGCTGCTACGATATATTTTTAGTAAAGTACATAATGTACAATTTCTACTATTTATGGTAGATATTATGACGAAATGTACAATTTCATCATATATACAAAAATGTACAATTTCTACTATCGTTCCCAATGTACAATTTCTTAATTGAATAATGAACATTTATTTGACTCACGAAAATATGCCTTACACTTACGTGATTCACTCTCATTGCAAGCTTTTTATTATGTTTTATATAATATATTGCTAATATTTATATTATTTAGTGCGAGCATATTTATTGAAAATTGAGTAATCACGCGACAAACGAAACATTGCCCTCTCTTATCAAAATCAGATAGTGATAAATAAGTCATAGCCGATGTAAAATAATAATATGCATTTCTTAGAAATATTCAAAATATAATAAACTTCATATCATTTTGTTGGCGTAGAAACAAAGAAAGATAAAGTTGGTTTATTTAGAATCACTTTCAGTCAGTGGCGTGCGCTGAAATTCTCTCTCTTTTTGTCGTACAGCCTTACTTAATGTGCACGAGCAGGATACAAGAGGAACAGGTTGTTCCTCTTGTATCCCGTTCATGCACATTAAGTAAGGCTGTACGACAAAAAGAGAGAGAATTTCAGCGCACGCCACTGCTTTCAGTATATGTATATGTAGATATTAACATCTTTGTAGGTAAATCACTAGTCTCATTCAACATTTAAAATTATGATTGTAGTTTAAATAATGAACTAAATCTGTTATTTTTGTACGAAAAAGTTTATAATGCAACAGAGCTATACAGCAATTAAAGTATAATTGTACATATTTCGAATTAGTGAATTGCATTTCAGGTAATGGCCACGGCGATTTGGTATTTTGTTCAAAGTGAGAGAGTTCAATGACTGAAATCTTCAAGTCATGGGGATGTTATTTGGCACACTTGGAGCTTTGAAAGGATTTTGGAAAATTCCATTTTGTCATGACGACTGACACACGATGTATACTTATATTTAACTACCGTACTTTTTATTCTACAAATTATTTTACCCATAAAATTTAAATATACATTTTAAAATTTTGAATTTTACACAAGTATGACTATTGTTTTCTTTGTTCAAAGAAAGTGAGCAATGGTTACGATCATCAATTTTCAGACATTTAAGCTTGTTCTGATGAGCTATAGTTGCAACATTAAATATTTCGCAAAATATTAAATATAATCCATGCAAACGTGTTATATTTATATGTACGTTTATGCACTTACCGACTACTTTCCTTATCATATATATATATATATATATATATCATATCTGGCAGAGATCATTTATTGTTTACAAACTTTGTTATTTTATATTTAGATGTGTTTAATTCATCGGAATTTTCATAAATTTACATATGTAGGTACAGCTTGCAATGAAAACTTATTCCTAATAATTTTACAGAAGTAGTTGTTAATGCAGAAGGAATTGCTCTAAATTTTGAGCAAATATTTTTGAGATACATATGAGTATTTTAAAGTGGCATACATCCACTTTTTTTTAATTTAGAGAAATATTTCGCAAAACATTATTAATATAATGTTTTGCGTTTTAAAATATTTGAAAATACTGGTGGCCTGTGATAAATTTATTCTGCTTTTCCGAGATTCTGGACATATCGAATTAAAGGAAGTGATAACAGTTTCTGAATTAAGTCAAACAGAAATAGTGTTTTTGGAATTGGAAATTGGACTTCTGCCACCTTCAAATATAACGGCTCATATGTATGTACATACAATCATAGGTAGTCAAAAATGCCTAGGAATTTTCAACTTAACACATTTGTTATGAAAAATAAAACAAATATTAATAGTGTCACAAGATTCATTTTATTTGTAATATTTCAATAAAACCAAAAAAATTGTAATTTTCTTTATATAAAAGACGTTTCAGCAAGTACACAGGGAAGGCTAGTTTTTTTATACATTTTTTTAAATTTAAAATATATATCACTACAAATACGTAAAAAATGAAATACATATTTTAAATGTAAAAAAAATTGTAAGTTTTATGTAACATTTCAGAATGATACAGATCAAATGCTAAATTTAAAAATTATTTTAATGTAAAATTCAAAGAAGGGAAGTTGTAAAAGTAACATCAAAGTAGTATGTAATAAACACAATGAATTTTATTGCTGCTACTTGATATTGCTTTTAATACTTTTTTGTGCCCATTATTTCGTTGAAAACCTGTGATAGTTCTTTAAAAAACATTGGCCTTAAATCTTAGCACTGCACTGATCCGTGCACATAAATTCAAATGCACAGTGTAACACTTAATTACATAAGACCAATTATTCTATTGAATAATGGGTTCGATTTACATAAAAAAATAATTTTACTTTCAACAAACGTAAGCATATTCCTGAATTGTCATGTGTATACAGTAAAACTTCGCTTTTTTTTAATCAAAAAAATCACAGATCGAAAAATTTGCAAACAAAAGCTCATGAATAAAGAAGGTCCCACAAAAAAATTTCACTACTTAAATTAAATATAAAGATAATATATATATATATATATATATATATATATATATATATATATATATATATATATATATATATATATATATATATAAAAATATTCAGTTAGATAACAAAGTATTTTGGGTGATGTTTTTTTTTATTAAAAAAATGATAAGTTAAACTAAATTTCAATAAATTCATAATATACAATGCAATCATTACTCGATTCATATGTACCATGCCGTTCACATTCAAAAATAATAAATGTCAAACCAATATTTTAATTTTGAGAAAATTTTCAGGCCCTTCCTTACATATAATAAAAAAAAAAAACCTCAAATTAAAAAATCAAAGTTGGTCAAAATTACGATTTGACACAGTGGTGGAATCGAAAAGATATTTCATGATCACACATTATGCATATTGCCTAAAACATTAACTTACAGTATCGCGGTAGATATGCAAACATTGAAGAAACAACACATGCATATCGACTACTCCAACGTCGTACAGTTAAAGATAAATTGCCGACATTACAGAACAACCCCAGAAGAGGTATTTCAAACTCCACAATACGGTCGTGACCCTGCCACTATTTCAAATAATTTAAATAGTACTTACTCCTCGCTAAATCGAGCATTTCACTTTACACTTCCTAAGTCGAATCATCTAAAACAGTGGTGGGATAGTTACATACGAACTAAAAATAACATGTCAGTATGACATCTCGGTCTGTTTCCAAACATATAAACAATAGACAAACAGCGTAGTTCTACTGTATATTTATGTATGCAGTAGGATGCCGGCAATTGTGATCACTTTTCATATACATATATATATATATATATTTATATTTCATCCGAAAAGATATACATATTATAAAAGAACATTTATATCCAAGAATTTCCGAAATTTGGATCTATGAAGCAGCTATTCTAATAAATCGACGATCACACAATCTGGCACCCACTGTACGCGTGCATAAATTTATACGACATATTATCATCCCTTCTTATGCAATATTTTCTTCACAAGACAGTTAAACATATTACTTACAAATATATATAGATGTGTGTGTGTGTGTGTTTTTATATCAATATTCAATGAAAAAGCGTCCATATCGCACACAATGTAAATCTGAGCACTGAAATTCACCATAATCACAATAATTAACAGTTTCTTTACCACATTTGTTTCACGAGTATCTCTACCGCATTAATTTGCAACCAAATAAAACAAAGAAATAAGTCCTTTTTACAGAAAAGGAATGAAAATATGCACTCACTACACCACAACTTCTACAATACATTTAAAATTATCTTATATATATATGTATATATATAATGCGTATTGTGTGAAATTTTATTGGTTTTTTTTACATATTTAAACTACTGAATTGCCCGTTTGACGTAGACGTGTTGAAATACAAAATAAATTTACTTTTAACAACTTTAGCATCATAGAATTTGAATTAATACGATACATATTAGATTAACAATTTAAAGAAGCTATCACTCATTTTCAATACGAGAAAATTTTGTAAATCAAATAATATATAGCCTGTAAGAGAGTCACTATCGAGGTTAATTTATAACTCGGAGAGCATTAAAAATATATATTTGAAAGCTCTTGATCCATTTTACAGGCTATTGTTTACAAAATGAACATATAACATAAAATCTGCAATGATAGTCGTTTATTTTCACATCGAAATGATTTTGAAAATGAAAATGATGTAGAAGAAAGTATCCTCAATTATATTTGCAATGATAATTAACAGTGAAAAGCTTTGGTGAGCAATTTAAAAATGGGATGACCGTCAATCAAAATTCAATGTTCGCTTATTATAAGTAGAATTTAGAAAAAAAGTTAATTAAAATTACGGAAAAGAACGAACGCTTCGATTCATACACAATAGGAGAAAAGTTACAGTTTTACATAACAACCTTAAGACAAATTCGGCTAAATTTGACGATAATAATAATAGTTTTTACAGGTATGAAACCATCGACGAATTTACAAACTTAAACATATGACATGAGACGAATAAGAACAAATTTTAAAAATCACTGGTGCATCTTGATTTTATTTCTTTTCGATACTGTTGTGCCGTGATGAGAGATGTCTCTGATGCTTTTATTGGATGAAGAACTATTCATACTATCAGTGCAGACGTGTTTTGTATAAGTCACATAACACAAAATCACATAACACATTCACGATTCGCCGTTACCACTGTCGTCTCCGTCTTGATAATCGGACTCGCCGCCCGATTGATCGTCCTCATCCGAATCTAAATCGTAGTCATCATCATAAAAGTCTGTCATATCGAGCTGAAACACAAAAAAACGAAAAAAACATTAAGATTGATCTAAATTTGTCAAACCAATCGTATCGTGTGAATTGCATCACATTGCATTCACTATATACATATGGTGTTTATATTTCATGTAAATAATTGATATCACGACATAAGGGTTATCTCTGCATATATTTACAAATGCTTATCATACAATATAGCTAGTAAGTACACACATATGCAGATGAAAACGCCTAAGTACAGTATTTTTTAATAATCAAGAAAAAAAGCAAATTGTCTAGGCCTAATAGCAACCAAGTTTGGTCTTTATAATATGTAGGCTGTGCAAAATTAAACTAGCTTTGTAAGAAATTCACATAAATGATTACTCATCGACTTGAGATATTTAATAAATCTGTAGAGGTGAATGTTTACGGACTATGCTCACCATTAATTGGACTTTCAAGACTAATTAACGTTATGGTAAAGTGGTCAAAGCACAATCGCAATTGAAAAGCATTGTTTGTGCACAAGAAGAGTGTGCAAATATATACCAGTTTTGTAAGGAATTATATAAAAATTCTAATGTAAATTAAATTAATCAGTTGTATAATAATAATAAGGGGATGTATGTATCGTAGATATACCTGCGGCTCTTGAGGTTGTGGTTTAACTTTAGTTTTAATACAATAATCTTCTAATGTTAACGGTACAACTATTCCTTCTTTTTCAGCTTCCACTTTAGCTAATTGTGCTTGTTTTCTGAAACGTGACATTTTGAATTATAATAGGATATTAAAAAGAACATTAATTTGTGTGATTTCTTCCATCATACTTACCTAATTATATTTTCATATTCTTTATCTTTTCCTTTTGTATCGCGCCAGCGACGATACATTACTGAAGCATCTACATTGGCCGGACTGAAAGTATTTGGTTCATTGAGGAGTGATATAACGGAGAGTAGTATGGTGCGAACGTTCTGTGTAGGATTCCAACGTTCACACGGTAATTCACCGCTTTGTGGATCATCTACGGGCGGATGTAGGATCGATATGCACAAATCTCCATTCTGCAACAACAAAAAAACCATATAAAATACATATAAAACAAAGACCATTCGTTGTGTGTGTGTGTGTAATTTGTTTCTGATTGGCTGTCATTAAATATTGAAATAAATTAAATTCAAACAAATGAATGTTATGAATATTGAGCAAAGTCGGGTAGAACAACTAGTATAGATAAGATTAAAAATAAAACAAATTTTTCCATACATATGTCATTTCCAATAATATCTTAGTCAGTAATCATTCCACGTGTTCTTGATTATCATACAAACGCATACATACAACCGTTGTTGTTAGTGACTCACATAATTTTTTTCGTATTCACATGGCTTTAATGTGAAAATTTCACTCACACAATCTGGGAATTGTGTACAGTTATGTAGCATGATGCATTACATAAAATGGCACATTCATTTACGTTGCAAAAACAAGAATATACATATTAGAAGATATGAAACAATTGGGTCAGCAGTGAAAAGTGAAGAGTACTACATATTGTAATCAAAATTGAGTACAGTGTTGTATGAATTCAGTATCACAACTAAAAAAATCGAACAACAGTAAACTGCCACTTCTGATTGACGAATGCTTACCAAATTTTATACATTACTTGGTATCAAGCTTAAAATTCTAGATATGAAATTTCAGTTCAATAAACCAAAAGGTTTTTGAAAAACATAAAAAGCGTCGATTCTCTAGAGAAAAATATTTAAAAAATATAAGGTTATAAAGATTATTATTTCTATTACATATAAAAAATTTTCAGTTAAAGGTTTGGGAGATAATTGAATCCAAAAACTTAAATAATAAAAAGAGGACACCTATAAGGGGAAATACCATTTCCAGGCAACTAAAAAATTTGAAAAAAAATTACGTCGTATCGATAATAATTTCAGTTTCAGTTCGAAAGGGCAAACGGTGTTCAAAAAATCCCCAAAATACACATTTTTTCTAGATCATGAAAACGTGATCAGTGATCGATTCTGAGTTCGAATCAGTCAAAATCTCGAGTTCGAATTTTCGCATGATTAAAAAACTTCTTCTATTGTTACTACATATGTACATAGATAAAGTAAAAATAATGATGGAAAAATTACTGTCAATGGACAGAATTAGTGTTCAGAGCAAAGTAAAGGGCAGTCTAAGAGGTGGATGGATGGAAGGATATAAAAGTGCTAGCCATTCACTGCAGTTCCAAATGGCAATAGATATTAAAGCGGGCTTAGTATCTATCTTGGAACATTCATAATGTTCACGATTCTCAGTGGAAAAAACTTTTACAACCTAATATATAATTTCGAAAGAGACTTCGTAACTATGTAAGGTTTGGGTGGGAGCATCGAAAACAAATCAAAGCTTCTATGACGACGATATCGACATCGTTGAATATATATTTTTTTCGATTCAAATAAATTGAATAAGAAAACAAATGAATGTTTACTATTACATTAGCCATGTTTAAGCGGTTTATATTACAAATACCGAGCGAAGCCGGGTAAAACCACTAGTATCTTATACGTAAAAAAAAAACAAAGACCGTTCGTTGTGTGTAATTAATTCGTTTCTGATTGGTTGTCGTTAAATATTCAAATAGATTCAATTCAAATAAATTTAATAAAAAACAAATGAATGTTATTAATTATGAGCGAAGCCGAGTATTATAATAAAATTAAATAATTTATTACAAAACTTTACTGAAGCTATCGAGCTGATTATTTGCACATAAAATCAATAAGAATAAATATAAACGAATGCTTAAAAAGTATGGTATACATATTGCGACTTTGAATCATTGTTATAGCTAAGCACTTGGCAAACAATTTTTGAGATTCAACGAATTTTATACATCAATCTCTGGCTTCAATCGATTTCGCCAACACGAAACACTCTTTTTTGGCAACGATCGTGATTGCCAAAGCCATCGTTCACGTGTCCTACAATAGTGTACCTGGCGGTCACATACAAACATACATATATAAACGGTTACATATGTAACGTTGACGATAGAAATTCGCATTATGATATGATTGCATACGTGCTATCATTCGGTGACAATATTAAACCGTGCAAAAAAACCAATGACGTCGAAATTATGTAGTTCCACGTACATATGTAGTTCCATTTCCGCTTATGCATAATTTTGACTGCTGTTTTTTTTCGCATTGAAAAATTGACCGTCTTTTATATTCGTAATGGAAAATTAATGAGTGAAATCAACCGTTTTCGAAATATTTCTGAAATATTCAGTGAGCGAACAATCACTTCCGGTTGTGCGATTTCCGCCAACGTCAATTGATTTGTTTGAGAATAGATGTACAATGTGTGTATTTACGATGAAAAGGAATTGTATCGATTAATCCCATAGTCACTTTTGAGCGTGCGACTTTGGTAAGACGGTGAGCTCAGCAAAGTAACGGGAGTTTTCTTTTACAAAAAAAGTTTTTTTGTTTCGTTAAAACGTGTTTTACGTACAAATAACACTAAAATAGGTGAATACAATTGGTATTACTACGATTAAGATAAAACTTTTCAATATTTAACTCTGCACTCTATATGAAAATATACTTTCAGAGTGTACCTACACACTTCAGTGGAAAATAGTCATAAGATGATATTAATTCCATTCAAAAAGGGGTCATACCTACGCATTCTAATTTGAAATTAGTAATTGAAAAGCGTAGATATGGTGTCAAATCTCCTGATAAATACGTTTGCGCAGCTCAAGAACCAATAGATCTAGAATTGAATTGAGTCAATGCGAAAAGTGTGTCAGTGGGTCTATAAATGACGTGGTTCATTAGCGTGGGATGCAAACGAGAAATGTGACTCTAATCTTAGGACATCGATAAGTGCTGAAATCAAAATTCAGAAATTCTCGACAGCAAACCACAAAGGCCTTTGTCTATCTACATATGAACATATATATTTAAAATTAAATATTATATCTCCGACCAATACTAGTCGAAGATTCATATCGGATCGCTACGACATTACAATGCTACCTGAAAAAAAAACTGATCTGAAAGTACATACAAACTGCACTAACGGGTTACTTCGTAATTTATATATTCGTACATATATCGAGGTTGTTGTTTTTCAACATCACAATCGCAATTTGGGAACCTATGAAATTTTAGAAAACATGTGTAGGCGAATTTGACGTGTTGAATATTTGGCTGCACTAAATGACGTTTACGAAATATTCAAGACGAAACAAAAAGACTGAGGAGGCGTAAGATGAGAACCAATTTCTTGATAGAATCTATAAGCACATAATTAATAATATTACATTATGTTCCAGGTTAAGTACTTGGCATTCTTGGCTTTCAAAGCATACAATTAAGACTACTGAGTCTACTGTCCCACTTGTTGATCTATTAAAGATGAGGACTTTGTGGATGGGGTTCAAAATGTATCAAGAATATCAGAACTGGGGCGATTTGGGGCGAAATCACACTGGAAGGAACGTGGCACACGTTTTTTTAGATACTTTTAAACATGTGGTATGCCTTGCACATATTCATGTTACGCCCAGCATACACCGTCTCAAAATCACCTCCTGGAGTGTTTTCGGTACAATTTTATACTTGTATTTATCCTTGCTTGACAGTGATCGATAACAGTGTATCTCATATTTGAAGAAATGTAGAACCGTTACAACATCCCGTTATTCCCTGTGTGATTTCGCCCTTACCTTCAAATGGGTAAATATGAAAGTTTTGGCATAATGAAGACTCAAAATGCAACATTTTCACATTTATGGCTGTATACAAATTAATTCAACAAACTAATACGAATTTGAATAATTTTGCCGATTACGTACAGTAAAAAAGTCTTAATTCAAACAAAGAGATAATATATATATTCTACTGTCAAAAAAGTTCCGAAGCCCTTGAGATAGATCAATGAACCAACCAGGTGAAGAATTCCACAACAAATTATCTCAAGTGATGCTATTCTTATTGCAAAATGTGGAAGAAGGTTATCAAGAGCTCATTAGAGGGTAGTATCTATTACACGACTAAACCAAATGGATTATTATTTCAGACGATACTAAACATAAATTTTATTTTCGAGGATTATAAGCGTTCCAAAAAAAAAATCGAAATGATATGTAAATAAAAACTAAGATGAAAAAACAATCCTATTTATAAACATTAAATTTGAATGAGAAGATTGAAGGTGTTGATTTGCAAAATTTACAGATTCGTCGACATATTTGATTGAAAAGCATTATAGATTCACACCGTACCGTTACGTCGTGCGAAAATACACTTCCATCAGATTCCGTAAGTCTAATAGAATTATTTTCTTGCCAGAAAACAGCAGACGCTGGAGTGTGGGAGGTGGGGGGTTAATTCGATACGACGCACGACGCACGGGGGAACGGTGGGTGGTTCCAATGGGAAAACTTTAATTAATTCGATCTCACTATTTTCGATAGTGTTAAAACGAGAGATGTGCCGAGAAGAGAGACACGAGTTCAACGGACCGACCGGCCTTGCTCGTGTTTTTGAAGGTTCAACGACGCGACAGGAGCGAAGAGGTTGGGTTCAAGAAACTAGCAGAGAACTAGCGCCAGTGGAACACAATAACCCCGCTTGGCTGAATGTAGTATGTATGTACATATGTACTTCACTGTGGACGATGACACACTAATTAAGGAGAACGACACTGACATATGTCATTGTTCAAAATGGTCGTGAAATAAAAAGATGCAGTGTGTGCAAAAACTAAAAACGAAAGGTGTAAACGAGACCCGTTAGTCAAAGCTCACGAAATTGGTTACTGTTATCCGAGTTTGTACGGACACTAGCGCATAAGACTGTCCTTTCTATAAATGCGTAGTTAGAATTTCAGGTTGCCAAATATTATAATCGTCACCGCTACGTATTCCGTGATTATTCATTCGTCATTTCAAAAAGAGTTTTAGGATATTGTCGTCCTTATCCGATCAAACAATAAAACCTCTATAACAAAGTAACGAACCTTTTGCGACGTTGTTCTGTTCAAATCTTAGCTCAACTCCACAAATAAGCCTATATTGCTTTTACGATCGATAAGCAGATTCATATGAAAGACAAGAAGGTTGTGTTTTATTTGGTATTTTAAACCCAAACTAATTTTTAAATGTCTCATTTACAACAGTCCAAGATTAAATTTAGTTCGTTAGTGAACATACTAGTTGTTTCATATACGAACCAATTAGGCAAGATATTCTGTACGAAAAATAACAAATTAACTAACGAACTAGTTTGTTCATGCACAACTATTAGTCATAAGTATTCACAATACATTCTTTGACTTCTATATTCCATAGCTTTTGTTGCAATATTTTAAAAATCAAAAGAATCGGAAATTATGACAACATTGTAATGCGGTTTCCATAGGATTTACTATTTCAAACATTTTGACAGCTAAAAGTTTCATGTGATAGCTGATGGAAGTTTATTTGACATATAAACTAAATTCAAATTAGTATGTTCATGAACGAACTATAGTATATTAACAACAACCTTCAGCATGTTACAACACAAATATTGAGTTTTGTTGACCTCATTTATATAGACAATGTTTTTGTCACAATCAAAAAGCTTTCGAAGTTCAATTTTTGACTATTGACTGTACTAAAACATTAGTTATATTTGTGTCGATACTATTTTCAATGCTTTTTGGGAACAATAAAATCTGTTTTGAAGACATTTTCCTTTTGAGAAATAAAATATCTGTTTAGTTCACTTTCTGTTTTACAATGCATTATGCAAATATTTCTAAATTAAACTTGCTGAGCTGGCATGAAATTAATCATATTATAAGATCGGTTTCATGAGATATGTAGGAAAGTTGTTTTATTTAGGAATAATTTCGGTAATACTTACAGCCGTCGTTACAAAAATTTTAATTTTTATACTACGCAATTCTAATTTCACAGACAAGGGGGAGTTTACATGAAACGTTGACCTTATATTTGAATTGGGACTTTCGTAGAAACCAAACCTCACCATTTCCCGTAGTAAGTACATAAAATATTTGCTCCAAACGGAACCTGGAACTGAACTAGGCATTAGTTCGACTTTTCATTGTCAGTGTAATCAGTGAAAGTCGCAACCACTCAAAGTCGCAATCGAATTGCGTCATTTTCGACGACCGACGGTGAGCTCTCGCTGCGAAACGGTTCCATAAGGCCAGCGGTGCAAAGAGTGTGTCGAAACATGAGAATAATAATAAATTGTGTGCCTTGAGAGAGTATGATAAAAAGAACACAATTAAAAATCGCAAACGAAAAAAACATACAATTTACTTGTACGTTTTTGAAAGGAAGCGCGCGGTCTACACGCTGAAAATGTTCGCGTTTATAAAATTTTTGCGCAATGGTTAATTTAATTGATGTGAAATAGAGCAACGCCAAGGTTCGCATTTGTATACTATTCGATGCAACGATCTAAATAAATGTGTCGATTACGAAAAACGCATAAATTCGTATTCAATTGGGTCACTGACGACGCAACGTGACACGTTATCGTGCGACGAATTGTTCGATAATAACAACATTAATATTTAACAACAATTTAAAGAACCCAATTTCACTACTAACATTGGGTTCTTTAAATAAATGGAACGCAAAAAATGAGAAATGAGGTATTGGGAACGTAGGGGCTGTACTTTGTCCCTAGGAAAGCTCGTGTCCTATATTCGAGCGAAATGTAGGTCAATCGCCATGGCATTGGAAAAGCGGTTGGAAAATGCACACGGCGGAGACTTCGAGAACAAAAGGGATATTACATAAAACAAATCAACTGTGAGTTTTACACTATAGAAGTTAAACTGTCTAATGTTTTCTCAAATATACTCTACGTCATGACTATGCTCCCAGTATATCTGAGAAGCCTCCTATGCACTCTCAAAGCTCTAATAGTGAACTCTATCACGAGGCCTCCATATAATAGAAGTACATATATGTATGTATACATACAAGAATGCTTCATACTAGCGAATCATAAAGGATTCGTACCAAAGCACTCTTACTAACACGCTTTTGAGCACATATTTCTAATGTGCTACCCAAAATGGAAATTTACGCAAAACAAGATTCCCAAATCACTGAAAACTCTTTTTGAAAAAAAAACCGATTTATTTTTATTAGTTTTACATATGTACATCATACATATGTATGTGTCATGAATAAAGGAACGGCGGTCAGGTTGCTCGACGGCTAAAAAAATGGTTCACCATTGTCAATTTCTATTGTCAACCATTTTTTTGCTTTCCTGTTTTCTCCGACAATAGAGAGGTCTATTGTTATTTTATGGCGGCAACTCATCCACCGATCTCTGGTCATGGCAGGTATCATCCCAAGACAACACATACATATGGTTAGATTAATTTTTGTACATAATTACCAACAATTTTTCAAACATAACAGTATATAGGATACAAATAAAGACAGCTATGGACAGTCAACAAATTTTTGATACACAGCAAATTTCCGAGAAATACAATATGTATGTTGGTAGCATTTTTATAAGATTCAACAAATGCTTATAACTCGAATTTGCGAAAAACTGAGTGGGAGGATACCGACTTATCGGATCCGTCACAACAGTTAAACTAGACAAATTAGAAAATTCTAACGGAAGACGGTCGATTTGTGTTTATAATAACCACAAGACTTAATTTTTAATAACCACAAGACTTCATTTTTAATAACCACAAGCAGCGTATTTGGCCGGGAGTTATCTACTGGTATGCAATAGCTTTACCAGTGCACTAAGCTGTGACTCAGTTCAACTTAATGCCGTTCAAATGGTAAGAGTATGTAAAATCACGTAAGAAACTGGTTGGATTTATAAAATGATATGTTAGAAAGGCCAGAGGGTAGTCATCAACCCTAATGATGCAATATTGCATCGTTAAAATTCGTTAAACATCAAAGTAATCGCTTACAGAGAGTTTAAAAATCAAAGAAAATTGAGATTTGAATCATAAAACTAAAAAGATCCGACTCGAAGGACCATTTTCGTCGAGTGCAATGATCCTTAATAAACAATATGATTCCATTATGCCATATTTTTTATGCGAATTCGTTATTACATTTTAATATCACAACGTTCCGAAAATCATTCTTCGGCGAGATGATCTCGGCAAATTCCCTTTTAAACGTCCACATTTTACGGTTGCGCCCAGGACGAATAATGGCGACTTTTGCATAACGATACGCGTATCCTATAAAGTTTCACGAAGGCACTGTAACGACCCAATCTCGCATGGAAACATACCTAAGCGCATAATGAGTAATTCAACACGGGAGCTGTTCCGTTCCGGCAGATTTTCGCACAATTCAATCGAGCGAATCGATGAACACCCGAGTACAATTTCATTTTCGTTAAAAATTCGTATTCATTTACATAACGTATTGAATATTCATACGAATCTAGCGAGCCTACGATAACAACGTTCGCTTTCTATCGGCTAATCTGAAAAATCAACAGCCACACGTACATACAATATACAAGTAATACGTGTTTGTTCGCGAAAATATTGACACTTGCCAAGAACGAAAATCTCAACATATGTAGTATAAGCGCAGTAGGGAAAAATTCGCATAGACGAGCGACGCATATAAAAATCCTTGGATTAATAATAAAATACGCATACGACTCGCGTAGGAAGTGAAAATATACACACACACACACACACTAATATAAACACACCTTGAGATTTTAGGAAAGCTTCATACACACGTAGTTAACGACCTAAGGTCGCAATTTAGCGGAAGTTCGCGAAGGCAAGGTTTCTTTTCCCGCATAATCTGACAAAGCAAATCGCGTTAAAAACACTTACTTGTCATCGGACTATATAAGGAGGGCCACACAACAGACGTAAAAGGATAAATAATAATAGGTACACACATAGAACAGTGCATTGGGTACAAGTACAAAATGTCGAAACGCAAATATCAAGTCGTAAAATGTATCGAGCGTAGGTTCGACTCGATTCGTATCATACGACGGCTTCGTTAATCATTTATTCATTGTGTACCATCTTGATACCATTCAAAACGCATGTTGTGCAGTCCTACAGATGTGGGGTACATATACATACGTGGGCTTGCGTGTTATCCAAAGTGGGTACTTATGGATGCACGTTTGGATTTATCAAAACTTTCCAGTTCTATTATTGAATTCTTTTGATGTAGTCCTTCGAAATATACCTAGATTGTAATATGATTTAATACTTATCGCTACTATTATGTACGTTACACATTGATAGGCTCTTTGTTCTCATACAGGGTAAAAATCAATGCGTTATTTGCGAAGATACATTTTTCTGTCTTTGGTAGGCGCTCATATTCCATTGATAACGTTTTGACTACGCTTTTTAATATTCAGACGGATTGTTTAGATGTGATCAAAGTTGACAGCATGTCTCTTTTATGTAATGTGAACTCGGCTTATTCTACAAATAGTATCTCATGTGCGACGTGTCTTATTTAGTTTATAAATAAGACACGTCGCATTTATAATATAGTTTACTTTTACAAAGACGGACCAATCATTTTGATACAATATTTAGGGACATAATTAATTTAAGTTTAGACCATATACACTTTGGTAAAAACAATTTGTACGGGGAATATATAATTGCACTTAGGTTTAAATAGTATACACTTGGTACATGGAACTTATAATCGAACAGTTTGAATTAATTTTTGACAATTTGCACTAAGATTAGAAAATTGGCACTCAGATCTGGACAATTTCCACTAAAATTTGAATAGTTTGCAATATAAAATTATCAATCTACAGGGAAAAGTTGTTAAACAAAAAAAAACCTAAACTATGACAGATTCGGTGTTCGCCCAGCAAATCAAACGCCAAAGGGGTTGCCAGTAACAAAAATAAATACCGACCCTAACAACCTAATCTTAAATGAATTAAACCACCCCTAACTTTTTTTTACCAGGAAGGCCTTACAGGTAAACCCCAATGCGCCTTCCTGGCCAATTACAAACAATGCGGCATTTTTATTGCACAAGCCAATGAAAACTCGTAATTAAGGAGACATCTATAAATTATACATAAATTTTATTTTACATTAATCATATTCAAATAGTGGTTACATAGTAGGTAGGTTTTTAGCCAATTTAATCAGGAACCGTTTCAACAAAGAAATCAGAGAAATTGGCAAAGTCTGATAGGAAACGATCGACCCGGAGTCACAAATATCCAGGTCTGACCAGCAGCACTGCAGATATACTCAGAAAAATTATTTTCAATCGAGGTCAGCTCATGGGATCGAACCCGGCGCCTCTCGGTTATAGGTAGAAGCTTGACGACCGAGCTATGCTGCTGGCTAACTTAACCTAACTTAAATAATTGGCAAACCCTGATGGTAATCTATCACACTGGAGTCACATATCCAAGGTCACAGGGTCAGGGAATGAACCCGCGACCACTTAGTTGAAAGCAGACTCAGTTGACCAATATTTATAATTGAAAACAGTAAACGAATTAATTATACGTGTATTTACATACAACAGAATCAAATAGTTCAAACAATGTGGTTCATTCCATATAATATACAGTGTGTACCTAGTACCTACTAATTTTCTAATGCATAATATATATGTACGTATATATACAAAGCTGTGATTATACAGCGTTGATAACATGTTTGTATTTACTGTAGGCATGTTCTATATATGTATATGCATCTCACAATGTTAGATGGGGAGCATTTACGGAGACAAAAGGATCAATTTTTGAAATGGAAAAATGACAGGCGCGCATTGAATTGCAAATTGAATAGTCCTGCTTTCAAATGCAAACTTTTGATGACCCCAATCCATCAATCCTCATTAAATCGTCCACGTCGCCAGTTGCCTTCGCAACAAAACCAATCCGGGCGAACGTCGTCCATCAAACGAACTACCATTTGAAATCCCATTGTTTCTCTTTATCTGCGTAGCTCGACAGTCTCACGGCTGACGCCAGATTGAGATCTTTCGTCGAGAGAGAAAGTCAAATCGAATGAATCGGCAAAAGCGCGCAGATGACCAGGAAGCGAAGCGCACTTGCGCGCAAAATTGAACGCAGAAATGAAAGTCGAGCGCGAGGAAAATCGACACAAAGGAAAAACGCGACCGTTTCCCACCAGCGTTTTTCCGAAACCAGATTTTCTAGAACGGAGCGCGAGAAATTTCACGACCGAGAGCAACGAGCAAATCAACCGAGACCGTTCGTTTGTCGGATCAACTCCTAGCTCTGTCAAACATTATGGCGTCCAAATGGAATCAATAAAGAGACACCGCTTCGACCAAACAACAATCGCACTTTGTATAAGTACATCGACCTGGAATGAAATTGGCTGTGTAATAAATCCAACGAGACAAGGACGATCGAAAGTCACAAAGATTCTTCCTAGTTAAAGAACCACCTTCCAAATATGTACTAATTCCTAATTTGGAACGTTGAACCTATCGAGTTTTATGGAACTAATTCCGCATATCGTTTACGTATGACATTGTAATGTCTATTTGATATGTAACTACATATTATAATACATCCTATATCCTTAACACTTTGCACTCTTATTGGAATTTCTCTTCACCACTAGTCTACTCTAGGATGGAAAAAATTATATGATTTTTTTTTTTAATTTTAGTTGTTCATATTATTAAATTATGTCGAAGATCAAATTGGTGAAGTCATTTTAGCAAAAAATACGCAATTTTTTTTTTAGATAAAAACTAAATATTATGCTCAGTTATTTTGGGACTATCTGTTCGTCTCCAATTGTGACCATAATAACATGATGTTGATTTGGAATAGCATTTTTCGAATATAGTCACTAAACTCAATTATTTCAAACCATCATAATTACTAAATCGAACTAAATGATAAGTTCTACATTTCTTGTATTATTTATGACAGCAGTTTTGTATAATAAATGAGTTTTATTACTAGAAACTTTTAAAATATGCCTATAGAAATGTTTTCATACCTACCCTATAGTTCGTTAGGCAGTTTGGGTCCAAGGATGCAAAGCTATTGTCTGTTTACTCATTGTATTTTAATGCGTACCCACCCTCATAAAGTGTCTATTGGTTAGTTTTTAAACTGTTAGTTAAAATCATATTTTCTATTCGTTACCTACTTGTAGGATAAATCGAAAAAAAAAGTTGGATCATCCCAGAAGGCGGGCAAAGACGAAAATATTAGATTTAACAGATACACGGTGTTTTTGATCACTATTTTTTTACAGTTTTCAAACAAATCTTGCCTTTGAAGTTCACGACGAACTCATCGACCACTATGTCTCTGCACGGTATAATTAATTGTCTGCATTCAGCATCTAAATGATTCAAAAAGCCATTGTGTTCTACATTATTATTTTTGAGTTGTAATATCCGAAATATTTGTAGAAACCGATCTCTTTTGAAGACACTCCTAAAAAACATATTTTCAACCGAAAAATAAAAATTTTTTGGTTGAAAATATGATGACTTAAAATCGACCAATTATCACTGTTTGTATCTCTGATATTTATTTATTTAAAGTTTGGACCGTTGTAGCATTACAGGAATTCCTAATGCGCCACAATGGTCAAAAATATAACAGAAAAGACAAGAAACAAAATAATAAATTAGACATAACAAAAACAAAACATATATATACACAAACAACTAAAAATAATAATTATTATTATTATATATCGTTTATCGTCTTGAATTCATTCTATGTTTACAAGGTTTTGTATTTCGTAATATTCTTTCTCGATTATGATTTTCAAGTTATGAATTCCATAAGTCCTCACCAGATAGAGTTTCAAAATTTGTCATCCGGACTGACCGAAACCAATCACGACAAGCAAATAATATCACCTTCACTATCGTTTTCATTATTATCACAATCATTTTGGAAGTCTTCTAGGTTTTGAAAGTTTTCTATTAGGTAACGAATAGAAAATGTGATTTTAACTAACAGTTTAAAAACTGAAATTTCAATGTTGCCAACACTTGTATTTATTATTTCTCCATATGCACTAATATTACCGAACACGTCGTAAAATTATGGTCACCCCACCGAAAATACCTCCTTAGAGCACAATGTATCGATACCGACTGCCCAAATAAAACGGCCCACTCAAATGTAGAAGCAGTTAAAGAATTCAAATATTATTAGAAACAATATTTTTCTTATTTTATTTTATTGTCACAAATCAATACACACTCGCCATTACAGATTTGCTCCAATGCGACGGGTGTACGTTAATGAAATACATAAACAATCAGAAATACAGTAATACATACATATACAATCAGAATATATAGAATATAACAATTAATCAGAAATAATAATCATAGTGACATCTATGGATTTCAGATTACTGTGTATAATTAATACAAATTATACACAGGCAGATTTTTGTGACAACAGGATTAGATTTAATACCAATTTTCAGGAACCGTTTCAGCAATGATCAGATAAAATTGGCAAACTCTGATAGAGAAACGATCGATTTGGAGTCACAAAACCCCCAAATCTACCCAGCAGTGGCGAGGACACGAACCTATGACCTCAGTGATGCTAAATATATACGCTATCACTAAGCCAAACTGCTGGCTTAGTGATAGCGTATATATTTAGATATATAGACGCTAACCCTTTACTGTAATTATCCTATTTATACATTTTCTAGCATCTCGTATCCTTTAAGTACACTATTGTAAAATAAAACCTTCAAAAATTTGCCAATGAATATTAAAAATAAAGCTTCAAAGTAGTCGCTTAACAAAGCCACTATACTGGCTTTCAGAGCTGGCAGCCGAATATCCGAAAGCCACTATAGTGGCTTTCAGAGTTCAAGACGTTAAATATAAAATTAATTTTCCAGAATTATATACATATACATATACCCAGTGCTGTCACTCCAATTTCGGAACAAAGGGTTTCCAAAATTATAATATTATTTTTGTGCAAATATATTATATATTTACGAAGGACCAAAATATAATGAAATATATATTATAATAAGATTTTAAAAAGCGTGACTGGAGATTTTTTTCATCCAGACATGCCAATAGTAATAGAATTTTAAAAAAATAATAAGAAATACAAAAAAATATGAACGTCCAAGTAAAATAGAACAATTAAACAGTTTATTTCTTATAAATTATAAGAGCCGCAGGGGAATTTTTATGAAAAAGTGATGTGTTTGAGAATTTTTCGTTTATTATTAACGGAATTTACTGAAAAGTGCTGCTCAGGGCAGACTGCATTCAAGTTATATAATAAATTCATTGATTTTTAATAGTTTTTTGTAATATATTGAATAATTTTAAATTTTTTCTGAAAATATTCGAATTTTTGGAATTTCTAGAAAATTTGGATTGAAAACTGTTGTACGTATATACAAGAAGCGCTCAAGTTTCGTTCCATTTCGATAAAATTAGATTGATTTTTGTCACTAGAAGGACCAGTCCAATAATAAACGCATACTAATGTCAAAGATATGTATGTTCCACTAACACGTGTGTAGTCAGTTAAAATGAAATAAGAAAATGAACTTTTAATTAAAAATAAATAAAAACACATTTACGCCACAATTCGACGACTGTTTACAAAAAAATGGTAAACATGTTATTTTCGTAGATATAATACTCCGTCGCGAAAAATATTAAGAGGGCGTTCATTTCTAAAACACGTCACATGCGAATTAACATTGGCACTTTTAAATAAAATTTCATCGATAAGATTACAAAATTTGATGAAATAATCAATTATAAAATAAAATCATAATATAACATGTAAAAAATATTGTACAATATACTATATCAATAGTTATCACACGATATAATACAACAATATACAAAATCGTTATCAGATTATTTAGTGTCACAAATGTGTCATAGACAGTGTGTTTTCCGGTTGCGCACAGCGGTTTGCGAAATGACCTGTAAATTTTCAGGATGGTTAGTCATTCTAACTAAACATAATCAAAAATGCTTTCAAAAATACATATGCATATTAAAAAAACAACACATTATTTTATTACAGTATCACACAATGCGACATACAAAATCGCCTACTGTTACGGAATAACGATGTTGAATAAATTGCGTTCGAAAAATGGTGTTTGTTTTTAAATAAATTTTAAATGCGTCTTCTCTGTATCGACAACGTGACACATTTCAATTTGCATGCAATATATTAAAATTTGTTCAACCTTTATGGCCATTGTTGAAAATGTAGTTACTTCCTCGGTCGATTCAATTACCAACCATGATGAATCTTATGAATAATAATTTATCAAAATTTAACGTCGTTTTATAATATGTAATGAATCTTACGAATTTTGTGTTTTTTATATTTATTTCTACCACACGCGATGGTCGTGAATCACGTGGTTTCATAAGCAATGATTCACATGTTCAACATGTGCGAGAGTTCTCTCCACGCGTGCACTTTTTATTATTATGACGTCAAAAGCTTAAAAAGTCAAGTGGTTAAATATATATGTATATTATTATATAAAACGATGTAATGTATATAGGAAAAAATCAAAACAAATCAAAAAAAGAAAACATCCACGGAATTAAAAGGCGCCCGCACTACCACTACATATGTACATATATTATATGATATATGATTTTCTAAAACACAATTCTAGCAGTATATATAATTGTATTGTCAATAAGAGAAGACAGAAAACGGAATACATGGGTCAGAAGTATGACAAAGGTGGTTGATGAGTAAAAAGATTGAAATGGCAATGGGCGGGTCACGTAACTACACAGAAGAACGGACGATATATAGAAGAAATAAGTGCTCAAATGGTATCGGAGAAAATGTAAAAAGGTGTAAGGAAAGCCACAGGGGAGATGGGTGGATAAAATCAGAAAAATGTGTGGAATGAAATGGATGAGAGTTGCTTAAAACACAGACGAATGGAAGCCTTCATCCAGCAGTGGATGGCGAATGGCTGTGAGTGATGACGATGATATGTGTATTTAATATAAGGCACTAGTCTTAATAGTGAAGGGTTATCGTCTTACCCTAGTTCCTAATCCAAACTTGAATGCTTCGTATGGAAAAAAATATAAAAATTTAGTATACGTAGCATATCTTGAATCATCACTGTAAAGGTCGCATAGAAAATAGATAAATATCTAAACATCATTCGAGTATATATAGATAATGATAATCGTCTTCATATATATAGCTTTTTTTTCAACCTAACGACTGGAACCTTATCACTTACGTTTTAAATACTGATTATAAAAGAAAATACTAAATAATAAATCTCAACAGATACAATATATATTATATATGTACTAGCTGTATTACCCGGCTTCGCTCAGTGTTTATAATATAAACCGCTTAAACATGACTAAGCTAATTTAATTAAAAAAAAAAAAAAAATTTAAAAATTTAAAAAAAAAATTTAAAAAAAAAATTTAAAAAAAAAATTAAAAAAAAAAATTTAAAAAAAAATAAAAAAAAAATAAAAAAAAATCAAAAAAAAAATCAAAAAAAAAATTTAAAAAAATAAAAAAAAAAATCAATTTTTTTTTTGCCTTCTAGGGCTTCGCCCTCGGCACCCCCCTGAGCCTTTGCCTTCTAGGGCTTCGCCCCTCCACGCCCCATGAGCAATTGCCGTTTAGGGCTTCGCCCCCATGATCAGTTGCCTTTTAGGGCTTCGCCCCTCCGCGCCCCCATGATTCAAAGCCGTCTAGGGCTTCACCCCCCTTAGTTAATGCCTTTTAGGGCTTCGCCCCCCGCGCCCCCAAGATTAATTGCCGTTTCGGGCTTCGCCCCCCTTAGTTAATGCCTTTTAGGGCTTCGCCCCTCCGCACCCCCATGATTAAATGCCGTCTAGGGCTTCGCCCCCCCTAGTTAATGCCTTTTAGGGCTTCGCCCCCCGCGCCCCCAAGATTAATTGCCGTTTCGGGCTTCGCCCCCCTTAGTTAATGCCTTTTAGGGCTTCGCCCCTCCGCACCCCCATGATTAAATGCCGTCTAGGGCTTCGCCCCCCCTAGTTAATGCCTTTTAGGGCTTCGCCCCCCGCGCCCCCAAGATTAATTGCCGTTTCGGGCTTCGCCCCCCTTAGTTAATGCCTTTTAGGGCTTCGCCCCTCCGCACCCCCATGATTAAATGCCGTCTAAGGCTTCGCCCCCATGATCAGTTGCCTTTTAGGGCTTCGCCCCTCCGCGCCCCCATGATTAATTGCCGTCTAGGGCTTCGCCCCCCTTAGTTAATGCCTATTAGGGCTTGCGCCCCATGAGGCTGGGCCCCCCGGGCCCCCTTCGGGGCCCCACGGGGCTGCGCCCCTTGTGGCGCCCCCTTTTGAGCCCCATGGGGCTGCGCCCCATGAGGCTGGGCCCCCCGGGCCCCCTTCGGGGCCCCACGGGGCTGCGCCCCTTGTGGCGCCCCTGGCGGGGCCCCATGAAGCTACTCGCCTTGCGCCCCCGCGGGGGTGAATCCATTGAAACGAAAAAAACAAATCGGCGCCCATGGATCGAAAAAAAAAAAAAAATCGAATCACGTGTTCGATGACGTCACCGATCTACGGACGACGACGACGACGACGACGACGACGACGACCAAGGATACATACAAAGTCTCTTTCCAAATTATAGATTAGATTAAGTGTTTAGATAGACCGAATTTTTGTATAAAATAAATCGAAATCTGAGAAACCTTAAGTAATTGGACGTCATAATATTTTTTTTATGTTAGATTTTAATTGCATTTTGAATATATACAGATTACATAAAAAATAATATTAATTACAATGACGCGGTAGCTCCCCATGTACATGCGTCATGATGCCTTATAAAAGTTGCTTATTTTTTCATGAATGGCAAATTTTCAACAATAACATTTCCCCTGGCGGTATTAAATTTTTAAAACATTATAAAATGCCGACGTCTGCTAGATTTTTCATCGTGAGATCTGCAGTAGATGTTCATAAACGCAAAGTCAAATGCATCAAGTGCTACATAAGATACATATTAAAATGCAATTCAGTTATTTCAGACGTCATAAGCAATCTATTATTAATAGATTTGTCGCACATGATCGATTCAGAAATCGGCATACCAGCGAAAGGAATGCAAGAAGATCAATCGCCAATGTCAACCCAGTACATCATCCTTCAATTTTACAAACTCAATAATTGTCAAGTATACGAGATCGCACAATTTGCGTTGTTTATTCGACTATAACTCACAACCGGCCCGTTACGCATATGAGCATCCAAAAGGTTTAATGACCCTCACCATCCATCCTCGTTAAACCGGAGGAGGGAAGCGAGCCCTTTTCATTCATGGACTTTGCGAGTACTCGCATACACAACACCTATGTACCTCGAAGGGCTCGAGTATCGATCCCCCGGTCCCCTCGCCGCTCCGACCCTCCTCGGCCCCCATAATCACCCCAATGAGGGCGAAGGGGGCCCTGCGGCATGACGTCACACCACCGAATGACACACGCACTCACAGGGCTCGAATTCCTAGGCGTAACTAGCGCCATTACATACATTTTCGATATCGATTTTGAAATGCTTCGGGGTTAAATTTAACCGAAATCGATAACGCGACAGCGCTGCGCTTTTGCGGGTCCATGTTATCTTGCCTCCTCAGACTCCGCAGTGGTTTACCTTCGGGCCGGCGCAGGCAATGATCTAAAGGGCACGAAGTATCAGGGGGACAGAAGGTAGACAGGACTAAAAAGGAGCCGAGTGTGCGACAGGGACGACGCGAATTGGAAAAAGAGCGAGGGCGACGCACAAAGTATAGTAGTAAAGTGGGCTTCGGGTAGGCCGAGAAGGATCAGACGAGAGGCGAAGAGGAGAGAGGGAAGTTGAAGGAGAGTACGCGGTCATTCAATAATGCCAGGCCAGTTAAAGAAATAAGTACATGTGTACATATATACAAACGTGGAAGAGATCGCAAAGTACTACCCGAAACTTATAAGGGAGATCGTAAAATACCTGAGCGGTTACCGTGTAATTTCGCAAAGAATAGCATTTCGGAGCATGAAATATAAGAGAGGGAGCTGGATATAAATAAAACTGAATCGATAGAATGAAACTGAATGCGGAAAGAATGTGATCTTCCTTCAAAATTAAATGCAGGAATTTGCGGCATCTATGTATAATACAACGTTGAACAAATATTCTGAATATTTGCTAATATACCTATACCTACATAGGTACCGTTTTCATTTCATCTGAGGTATTAAACTATGATATTTATCGTACATATTACGTATCGATTGTGTGTGCGAATGACACTTTTGAAATGTGCATAGCATTATAGGCGTGTATAATATGTAGGGTGGAATTGACATGACATGGTCATACCATAAAAACAGCTTTGTACTTGAAATGCATACATTGAATTGTGTACTATTAGGTTTACTATCAATACTTGATACCCGCTCGTGTCGATAATGACAATAAACGCGAGGGCAGAATTACCCAGAAAATAATAAAAATAAGTCGACAACTAAACGATTGTATAGCTTGTTTCAAACACGAGCAAAGGAACTCTTTGACAGATTTTTTTCAACATTCGCTGAAAGCTTACACTTCGATGGGTTAAATCTTCATTAAAATATTAGACATATATTTCCTACTCATAATACGTTATCGTAAAAACACATTAACAATGATCCAGATGCCATGTTGATAGCGTGCCGAGTAATATGCTGAATCCATTTACTTAACGCGTTTTCAACACACATACATAATCGATTCTTCATTAGTCTTTGAAATATATATAGTAGTTTTAGCGGAAACCTTACTTTTATAACTTCGAAAACTTCACATCTAGACTTAAAACGCTGCCAAGGTCACACAGATATAGCTCAAAGTGCCTCAAAAATATACGAATATCAATGTATGACAGATATTGTGATCTTATCTATTCTTAGTATATTTATAGTAAAAAAAGATTAACTTTTTTGCGAAAAAAACAAAGTGATTCATAATTTTCAATGTAAGTAAGGAAAGTGAGCTACTTGACACACCATTTGTGAAGATTTAGAATGGGAAGTCGACACATCATTAAAAGACGAAGCATTATAAAGTACTGAAATTATATATTATATGAACTACCCTTGGTGCACACAGTTGGGTACTTGATAGAAAATGTGAGAACTTAATTATCAAACTCGATTGTTATCGCTGCCTCCTTTTATTTCATATCTGACGATAAATAAGCGCGAACAGTAATAAGAAATTAAGCTGGATTATTTAAGACAGAAATAAGTGTTTTATATATAAAAATATACTAAGCAATAGACGAAACATAGCCAGACGAATTAAAAATAAGAATTGTTAGAATGACATTCAAGATGATGTAGAAGAAAGCATGGAAGACTTGTGTGGCAAGAATAGAAGACGATTTCAATAGCATTTTTCGAAAAAATTTTATGTATTTTCTCATGTCAATATTTCCTAATAATTGTCATTTTATATAATTTACTCATTATTAGAGGTCGTAATCTGAAGGGGCCGGAAACGTGCCGCCTATTGTTCCATTGTTGTAAATCCTTTGTAAACAAGGTTCGGCAAACCTTTAACAATGCTTTTACAATCTTTGAACAATAAACAGCCCCTTCAGATTCCGGGCTCTACTCATTATCTAAGATTTAAATTGTATGTATTTCATATATTATATTACAACGTATTGATGTCGTTTTTGAAAATCTAAAAAAATATTGTATACTTATACACAAATGTTAAAATAGAACATTCTATTTGCTAAAATGAAAATGCTAAAGACGAATCTCTAATGATAACTACTATATCAGACATAAATTCAATGTAGATAATATACCAAATGATAGTGATTAATGATCATAATTAAGCTCTTCTAGTTGATTTTGAGCAATAAGCGTTGCTACGTCATATATTCATATGACGTAGCAACTGCTTGGCACATAACCGTCGTCGCATCTGATCTCGTTGTTTAAACGTCAGAATTTCAAAGTCATAGCGATCTAAGGTCCATACACCCATAGTGCGGACAAAACCCCAGTCGTACCCGTCGGGGCTTATTTTGGACGTTTTGCGGCACGGTCGGGTCTGCAAAGGAAAAAGGTTGACGACCGGCGAGCGAGCACACAGGGTAAGGATCTGGTGCTAGTTGTGCGCACACCTACACACAAACGCACCAAAGCACGCACACGTCCCCGTCGTCCTCGCAGCCTCCCATCATGGGTAATCATCTCTGCGTTGCGTCTGCGATCCTGATACTTAAGCCCGCCGCATCCCTTCCATATATGGGGATCTCGGTTGGGTCCTGGCGACCCACAAACGAGGACACAAACCCGATCCGCTCGGTCGATAGCGATCGATCCTTGCGGGTATGAAAGATGCAGCGGGTGGAGGTAACATTAAAAATTAGCAAAACGCGTTAATGGCAGGCTCGCATGAGAGCAAGGAGGAGCGGACAAAGGACGTGGGAGTCCTGCGGATCCCTTTTCAAGGATCAAAATCCGGGAGAAGGGATGCGACGATGGGCAAAGCTACCAGGAGAGAATGTGTGACTGTGGGTCGTCTGGGTGCGTGCACCGGACGAGTGCAATCAACCCTGCACGCAATACCTACTACAGAGGACGACGAGGTTCTCTTCTCGCCAGTGCAACGTCTTATTTACTGATCGAAAAAAAGCTGCTGTGTGTGACACGACACGCGACTTTAATTTCAACGCCATGTGTACAAAAAGAAGATTTGACGAGGAAAAAGTCTTATGAAGCATGCAACATCCTTTATAGGTCAACAAAGTTTGAATGTATAATAACTAATAAGAATGATAATAAAAATTGAGATGAGATGTATGAAATTAAGCATTTTTTTAAAATGATTTTAAGACGAAAGATGTTGAGGATGCCAAAAGATTACTTACCGGGATAAGTTACATCATACAAAATCCAGTACTAAATATGTAGAATCAAAAATGGTTTTTTTAGTTGTTTTAGCAACTCGACTTAGTAATATACATATACAATGTTGTACGCACATTCTCCAAACAAAGAAAAATGTTTGTTTTTTTTATTTACATGACATTGATACTGGTATTATAATGTAATTTTTTCGTATATATTTAACGGGTCGAAAAAAATGGTAGAAAAAAGGCGAACAAGAGTAAACTGCCACTTACGGTTGACGGATCTTCACTAAATTTATTATGTACATTACTTGATATTAAGCTGAAACTTATAAATATGAAATTTTAGTTCGATACGCCGAAAAGTTTTGGATAAAAACATAAAACAACCTCGATTCTCTAGAGTAAAAGTACTACTTTCGGTTGAGGTAAAAATATTTAAAAATACTAGTGTATGAAATTCATCATAGAGGTGAAATATAAGTGGAGGTATCACTTCCGGTCAAACTAAAATTTTAAAAAATTTACATCGTAACGATAAACACTCCTATAACTGATACTACATAAGTTTCAGATTGATAAGATCAACGGTGTTCGAATTATCCAACAAATTCACACACAAAAAACTACGAAGACGTGATCAGTAGCCGATTCCAAGTTCAAATCAGTCAAAATTTCGAGGTTGAAATTTTACATGATCACACAACTCCATCTATTACTGCTGCGTACATTAATAAAATGAAAAAATAGATTATGTAATAGATTACATGAAAAATAAAAATCAGTATGATCAGTTAAGCTAAGTTAAGTTTAGGAGATTATTGAATCCAAAAAAAAAGAGACGATATCCATAAGGGGAGGCACCACTTCTGGTTAACTTCAAAATTTGTAAAAAAAATGACACCGTGTCAATAACTGATTCCAAGTGTCAGTTCTATAGGACTAACGGTGTTAAAAAATCTTTAAAAAACACAAGACATTTTATACAGACATCTAAAATACCAAAATATACACACATTTTTTTCTAGAATGTGAAAACCGAATGAGTGATCGATTCTGAGTTCGAATCAGTCAAAAACTCGAGTTCGAATTTTCGCATGATCACAACATGTTCATCTATTGTTACTATGTACATAGATAAAGTAAAAATACAAGCGTTCGTTATTTACTCACTCACAAACTGAACTCTTCTCAAGTTTTTCAATTGTACAGCTGTTCGATTTTATGCTGTTCCTTTTGATACAAATAAAAATTGACAATTTCAAGAATAATAAACTGTACTATTTCAACGACTTTTTTCAAGTAAATTGGATTTATAAGCAGCCGAAACACTCAGTCAAATTTGAAACATGCTTTGAAACCAAGCTTGGTTTTTACATACCTCTTCTCACTTTTTAGTTAAGAAATTCGTACCTTACATACTTCACATTGAGTGCTATCGATAAGGCCAAAAAAGCCACGTGCACGCAACTAGAACATTAGTCCTACTTTCTAAAAAAAGTACAGCTAAATAAACGCAGTGATTCGCCGGCTTTCGCAAGTCCAAGGTTCGAAAGGTCGCAGTGTGCAGGCTCACCAGTGGTGGTGGGGTAAACGAGATGAGAGAAACAATCAATAAAGAGCGTGTGCGTGAGGGCGACTCGGACTCGGATTAAAACAGCCGCATCTGAGCCTCTGCACTCCTGGTGGTTCTCCGCATTTAGTTCGAGAGCTTTGTTGGTGTTACAACAATCGAGAAAGGTCCAAAGTTTGTAAAGAAATAAAAAAAAACTTAAAAAAAAAAAATGAAAATGCACACAGGTCGAATGCGCTATCTGGATAGCGGTCGACACGAATGGTATGAAAATACATAATACAAATAATCAATTGTTCGATCGAAAGCGTAAACACGAAAAGCTCTCCGAGAGCTTTCTCGAAGGCTCAAAAAGCTCCACTAGCAGCGATCACGAAACGTTCCAGGAATCAAACGGTAGAAATGTGTACTTGAAACGCTTAACTGTTATCACACACGGAAGCGAGATCCATCAACTTTGTACCGTGTAGCTTTGCAAAGGTGATTCATTTATATTACCCACTTGCCCGACTCTAAGTCTAGATTGCGTCCTTAAATTAAGCTCGGTACAAGTATATTTATGATGATAATTGAGAAGACCAAGTATTATTTACAAATACTGAGCAAATTCTCAATACCTATTAATCTAATATATAATTTCGAAGGAGACTTTGTATGTATGTTTGTTTGTTTGGTTCATAAAATCGGTGACATTCAATTTAATAAAAAAAGAAATGAATATTCAAATAAATTTAAATAAAATAAAACTATTCAAATATATTTAATCAAATGTTTACTATTAGAATAGCCATGTTTAAGTAGTTAAAATTACAAATACCGAGCGAAGCCGGGTAAAACCACTAGTATTTGATATTCACCTAATGCTAGATTTGAATAAACTAAAATTATGAGTATTGGGAAAAAATTAAGTACAAATACGAAAGTTAGAAAGTTGTTTAAGTTCAAAACTTTTGAATATTATACAAATTTCTGTATTCAGTAAGATTGAAATTATTAATTTAAAACTTCATATGTATATGTATATATATATTTTTTTTAATATACTACTTATTAGAAGAATAAATGTCAAATGTTATGAAAATGCTTCCGTTCATAAAGTATTCAAGCGATTAGAGTTAAAATTACGTAACGCGCTTTGTTTATGTTAATTTGACGCATTTAAAAGGTTATCTAGGCCGAATGGTAGAAAGTGTGAATGCATTTCACGCGATAAACGAGACGTGCTGAAAACTTTTAGTGATAAAAAACAATAGGAAAGCTATACAAGGACAAGGAAGTTTGATAAGAATATTGTTCTAATCGCGAAAGATCTCGTCGACATGGCGTTCAGAAGTCCAGACTCATCGAAGGACTAAAAAAAAAAGAATCGAGCCTCGTCTTAATAAGGTGGGGGCAGATAAGGCAGGACGAAACACCAGGTTGGCATAACAACACAGGTAGACCAAGAGAGGTAATAAAGTAGGTGGAGAGGACGGCAAAGGGTCGACCGGTCTGATACAGGTAGCCAAAGAGTCGAACCATAGGTAGAATAAGTAAGTATATAAACACGATGGGTCTCCAATAACGATGTGCTTCTTTTTACTTTCATCAGAATAAGGACGAACAAGCTCCTCGAATCCCACATTATGTACATACATACGAAGGGAGAAGGGCGAGGTGTGTAGTTCTTATACCTGTCAGCTGTTCATTGTAGCATGAGGTGCATCCGGGAACAAACGATGACCCCCCCCGACTTTCTCACACAGGCAAATCGGCAGCTGGTGCCCAAAGTGAGAATTTCAAAAATGTCAGGTAGGGAGCCAGAGGACAATCTCTGGGTCTCGAATTCTCTGCGAGATGAGAATTTGAGCTGGCAGCAGCGTGCGAATTTCGCTTTCTCAAAAATGCGTCAAATTTAGTCAGTTTTTCCTCACATTCAAGTGAAATCAATACCCAACGGTGAGTAATTACACTTTTTACTTTCCATTCGTGCAAATTTTAACTGTCGATTGTTTTGAATAGTGCGCAGTGGCATTGTAGCAGAAAGGAGACGGAACGGTACTTCAGTATTGGAAAAACTGACATGGCAGCTCATCGTTGTGTCGTACAAAACCGTGCGACAGAACCAACGGGAAGCTAGCAATACTGCTTGCTGCACGAGCAGGCAGTTGAAGCACTACCAGGTGGTGGTAGGTCGCTGACCTGCCAACCACTACAAGCCAGTATCTATCCAATAAAAAAATAGCAGAATGGAACAGCCAATGTTGAAAAACCCAGGTGACATATAGCAAAACTGCGTCAAACTAGCGCGGAGGATAAGGTCAACGTAGATGGGCCAAAAGCGTAAGCTGGTATTGTCTAATACGGCTTTCCTTTATTCTGTCAAATGTCAGACTTATCTAAATGTCAAATGAATGAAAACGTGCCAAGTTTATATGTATGTAGGTATAATGTTTAAAATCAAAACGAGCATAATGCGGAAAAGGGATACGAAAGTTAACACTACAAACCGGTTACATTATTCCTGTTAGCCAACACACTGGGCAACGTGTGGGCCGAGAGCTCGAAATGGGTCATAAGGCCATGTCCTTTCGGAGGAGAGCTTTTGATATTATAGAATTATATATATATCAACTGAAGATGACTCAATCAAATACGCAGTTCCTTTGTGGATATGACAATAAAATTTTACTTTTTTCTGGATAAGCGGGAAAGGGCTGCGTGTTTACGCACACGGATCATACAAAAAATGAATTATGAATGATACAACAAACAATTTTGTTAGTCGACCTTAGGACGCTTTGGCAATGTCAAAGATTATTAATCTTATTTTATTACCATGGAGATTTACGATAGTACATATTACTTTATTAATAACCTTCTACATACATTGTTTAGTCAAAGTCTGGTTCAAATAATAGAATATATAGATATCATAAATTGAAATCAATGATTGGTTTAAATGTTCTTCCTACCCAAATACTATCCTATTTCTAACTAGTGGGAATCAAGAAATATAGTAACATAGCTATCTTTCACTAGATACTTCAAATTGACGAGGCAATATTACGCCACTTTAATAAGAAGAATGACAAACTAGGTGACAGCAATTTTCCAGCCTTGGGATAGCTTTCAACGGTTAACTGGATCTGAACCAATTGCGTTCGGGAAAATTAAATCCTATTGATGACTTTCTTGCAATTTCTAGACTGGTTTTGCACAACGGCGATTTGCGGACAAATCCGTTTCGACAGATAGTATAAATATTATTGGCAATAATGTGTGCATAAAAAATATGTAAACAATATAAAAACGATATCGTTTCACACGAAAACGCCACGTAACAAAATTATAAACGGAGAAAACAAGCGGGCTGAATCAATAATAATCTTCCTTATATAAATTTATACAAGACGACTTATAAGCCATAGAAAGTGATTATTGCTATTATATTAAACATAGCGGACATTGAAAATTACCGTTTAGATAGCTTTCGTTTCGACGCGCTCTATTGCTTGTGGAAAAAAACGAATTTAATTTTCCAAAATCGAAAAAAAAATTATCGTCAAACATAATATGTAATATGTACATAAAAATAAATATACTTTAATCCAAATGAAAAGATTATTACATAGAAAAGATAAGTCATATCCGATCTGTATCTTATCTATTCAACATAGAGAATTGTATGCGATATTGCGATGTAAATTTCATGCATCGTAAGCATTACCTCGACTACCCATTATACATACGTACTCGTTTAACCTTTTTTTATTGTTTTCAATGTTCTTTGCCCTTGCGTATTCCGATCTGAAATTTTCAAATAACGCACACGGAATCGTACCGGAGCGTTCGAGACAAAGGAGAGCCACCGCTTAGACTTTCTTACAATTAGCGGTAACCAAATTTAGATTGAAACTGCATTCGCTAAAAGCGGACAGACAAATGTTTCAGTATAAATACTGAAAGCGTTCGCTAGAATGTCTAGACTTTTTGTTCTTTATGTTTCGCTATATAAAAGTGCAGTTTCCAAATATACGAACGACGCAACGGCTGGGGAGAGCGAAGGTCGGGGAAATGCTCTCTGGCGATGCAGCAAATAAGAGACACGTGTTTTTTCCACAAACATAAAGAACTCAAAGCTGTATAAAATCCTGGCTGCACAGGAGCAATGCTCGTAGACCCAAGTCGAAAGAAATTACTACGAAACCAGAGCAAATGTTCCTAGCACAAAGAGTTCAGCCATTTCGTGTATACCAGGACAGTGTTTGGTAACCTACATACATACATATACATAGATGTATATAATTCGTGACATAACGTGGTAAGCAAGAGCATTTCAATTAGCACATCTACATATTTCAATCAATATGTTTAGTATACACCGCCCAGCATTAAATCTTTTTGTAATCAGTTGTAAAAGATAAACAGTTTTTTTTTGACAGATGATTTAGGGTCAAATGAATCAAAATCGATATAAATAATGACCACTTTATATTCACAGTGACCAGTTTACATTTAGATAGGGATAATATTTTTGGCACAGCTGTAAAATAAATTACACAACAAATATCAAAATGACATGTAATGTCATATTAACATCTCTAAAATAGCTCGGACGACAGAATCAGCGTTCGCCCGGCAAATCGAACGTCAAACGGTTTGCCAGAAACAAAAATAAAATTTGACGTTTCAGTGAAATCATTTTCACTGGGTAATCGTACTATCTTAGCAGCCAACACTTATTTATTTAAAGCTTAGGTTAAGACAAGGTTGTTAGGGCTCGGTATTTATTTTTGTTACTGGCAACCCATTTGACGTTTGATTTGCCGGGCGAACGCCGATTCTGTCGTGCGAGATATTTTAGAGATGTTAATTTGACATTAAATGTCGTTTTGTCACCGTGTAATTTATTTTACAGCCGTGCCAAAAATATTTAAGTATAGAAGGGTATTCTTTTTAATATTTCCCATTCAGATAGTATATTTTTCAATTTCAATACAGTACAGAAACAGTCGCAACTTCTTGCCTCCCGGTTTCTGGTTCAATATTCATCGACAGGTTTTATTTCAAAAACCAATTGCAACTATTATATAAAAGCGACAATTTATATACTGGCATTGCGACCTTCATATTGAATCCATCTAAAAAATATAATTTGCCCTTTTGACCTTAATAAAATATACCGTAACAGTAACTAAGCTGCTACACAGCAAATACCCAGAACTTGGCGGTCAGGTTTCGTCTAACCATTAGAACAATCAACCACACTGAAAATTCTCTAAATATATACCCACGTCGTGTATATACATATGTATGCATAAGCATCGATGAAACTTGAAGGTTATTTCGCAGAAATGGAATGATTCGAAAATCGATTTCAGGAAGACTTGTAGTCTACATGTGTTGAAAGAAAATATACATACAAAAAGTAGGCAGAATCTGACGTTGAATACGAGCCAAACTGACCATATACTCGGGATTCGGCTAATTCGACCCAAGACAGACGACGATGACCAACAGCCAAGGTTTATCCCGGATGACGGAGAGCATCGAATAATGCTGGGATGGATGCCAAGGTGGTGGGCGGAAAACGCGGGGTCAATACGCCACCAAAAAGATTTTCACACCCAGAACAAAGATTGAGGTGAAGCGGATATCCTTCGAGACACGACGATCTCGGAGACAACGATCGGACCTATCAAAACGAAGGTCCTTTAAAAAAATCACATTAAACGTGCTAAAATTATACGCATTCGTTCAAACAAAAGAAGATTTGGACATAAACCAAACTACCAAGAAGCGCGTTGCAATATCAGTTCGGTAACCAAATGTTGGGATTTTTTCAGGTCAACAGCCATGATGGAGTTTATCTGATTCGAGTATAGATGTTGACAGCTGTCTCGCACGAATTAAAGAAAAAAATGCTATCATATGTGTCATCTCCAATAACAAGAACGGTTCAAACGGGAGTTGACAACATTTCATTAGATTTTTTTAGTAGATAAATATAAGTGATATATAAAAAAGTCTTACCTCATACACGTTTGGATGCCAAACTTTTGTTAAAAATCTAATTGACGGAGGTGAATATGGATAGTCCTGTGGGAATTTCATGTGTGCCTGAAAAAATAAATAAAAACACATTCAATATAAATTATCAATATCGATTTCAATAGCAAAATTGATTATAAATGTTTCGTTATCCATTATTATAAGTGTAATGATAGATAATGCCGATATCGTATTTTATAATATGATTGCCATTATGGACGTGTACATTGTACAAAAAAATCGCGATATTGACCGGCAGCAACGACTTCAATAACGATAAATAATTTTTTCGGGTGGGCCGTTTCTTTTTTTGGTAAAACAAGTTTATCAAATGCGCCACATATACAAAACATGAATTTTAGAGAGAATCGAATAAAGAGGCAGTTTGAATTTTAAAATAAAAACATAAACGTATAGATAAAGACGAATTTTGGAAGTGCAACAAACGTTCGAAGTGATAAATCAAACATATCAATATAAATATTGATAAGGTGTACTTTGCAAACTTATGACAAGTATCTATGTAAATAATTTTTGTCGGAATATGTAACTAATCAATTTTATTGATAAATAAGCTTACAAAGAACTAGACAACCCTTTTAAAGCTGATCAACGCCGATCGGCGTTTTGCCAACAAGTTCATGGGCCCGATAGGCATTGTATTTTGAACATGTTCAAAGTAAACAAGACCCGCTAATCTTTCCAGGTAGCATTGAAAAAAAATGCATCGAACATGAGTCGTGTAATCCGTGTCATTAATTTGTCAACTTTATAAAGACTGATTTACACCGGAATTTCTGAATTTATAACCATAGCAGAATTTTCAGATGGAAATCCTTAACTGCTTAGTATTTTAGGTTGTGGCTTGGCATTTAGATTGTGAGCAATTACATTTTGACAACAATGAAGAAAATATAACTAGTTTTGGAAAAATACATTAATTAATAGAGTTACATATTTTGTTTATTTTATATTGTTGCAAGATATATTAGAGTCTAAACACACCTTTACAAAACTCAAAATCCTTGCCAGTAATTATCTAAGGTTTGTTTGGATTAGCTACAATTTTTATACCTGCTTTCTAAATAATTCTAGTTGGAAATGTTGGCGATTTTCAGCGTGGCGGGCTTTCAACAGAAAAGATGTCAGCAATCAATGGATAATATAAGATAATCATCATCTACAACCACTCCCATCCACTGCTGGAAGGCCTCTCCAAAACGCTTCCATTCGTCTTTATTTTGCACAACGTTCATCAATCTCAACTCACAATTTTTTTTTCTAATTTCATCTAACCATCTTACTTGCGGCCTTTCTTTCACCCTTTCACATTCTCTCGGGTACCATTCAAGTACTTCCTTTGTCCGCCTTGCGTCCATTTCGAACATTGCCATTTAAATCTCTTAACTCTCTCCACTTTATCCACTACTCTTGTCATACTTCTTCCCACCCCCATATTCCGTTTCCTATTTCTAAGATGCATGTTAAATGACAAAAAATCTAAACAGGAACTAATGAAACATCATTCAAAATCAGGTCTCGAATTGAGCTTTTTGTTTAGTGAAAGGCGGTTAGTACTAAGAAAAAACTAATAAAAACCTTGTAAAAACTCAAGCATAAAAAAAACTTATTTTGTATGGAATTTAACTTTAAACGTTACGGATTTTCATCACATTTGAACCCGGTGGCTCTTAACTATTTCAATTGATTTAAATATTGACAAGCGTTTGAATGATTTTTCCTTGTCTGATAAGCAAACTTTGTGGAAGAAAAAAAGTGGTAATAATATATATATATATATATATATATATATATATATATATATATATATATATATATATATATATATATCTATATTGCATATATATTATTACCACTGACCGATTAAAAAAATAAAAGAATACAGTATAAAAATGTACGCATACACACAACATATATGTAGTAGCATCAAAATATATCAACGAACTTCAAAGTCGAATTTAAATTAAATAAAAAAATTGGCACACGTCAGAATAGAACAGTGGCATTATTATATCACACTGTACAGCTTGAACGTGTATTTCAACATGAGAAGCTTTCCAAGCGATAAAAAAAATCCAGCATACTTATCATCAATATTTACATTTACACCAATCCACGAGAGTGTGAATGCTTTCGTAGCGTGAAAAGTTCTCGGGAAACGCACAAGTTGCGTTGTAATTTTTTCCATCATCCTTGGATGCAAAATAGAATAAGTCGAGATCTCGGCCAAGCACGTGACTTCCTAGCAATAATAAATTCAATTGAGTGTCTTATTTTATAAACGAGAGATTCAGAAAGTGTGGTGCGCGAATCGCTCGAGTGTAATAATCACTATTTCAAAGAGCTGCGCACCACTTTGTTCAGCGATCAACTTGGTGCAATGATCACACACTTGAAGTGAAGTAGATAAAATTAAAAAGTCCGAGGACACTTCTGTAGTATCAAACAGGATATTTTTAGTTACTAATGAATGCATATTTGAGCAGCACCGTCACAGACCACGTGCTCGTTCAGAGTTGTGTGTATGTGTGGTAGATCGATTTGAAACTCGTGATGAGTCTATTAAAAAAAGTAGACCAAGAGCTGCCAGCAAACTGCAACGTAGACAACAAAACAGCGAAACCGTTAGTTAATAAAAATGGCAAAATCAAGAAACCGCTAACAGTAACGCAGAACCAGGGGAGCGATTTTGCTTTCGTTTATAATTATCAGTTTAAAATTGGATAATGGTTAAAAATAGTGAACCGATAATAGCAATGAACGGACATTCTAAAATTTGAGCGACGCTTAATGAGAGCAAACGACAAAGCTGTGTGAAATTTATTTGGTTTCGAATTAAGGTCGACACACTGTCGACCTTGTTGGATGCATAATTTAATTCGGTGCACTTCTAAATTTGAACACCACTTCAAAATAGCGCGTGCAAAAAAAAAGTTTGACAAACCCTAAGAGATTGTAGCTGGTCAAGTTTGTAAACAAAAACTACATACATATTCAGGTCACACATTAATTAAAATGTTCTAATTTTTTCCCACGTACAAAGTTACATTTTGAGACAAGGGTCGACATTTAAAACAGAATTATGTCCAAAATAAATGTGTATATTTGACCCATTCTGTTTATGTATGGTTAGAAAACATTATTGTTTGCATTGAATGCTCTTCTTACACAGAAAGATCTAGCTATTTCATAATTCACAGCCATTTGCCATCCACTGCCTCTCCAACACTCACAACTCTCATCCATCTCGTTCCACACATTTTTCTGATTTCATCCACCCATCTCCTCTATGGCTTTCTTTGCACCCTTTAACATTCTCTCGGGTACCATTCGAGCACTTCTTTCATCCATATATCGTCCATTCTTCTAACTACCTGACCCACTCATAGCCATTTCAATCTTTTCACTTCATTAAACCTAATATTTACAGAAAACCATTGTAAATTGTTCTATGTAGATAACAACAATTCATAATATTTGTATGCAGACAAATCGGCAAATATTTCTAGCAATTTCTTTGAAGTAGCTGTACGATCTGTCGTAGCGTTTACAGCTACGACAAATTTCATAGCCACATACTTTTTTTCCACAAATCTTTGCGCACTGCGTATTTTCAGCTGAAAGTAAAAAAAAAAACAATTTCTTACCAAATACCATACCTGATCAGACAAAAGACAAATTACAAATGGTATAAGCGTGCATAAATAATTTATTAAACGAATAGAGTTATAATTGTTCATAGCATGCAAAGCTTTGTACGTATTATATATATATATATATATATATATATATATATATATATATATATATATATATATATATATATATATATATATATATATATATATATATATATACATAGAGACAATCAATATCAGAAAAGAAGCTCTTACAAAAATTGTTCACATATGTATATAGTATAGAAACCTTCGTAAGTTGAAATACAAACATTGCCAATCATTCCCAAGAATTGATATCCTAACAGCGGAAATTGTCTCAAAACTCAATCAATCAATAAAGCAATTTAGTGAAAATCGATCAGTTTTCTGAAAACCTTCACGGAAGAAAGCCACGTATGAGTTATTAAATCAAAAACCTTCACCGCATAAAGGTCGATTTACATAGCTCCCCCAATTCGGAGATATTGAAATCATCCTGCAAGACACGCAAACCAACGGGAACCACGTAGGAGGGTTATTCGTGTCGAGCTGAATGCACTTGACGGTCATCAGTCGTGGACAAAGTCACGTTATCACAAACGAGGGGGACCTTGGATTTGTGGAAAAAAATCAGGCTGCCATTTAGGGACGACCTTCGAGGTGACTTTCCAAAGACTGCATCAGCGACGAGCTGTGACCAAAATTGGCTAAAATGCCGGAAACGCGAACTGCAAATCTAACGACAAACCCAAGACAAAGAAAATGGTGCATCGAGCGCAATCAAGTCAGCAATTAATTAAATCCAGTTCCTTTATCGAATGAATAGCACATAATCAATAATGCCTTATCGATTTCCTTGATCAAATCCTGACTGACAATTACAATGTAATGTGTCCAGTTTAATTAACAAGTCGACACTGGTTTTTGTCAGCTGTTATTATGTGTCATATTGATAGATATTAGCCAAAGGATAATAACCGAGACACAATCCTCAATAACAAACAAATCGATTAAATTATATCCTCAAGTTTATTTATACCCTTTTTTTATAAACGACCTCCACTGGTCATCGCAATAATAATGGAGTCCACAAACGAAGCGGTTTTTCTGTCGTAGAGATCGTCGCTTACGATATGGGTATCGTAGTTAGCTTTTTTACTAAGCCAAATCGTTCAAAATGGTTAGTTTAATAACTTTATTTGTGGGGATAAAAAATATTTCATCAAATGTGATTTTAAGTGTATATAAAATGACATTACAAAAAATTGATAAATCAATAGCATTCATTGTTTGATAATACATATTTTTTTAACACTCGATAGATTGGCTACCTACTAAATATTATGTAGTTGCTGTAATTGATACATTTCAAACTTTCAGCATATACTCATAATTAAGAAAATCATCATACATACATATGTTAAATGTAATTACAATATAAACAAGTATGACTTTTTGTTCGTAAAATCGTTCATGGAGACATAAGATGTTTTCTAGTTAGGGAAAGTATAAAAAAAGGTTTTTTATACAAAGTCACACACATGTACACACATGTATATGTTACAGTCCAAGTGTTCATCTCGTTCGTTCATGAACATACTAGTTTATTCATACACGAACCAATCTAGCGAGTTAGTGTACACGAAAGAACACGTTGACAAACGAACTAGTTTGTTCATGCACAAACTATTTGGCAAAAGTTTTCTCAATCGTTTGTCCCATCCTCTATGTACATATATATGTATGTACACTAACCTTGGGTTGAAATATTTTAAATTTTAATATTAGCAGAAATGTGAATTATAGCAAAGTTTCAATGTGGTTTCCATAGGATTTCCCTTTTAAATACTTGGCGTTTTGACATATCAAAGGTTTTGACAGCTATAGGTTTATTCTATTTGATGACAGCTTTTGACTGTTAACACTTGAACTAAAACCAATAGCTCGTGTTTGGACAAACTAGTATGTTCATGAACGAACCAGAGGGAACACTTGGACTGTAACATATGTACATATATACGAATACGCCTCTTACGTCTCTAGTATGAAAATAGCTGCAACTTTATGACTCTCGAATATAATACAATATATAGATTATAATCAACTAAATTTTAATAACACAGATACATATGTATTTACTTAGTACGCCTTATCAAAACAAAAATTTCAATATTGAATAACGATTGCATAATTTCATGTTTGTATGTGTCAATTAGAAGCAATTAATTTGTGCGAATTTGGTTATGACAACGTTACATAAATGAAAATGAGGTTTAGCTTTATCGTAACACACAATAGTTTTTAACATTGAATTCAACTGATTAATTAAACGGGTCAATGTCACAACTTGGCAAGATAGTGTTGAAAAAAAAATGCAATAAACCAGTGAACAATCATAGAACGATTAACAATTGTTCACAAACAATGATCTTCAATAATGTTGTAATGAGAAAACAATAAAATAAAATGTTATAAGAGCACAGATAATTGTACATCTTCTAAGAAAACAAAAAAAATCTTAATAGTCATAAATGACTGTATATGTATATTTAGTGACTCAGTATTGAATTAGTAATAAACTAAAAAAGAAATGAAGAAATTTTAAGGCTAGTATTTTCACTATCTAACATTCAAATAAACATAATGTAATGAAAACATTGTAAAGATGTGTTATTTTTTTAATAATGAAGTAAAAAATATTCGATTATTACACACAAAGATCATCAAAAAGACATTCACATTTTCCTTATCGACTTATTCATTCACAATGTAGCCTAACAGTCATACATTACTCATCAACATATTCAATACCTCTGCCGATAAAATCAATATATATATATATAATTAGGTATGTTCAATTTAAATTGTTCCTCGGACTTTGGGATTGTATGAATTGACAGTTCGGTCACAACACTGTTTTCAATTATGTCGGTCTTCCAATTAGAACAAAAAAAAGTAAAAGTCTCACTTACCTTGCAATTGACCGAAATTTAGAAATATTGCATTGCACTCAATAATACCATTTTTTAAATATATATAAATCTACCGGGCTATTCAGCAATTTTTTTATGAATTTATCCAGTCATTCTCTTTATTATCATTGTTTTAATTCATTTAATTATTTATATTTGCCGGTTATTATGACAATTGATCAAATCTTATATACAGAATATATCTCATAAATTACTTTTAAAATAGCTTACATCATTTTGTACCAGCTTCATCCATTGATACAATTATTCGGTCCATCTAATGACCTGTACCGCTTCCATAATCCCGGCACATGTATGCACTAGTTTTACTGAATTTAAAAGGAATACTTCTACATGATTCCACGGACAATCCAGTCAATGCTATACATATATGTAATATTGTACAAAGAAAAGTCTTAACATTCTTATATACAAATGTTTAGTTTTGAACCGTTTCATATACAAATCATCAAATCCTTTGTACACTCTACCTACACGCACATACTATAATCATTCTCAATACATACGTGACATTGTATGTTCACATTTTCAGGCCACATTTTGTTTATATTACTACGCAGTACACACCGATTGCACATACATTTATTTATTCTTCATATTTTAATTACACACACACACACACACACGTATGTCAGGGCTGTGAAATTATTAAAAAAACGCGATTTCAACTCCAATTTTAAAAATTTCCTATACAATGTTGCGATATTTCCAGGTATATATGTCATTAATCATTATTATAAAAGGTATAGTAACAAAATTTCCACAACTTGTCAGGCTCGTTTGAATACATTGTACATCACTTTTATTATGATTTAATTACTTATACACTTGTAAGTATCTTCTCTAATGTCAGCAATGAGAAAAGGACAAAGATGCGTCTCAGATTTGCATACACCGAGTATTGGTGAATCACTTTTATCGCAAATATGAGGTCCAAGTTCGGTAGTAATTCAATATTTACATACATTAAGTAAAAAAAAAAAAATGAGTTATCCGAGTTGAAGTCACTCGATTTTTTTTTAATGACTCCGATTCCGACTCCACAGCCCTGGTATATGTACGTATTCACACGTACAAAAAAAAAATGACGAAATTTACAGTTTTATATAATTAGACAGCCGCGTTCGCGGTCGGATCTATTCTAGAACGTTGAATCGCGGATGTGGCATTTTGAGGTTATGTTTTGTAATTTGCGCGAAAGTGAGGGTATTTGGGGGGGGTGTTGTTGTGGGTGGGGGGTTGGGGGTGTTTTGAGGCGAACCTTGAAGTATCCGCCCTGGTAGAGGGTGTCTGGAGGACCGAATATGGCGACCTCCCATTCGAAGAGGTTCTCCTCGCCGAGGAGTTTGACGCGGAAGCCCTCGACAGGTTCCTCCTGCAGACTCTTGTATTCGAGCGCGAGCGCGCGCACCGCAGACCCGGACAGTGTCACGGACATGACCGCTGTTTGCTTTTCTCTCTGACTCTGACTCTGTTTCTGGTTCGGGAGGTTCGGGAGGTTCGGCAGGTTCGGCAGGTTCGGGAGTGTTTCGTCGGTGTGTCTTTCGCCCTGCACTTGCACTGCACTGGCTGATCCGGTTCCGGTTCCGGTTTCGGACTTTCACGGAGAGACACAACGCGGCACACACACTCCCGCCGCACTCGCACGCCAAACACTGCGGAACAGCTGTTGTCCGATGTTCGCACGCCACACACTCACAGGTGCCAACACGATCATGCTGCAACAACTGTCGACACGGCTGCCAACTCCATTCCCTCTCCAATTTTAGTGGTCTTTGTCTTGTTATTGCTTCTAATTTGTACAACTACGGTATACGTGACGGCACATATATTGCTGATACAAAAGAGGGTATTTGTTTAGTAGCACAGCTCCACACGCCCAAAAACCAATTGTTATATCTCGACGCGACGTCAACAGATGGCGTAGGCGTAGTAATATTAAATTATAAAACTTAATAAGTAATAAGTCAAGCCCGGACCCTGAGGGGGCTGTTTATTGTGTGGCGGCTTGCTTATACGACATGGTCGAGTTTGGTTGCCTTCCTGCGAGTGGGAACCAACTCGGCTGGGTTCGGAGAGCCACTACTCACTCTGCCTTTAGCTGTCATATAATAAACACGTGCATTAACATGCCAGTCGTCTCATTCGTTCATCCTCCATAATTGTTTAAATGTTTTAAATGCATTGTGAAAGGTTTGCCGAACCTTTTTTACAAAGGATTTACAACAATTGAACAATAAACGGCACGCTTCCGGTCCTACCTGTAGTAATAAGTAATATTAAATTAGGAAACGAAGAAGAATAATCTAGAAGGGATTTCGTCCTTCATTTTTTTGCCAGATTCGCTCACCAATTTCGGAGGGACGTTAATTGGGAGGTCAGATTCCAGACTTGGCCAGATTAGAAATATTCATGTAATTTGGTGAAATAATATGAATCTTAATCAAATTGGTTATTCGTTACTAAAAATTTAGACTAGGAAAAACTGCAACAAGTTTAAAAACATATGTAGATCAAAAGATTCCTCATATAATAAAATGGTCTTATAAAATACAAACACAAACTATCCAAGTTTTGCCTCCCCCCCCCCCTCTTGGAAAAAGCTGAAATAACGTCCCTGCAGCTTCGTTCGTCAAATATGAGTTCACAAAATTGAGATATAAAAGAGTGTATCTTCATCAAAATCCCAAATCTTTCGATTGGAACACTCATATCTCGATGATTATTTTTTGTTTTTAAATTTGCCATATCAGCCATCACCAATGATATTTCTGTTCTTCCAGTAATGTGTGGGTACTACGGAATCATTACTCCATTCTCAAGTTTACAAATTAGCCTTTTGAATCTCTCACATTCAGACTATTAACTCATGAGGCTTTTTTTTCTTTTAAACGGTTCAGTTAGTGAGTTGTATCTCGCAACTGTGTGGCTTCGAAATTAGGTGGCGGTTTAGTTTGTCTTCGTGTTTCCCGGCATATTCCTGAATCACCTCTCTTATGCATCATATATTCAGGTTTCCTTCATTTGCATTGGTGATAATTTTCAGTAATTGATTTTGGTATAAAATGTGCAAATTCAATATTGAATGATTTACTGCACCCCCAGAGTTACTGATAAGTTCTATACGTCCATTTATTGTTGAATGAATATCATTTAACACCTACTAGAAATAACTAATTCAAGATTCTGTCGAATGGGAAAAAAGGGAAAATATCTTTTCACCTCTATCGTCCCTCATGCCCTTATAATGTAAGAACAAGTTAAATAATTATATTTTACTACGCCATCTATTGACGTCGTGTCGAGATATGACGTTATAGCGAGTGTCTAAACATAACAATTGGTTTTTGAGCATGGAGCCGTGCTACTAAACATGTAGATAGGTAAAAGTTGTTTTATTTACATAGACCCACCCCCATTACTTGGAAGAGTTGCATAAAAGTAAATAGATTTTTTTTTTATTTGAATTTAATGTAAACGTTTACCACAATATTTCTTTTACCACGTATTTATGATGAGCAGAGATAGGCATTGGACGGATGCTCGTATAATAACGATAGACTCCATTACCGTACAAAGCTCTTGTTCAAATCAAAATAAAAATGGTTGACAAAATTGAACCAATTCTGTGAATAAAGCATCGTCCGAACGCTGTCCTTTAATGGTGAGCTCAAAGATTAGCAATTAAAAAATAAATATTCGTATAAATATTTATTTCTTCTTTCTTGAATGAATAAATTTAGTCCCTAATTGGTAATTGTAATGCAATTATGATAGAAAAGTATTATAAACACAATGGGTGTCGTTCAAATCTAAATTTATTTATTTTTCATTGGTATCTTCAAGAAAATATACTATTCAAAAAAGTCAGTTGTAATGTTCCTTTTTTTTCATCTTGACTCGGTTTGTTTTGTTATTATTGTCGACATTGTGCGAAAAATATCAATATTTTCCTAAAACGATTTAAAAAGGTAATTTCATCATTATTAAATAAGTTTTTATTTCTACATACACATCCATATGTACTTTGTCTTTAAAAAATTACGCAGTGACATACTTTATGCACTTTAACATAGATTGAATTTTATTTTAATAATCACATTTTTTTATGAAATAAAAATATAATATTTTATGTTTCAGACATCTATTCAATAAATGGGTAATTTATAAATGTAGTTCTAGAGATTTTTAAAAAATTCAATAGATGTCTATATAAACTCGCAAGTAAAATTCAATTAATATTCCTCAATTCCCTAAAAAGTTCTATTTAAACTCAGTATATTTAATATTTTGTATTATTTTATGATTCAATTAAATATTTATATAATATATTATAACACATGTGAGTATTTACAACAATGTGTGTCAATATGATAACTCAACAAATTAAACCATTATTGGTGTTTTATCATTTTTTCAAGTTTGAAATAAATAGAATACATAGTAATGGTTTATTTAAATGAAAATATAAAAAAATATTTTAATAATTATTATGTCAAAAGTTAAACGCTATTTTAATACCTACGTGGCATGGTCCTGTGGCGCAACGGATAACGCGTCTGACTACGGATCAGAAGATTCCAGGTTCGAATCCTGGCAGGATCGAATTCCTTTTTGTATTTTTTTTATTATTATATTAGTTATCATTATGATTTAATCGACGTATAATAATTTTATATATTTTTTTTCCTAATATTTGTATTATGGCCATGATGTTGAACAAAATTATATGAGATTTTATGTATCAATTCAATTAATTTTACGTTCATTTATATTGAAAATGAGAAACTGGGAGAATTACGATATTTTTATTTTCGATTATGCTTCAACATAAACCTGTATATTAAACATATATAGATATAGATAATCGGCCTTGAAAGTCGACATTTTTACACAACCAAACTAATGCAAACTACTACATATTTAACAATTTCAGTATCAGAACTTTCAATCAACATATATACACATATTCACATTAATGTGTGCAGGTATTTTATTGATGGAAAAACTGTACTTGGGTTCAGTTTATAAATATGGTTTTTTGATTGCATGTTCATATGTACTGTCGTTAATATTTTGCATATCATGATTCTTGGAAATCGGTACATTAGTCTACCCGGCCACGGTGCGAATTGCCAAGTGGTAGGAGCACAATGAAAAGCAATCTTCTGAAGTTTGTAACCGGTGACCTCACATGCTTTCACTATTGTGTTAAATTTCTTCAAAATATGGGTCGTAGAACCCGACCGTCGATGAATGCACAATGTAAGTTGGAAACATTACAATAGCTATATAACGTCGTTATAAAACGAATGGATATAATAACAAGGGTGCTAAATGAATACTCTATTTATTAATATATCACTATTAAATATACAAAAATTTGAAAAAAGAATTTTTTCGTGAAATTTTTGTAAAGGTACAGTTACAAACATTTTTTATAATTTCTATAAAGTTTTTTTAATAAGTCTTAGTAAATTAAAGATACTATAAGATCATTGACTTAATAACCTTTGTGATTTTTAATAATAATAACTTAAATTTTCCATTTATTAATTTTTTTAATTTTTTTTTATCGCAAAATTTAGTGCCATCCCTTAGTGACATAGCGTTTGGTGTGAAAAGGCTTGCATAGTTCACATATTAACATCAGTTAATAATGTATGATGATACGGGACGGTCGACTTTTTTTATTTTTACAACCCCTTCTGACATTCTTCAAGTGATTAAAAAGTTTTAATTAATGAATAAATTTAAATTTGTAGAATCGCACATATTTTTGAACTGTAATAAATGTATATTTATTTAATAATACTAGTGGAAAAATGGTAGTGCAATATTACAACATTACAAATGGTGAGTAGTTCTTTATCATATAGGTATAAAAAACAAATCACGTATAGCACAAACAAACTTGCATTTTAAAATTACATATGCATATACATATATTTGATTAATTTTCAGTGATAAAATACCCAAATTGAGCACAAGTTTGCCATCAAAATATGTATGTATTTTTGTCTCATAATACTTATGACTCAATGAATATTGTATTTTATATTGATTCAATCATTGTTGAGTACTCCTTGTATGCATTCATGTTTACATACATTCATAATGAATATATAATATTTACTACATGTATTAACATATTTGATATTGGGCATTTTTTTATATGTCTTCTGCATATATTTAATATTCGTAATACATATGTATGTATGTAATATGTAGGTTAAAAATTAAATTTTAATTCATATTTTTTTGAAACTTAAAATTTTTCTACCTTATAATTGTAAACACATATTTAGTGATTACATATTTTATATGTTACTAGTTGTTTTACCCGGCTTCGCTCAGAATTTGTAATATATAGCGTAAACATGGCGAATATAATAGTAAATATTCATTCGTTTTTTTATTAAATTTATTTCAATCGAAAAAAAAAATCGACTCGTTGTCATAGAAATTTTGACTTGTTTACGATGTTCCCAACCAATGTTTCTTACATACAAATTCTCTTTCGAAAAGATATATTAGATAGACAAATTAACAGGTTATTACTCGGATGTGCGAAATTTGAAAAAGAAAGTTACAAATCAAACTTTTTCAAGTGCCCCGAGTTCTGCCACTTTCCGAATACTATCTACAGTCAATGTGTGTGATAGCTAAAGCCCGGACCCAGTAGGTGCCGCTTATTGTTTAAATGTTGTAAATGCATTGTTAAGGGTTTGCCAAACCTTTTTTACAAAGGATTTACAACAATGGAACAATGAGCGGCACCTTGGCTATCCTATCTCTAGTGATAGCTAAAGAGTGGACCCAGAGCGCGCTGTTCATTGTTCACATGTTGTAAATGCATTGTTAAAGGTTTTCCGAACTTTTTTTACAAAGCATTTACAATAATGGAACAATAGACGGCGCGCTTCCGGTCCTACCTCTAGTGATAGCACTGTGAGATAGTATATTAAATTTGGCAGTTCTAAATCTATTAAAAATTGTAGAATTACATACAGGACAAACATTTAACTTTAAATAGTAGATCAGTCTTTTCCAACCTTTTTTGTGCCACGCCCCACTTCATTGCTTCAAAAATCTTCATGCATCCCTATTATGATTATACAGTCCACTAAATGCTAAAACAAATGCTTTTTACTTGAACTTTTTAAAGGAATACTGATTTAACTGGTAATTTAAAATAGATCCTCCCCTATATTACGGGGTTTTCCAGGATTAGCTATGAAAATAGAAATATCATAATTAGTTTCAAGTGTGCGATTTTTGCTAGCATTTTATGCAGAGAAAAAAATATTGATAATTTTTCAAATTTTTCTTTTAAATTCTAAAATTGATTCTATGTAGTTTCATTTTCAAATGCGTTTTAAGACCACCTTTTCAATATATTCGTTGGTCAAACAGTCAAACGGAGTAGTACATATTTTCTATTGCAGTCATAAAACTGTTTCAAGAAGTGTGTAAATTTGTTTTATAATAAGATATTTACTTTTATAATACCAGTATTTCAAATTTTCAGAACGAAATTCTAAAGTTGGCTCTTTTGAGTTTCTTAAGTCGAAAGATTAAAAAAATGGTGCATGGTAAACGGTACATACTCACGTACATACTCACTTAATTTGCGCCAACAGGATACAACAGGAACAAGAGGAACATGCTTTTCCTCCCGTATTCTGCGCGCGCACATTAACACGGGAGGAAAAGCATGTTCCTCTTGTTCCTGTTGTATTCTGCTCCCGCAAATTAAGTGAGTATGTACCGTTTACCATGCACCATTTTTTTTTTTTGATCTTTCGATTTTCGATCTTTGCATTTTGATATTTGCGTTTTCTGTAATTTAACATTCTGTCAAATCACGAAGACCGTCCCCATACATATGTATAGGGCCGCCGAGAGGAATCCCGGACTCCGGGAAAAATAATTTCCGGCCCAATTACAAATTTTTACAAAAAAATGTTCAAACTATTTAAAAAATACTTATATGTTGGTTGCTATTTTTTAAAATAATTGAATAAGAAAATATGGTATAACAGGTACGATTTCCGACACGGGGCCCTCGACTAGTCCGAGCCGTGGAACTTTACACCGGTCCCCCCCCCTCTCGTCGGTCCTGCATATGTACATATGTATGTATATCATAATAATTGTATTTAGACATTTTGAGTCTTGAGCTTTGCTATATGGGGAATTGCATGCATAATTATAATGCATGTAACCCGTCTAGTCAATAGGTATATAACACATACATACGATGCACTTCGTGTCAGCCAGCCTTGCATTTCTCGTTTGGGCAAATGCCGTCAGCGTGCAGATATGCCCAGACAGAGGCGGATCGTGAATTATTGAGGCCCCTACTATGTCAAGTGTGTCACGACCCTGAGTACACGAGCATAAAAACTTTTCACATTTATAAAAATGAGAAAAAATGTCATTTGTTTGGAACCGATCGTGCATTATCGATTGTTGCACTTTTCAGATCAGTTTCGCGTTGAAAGTATGCGCGAATCAATAGTTGACTATATACATACATACATATGTATGTACATATAAGGTAAAGGTCGCTCAGGAAAATTCATATGTGGTTATTAATGCGGTGACCTATGCTATGCCTTGTCTATTTGGAATGAAATGATTAATTTTCCTCCACGTAGATCGAAAGGTAATCAGCGATGAAAATATTTGTTAATTCGTGAGTTTTCCGTGTTGATGGCAATTTTTTTTTAATTCCCTTTTTCCCATTTAAATTAGCAAAACAGGTCATGGTCGTGGTGATGTCCATGTTGGTAATTTTGATTTATTTATGATTGTCATTACGCAGATTGGATCGAGCTATTTATGTATTATAAAAAGTTGTAATATTTATTTTTTTGAATTATTGACTGTTTTTCAAATATAATTGAAATATCAGAGTCAAGCTTACAAAAAGCTTGTAAAAATCTAAGTTTTTGATAATATGTATTATACAAATCTAAATACATTATATACTTTTTAATTTCAAAAACCAAATACTTAATCAATATAATACTTTAACGTTTAACGCAGTTTTTATGCTACACATTTTATCTTTTAAAATACCAATGTACATATATTATGGAAACAAATACGTATAATATCAGAAGGTAAACGTTTTTGAATAAATTGATGTGGTTTTGCAAGGAAGATCTAACCAATATACATCTTTTCGGTCTCCGTGACGGGCCCGAATGTGAAACGCCCGAAAACGCAAATATCGGTAGGCAAAGATCGAAAATCGAAAGATCTTAAGTCGAAAGATCAAAAAAAAAAGGGTGCATGGTAAACGGTACATACTCACTTAATTTGCGCGAGCAGGATACAACAGGAACAAGAGGAACAGGCTTTTCCTTCCGTATTAATGTGCGCGCGCAGAATACGGGAGGAAAAGCCTGATCCTCTTGTTCCTGTTGTATCCTGCTCGCGTAAAATAAGTGAGTATGTACGTGAGTATTTACCGTTTACCATGCACCCTTTTTTATCTTTCGACTTAAGATCTTTCGATTTTCGATCTTTGCCTTCCGATATTTGCATTTTCGGGCGTTTCACATTCGGGCCCGTGAGGTAGACCCACATCTTATATATATTTTGGAATTTAAAAGAAAATTTATAAATTTTAATAATAGTTTGTATGTGTATTGTTGATATTTTTGCTGAAAATTTTACTTTTGGTAATAAGGTGTCAAAAAGTAAAAAATTAAATTGTTCAAACATTATTAGTAAAGGTTTTGTAGAATTTCGTTTAAATATGCATATTAAATAAAAAAAAAACAAAAACAGTGTTTTCAATGTTTAGCTATACATACGTTTTACGCGTCTTTGGCATAATATGCTTTGATGCTGGTTTTTCACAAACTGGAAGTTGTCACTTAAAATCAGTTTCTTGATTTTGTCCTTGTTTTATCAAGAAAATAATTTCTTGGAAACCATTGAATATTATTAATAACATTTTGTATGTAGTCGAACATATTAATAATTATTATATTGAGCAATGACAATGACATTAAAACTCATCAAAATCAAATTTTGAGGCGTGTTTACATATACATATACATACGTATGCAGTAGATTTAGTTTATGTATAATTACATACATACATACGTACATATGTAATTATGTATGTAGTGGTCCGTGTGCACATATGTAGTTGTGCACTCGTAAAATATTGTAATTCGGATCAACGGAATTAATAATTTATTAATGATTTAAAATTTAATAATTTTTTTTGAAACAAAGTTCTTTTGTTTTTGTCGGCCGATAATGTGAACGAAGTGACATGCCGCGTCTCTTTCCACGATATACGATTACAAGGGGAGAAATTGAGATGGAGCATGTAAACGAACATTCACACGTGCTCGACACGCACGCACGCAATAGACACTTATTATATACGATATGTAGGCATGTGCACCTTGTATACATTGACTCATTTACTTCCATTTTTCACCAAATTCTACAGCGTTTGAGTTCAACATTTATTAGGTTAGATGGAATAAAATTTAGTAGCATCAATCAAAAGGAACAGCTTCGAACCTCATACGATGCTCGATTGCATGGCGTGGAATTTTAGCAATGATATGCGTGCTCGTCTAACAACTCTTCAGAGGCATTTGACCTTCGTTCACCTCGACCCGCCTCTTGCACGAGACAATCGGTGGGAAGAACAGCAGACATCTTCTAACACCAACCAGCCAGCTATCGCAGAAAGCTCTAACGGCTATAAATAGACCGTATTGAACCTGTTGTTTTGGACAAATACGATTAATGGACGTGGGTGGATTTGGAGGAGGCGTTCGAGACGACTGACTCACCGAAAGTCGCCAAAGAGACCACCACCGCTTTCTATAAAGCTGTGGTTAGACTCGTTCAAGAACGTAGGAGGACACTAAAACCGCCTCTGAAGACAATTTCCACGAATGCAGCGAGGATTTATCAATGATTTTTAAATTGGATCTTGGTACTCAAGGTTGTCGCGCGATAAGTTCGAGAAGAAAATTCTCTATCTTGTAAATATTCTGTGGAATGAGTTCTCGTGCGATTGTGTGAGAGTCCTGTTTTGCAATTTTCGCTGTATATCAAAGGTGATCAGGTTAGTCGAGACACGGCCAACTCCCCGTGGACTTATAAGGAGTTGAAGGTGCTCGAGTGGGTCTGTGGGCGTTCGGGTCCCACACTACCACCGAAAGCCATTACAATGCATCCATATTACCAAAATAATGATACACCTCTAGAATCTGGGTGACAACCACATTTTGACATCTGAAATACTAATTGTCTAGAAAGACGATGGAACGAACAGAAAATCGGCTGCAGCTTTTGAAGTAATGTTCTTAAACGTAATTAAAAAATTAGCAAGGTAGAGAAAAATATTCAGACGTACATGCATATGTTTCCTTAGTCGATCTCCAGCCAAAGTCGAATAAAATGATGGGTTTCTCTCGGTTAGATGAATTTTGCTATGGGTTGTAAAATATTTAAAGTAAAAAAATTATATTCAAAAGTCCATTTCATCGTCTTCATCATCCATTCATCAGCCATTCATCATCCATTGCTGGATGAAGGCCTCTCCCACACACTTCCATTCTTCTCTGTTTTGCGCAACTCTCATCCATCTCACCCCACATATTTGTCTAATTTCGTCCACTCATCTTCTTTGCGGACTTTCTTTCACCATTTTATAATCTCTCGGGTACCATACTAGCACTTCCTTTGTCCACCTTTCATCCATTTCCATTTTAATCTCTTCACTCTCTCCACTATATCCACTACTCTTCTCATACTTCTCACCCACATCTTCGGTTTCCTATTTCTCATATACATATCTTATGGGTTTTAAGAGGAGAGTCCATTTGAGCCCATATGTACATATCTTAAAATAAATATAACTACATTCTATTGACTGGTAATAATTAGTGAATTTTTTTTTTTACTTAAATCATCATTTCTTGTTCCATTTTGTATATGGTCTTAATTTCAAAACGAGCCGTCTTACGAATCTTTAATTACTGCCAAATTTGTACGTGAATTTTTAACACGTTCGTTACCACACGTAAGTAGCTGTGGCGAATATTCTCGAAAACTGTACATACTCGTTTTTGGTTGTTTTTATGCAAACTTATATATATGAATTTCTTCGTATCGTGAATATGTATGCGTTGCTTAACCCGTTTTGCCTTTTGGGGTCATGTTTTTCCATAAACAGTTAAAGTGGGTTGCGTCCCTCAACGTCGGAGAGCGCTATTCATGCATTTTATGCTTATTTATAAAGTTTTTATAAGGAATAATAAATTTCATAATCATTTCTGAGTAAAATTGTTTATTATGTATTGATACCACGTCGCCCTTTTGATGCGTACTTGAATTATGTATGTACGTATGTAGTATGTGCTCATTTTCAAAGCGTTCCGTAATGTCTATCGGTTAATGGTTGCCTTTTAATTTTATTTTCGACATGAAAATTGAACCGGTTGAATGAAATTGCTTTCAGTGGGAGGATCAGATCAGCAGATGTTTGACAATTTCAATTTTCTAGTGGGAGTACATACATACACACTTGAATTTGAATTGTATTTAAATTTTAGCTGTTTTCAATTCAATATATTGTATGTGGATATCTATTCTTAATGAAATGCCACTTGTTTTGTTATTAAAATAATATATTTTTATTCATTTGTTTTTAAAAATGTCTATTAGATTCGAAGATAGATCAATTGAGAAGTACGTGCATATTTATTTAAATTAAATTTATTTTAAGCATTATGACATGTAAATACACATACTTTTGAATCATTCGTGATTGCTGGCGATCTTACTTATTATTTTATTTATAAACATTTCATTTATACGTGACTTTTCAGCTGAATAAAGAGGTGAATGTCCGTCCGTTCAAGCTAAATCCAGCAAATGACTTAGTTGAGGTACTAATTCATAAATACATTGATGGGTTTGAGTCATCGTTACTGGTCATTGTATTGTACATACAATGTGTACATGTATGTATTATATGTATATTCTGTTGAAGCAAATAACCTTTTTCATACAAATTGTTATTTAAAAAATCAATTATTTTCTCAACTTCATTGTCTCCCCTCGCCAGCTTACAGATTGAATTTCAAGTCAAATTTCTCATATTGTTTCTTCTTTTTATGAGTTCAAAGACTCAAGTTGTGCCATTAATATTAATAAAAAGTATGAATGTATTGTGAACAATTAATATATTTTCTAAACTTTTCAACCAATCTTTTGTCAGTTTCTCATTCTTGTTGTTTAATATAAAATAAAGGGTCTACCTTGTGGCGCAAACTCTGAGTTGATTAAGACTCGAAAAATGAACTCGGACCAAAGCATTGAGATTAGGAGTGGGGGTAAGCGGTTTAAGGGACAAGATTCATGGGAGACGACAAACCTGTTTACCCTCCCTCCTAATCTTAATGCTTTGGTATGAGTTCATTTTTCGAGTCTTCATTCACTCATTTAATTTAATTTTTCGAGTTTATGCCGTAAGGCCCCCGAAAAAGAAAGGAAGTAGGATCTCGCTTCAAAGCGGTGCAAATAAATATGTTTATTCTATGAAATATTTGATTCTAAAGAATATATTTGATCGTATACTTGTATCAAAACTTAACCGAACCTCAATTAAAAAAAGGAAAGCTATAAGTAAATCTATAAGGTACTTTATATATGAGCCGTTATAATTGAAAGTGGCATAAGTCCAATTTTCTTCATTTCGAGAATCTTCACAATTAGAGAAAACATTAAATATAATGTTTTGCGTTTAACAGAATTTAAGAATATTGATGGCCTGTAAAAAGTTTATTCTGCACATATTTAATTAATAGCGGCTCATATGTCAGATTCGAATCCAAGTAATCTTTGACAATAATATTATATAATATTTTTACCCGGCTTCGCTCGGTATTTGTAATATAAACCGCTTAAACATGGCTAATCTAATAGTAAACATAATTAGTGTTATTTTATTTAAATTTATTTGAATATTCATTTGTTTTTTTATTAAATTTAACGTCACGGACTTTACGAACCAAACAAACAAATAAACATACATACATACAAAGTTTCTTTCGAAATTACATATTAAGATGAATGTATAATATATTGTAATTGGTGACTTATTTTATCGGATAAATAAAAGTCAATAGAAGAATAGTGAATTACAATTTAAAAAAATTATAGGTACTTTCACTCACATTACAATGAATATATTTGAGACACTGCAATTTGGGTTGTTACATCAAAATATCCAGTTTTCGAACCAGACGTTTCGCATCAGCTATCACCCCAGTTTCAAAGAAAAAAGCGCACGTGTACATATGTATGTTATATCTCTCAGCAGATCTTAGTGGCATTCTTTATAGCCTGAAACAAGAAAAAAAAAGAAATTTTAAACACCACATCTTGAAATATCCTTCTAGAGAAAAAGAGCAAAACATTCGCAAAGGAAACGCGGTCAGTAAAAATGTATTTTCAGATGCGCGCGTACTCACATGCAAAAGGTTGAATTTCACTGTCGCATATAAATAGAGAGTTCGCGTGCCAATTCAATGAATTGTCGACATGAAACAAGAAGTGTTTTGAGTCAACAAAACCAACATGGTTCGTCTCGCAACTTCTCGGCTGCTGTGACTAAATCTCTGTATAAATATGTAATGCACAAGCGAGACTGAATCACGAGTTGATTCAGTTCAGACGCATACTCATAAATAGAATTGTGATACAATATTTCCAAACAAAACAATAATATGTATCATATATGTATACATATATAAAAACCCTAGGTGTATGACTTAATAGAAAGAAAAAAACTAAGAAATTGGCCGAGTTGCAAATTTCGCACGATTGACCACGAGGAGATTTAATGCGAAAATTGTCCGCAATACCAACCGCAAAGGATCACTTTACATTTGAATCACGATCACGTCATCGTGTTCACTATAAGTATTTTTCTATAAAAATATAAGTAGAACCGTAACGCAATTTCTATATAAAGCAACATTTGAATAATCAACACGTCTAATCCTAATAGGGTCAATCTTTCGATTTTAAATATGTGATGAAAAGTTTGAGTATGTACCTACATATAATATAATGATTCTCAGAACAAAATATCTTGAATAAAATGTTCCGATTTAATTTATGTACTATAACATAGATGGGCCAAATATATGTACATCTTTTTACTAATTATGGTTTATTTTGAGTGAAATTTGAGTTTTTTTTATTTTTATTCAGTAAATGTGATAAAAAAGTTTGCCCGCATGTTTGAACAAGGTTATCGCTTGCAATTTTTTAGTACATATATAATTTTTATAACCGATTCGGAAATGTAAATATTCTTACGAATGAATCAAGTGTTCGTTTTTATTTTCAATACATTTATTTGATCTAAAATGTGTAAAATCCTTACATTCCCTTATCGATTAAACTTTGACACATATATGTATATGTATGTAGTATGTGTTGAGGTATACGTTCCTGTATCTAATATGCCCAATGTCAATGTGATATATGTATACATGCTATTGGTGAAGTATTATTTATTTTTACAAGCCTCTTATAAGTTTGTTTAAATTATCATAACAAACGTAAGAATGTAAATTTAATGTTTTTCAAGCAATGTCAAATTTAAAACTGTTGTTAGTATGTAAAACTTAATGCACACAATAAATGTATGTATAATATACTTAAAAAAATGTTATTTTTTGTTTGACTGTCTGACGTACATACATAAGTACTTTTATTCTTAAACCACAAAAATGCAATTTATAGGACAGTATTATATCTAGTTTGAATATAAAACTAATTGTATCTGATGAAATTAAATGGAAAGTAAAATGTTGTGGCATTTTATTTATATATGTACATATATCCACTAATTGAACATGCGTTCAGTATCTGTAAAAATAATAAGTTTTTTATTTCTTAATAATTATTTATGTATATAACGAATTTATTCTAGAAACACAGAATGCTAGCTGAATAATTTTAAATTTCTTTGCAACAAACAATAACACAAACATATGAGCCGTCTAGTTTCAAAACCAGATAAGTCAGTTTTTAGAAATTTTTCAGGAACAAGGAAAAACTTATAACTAGCTTAATTTTTATTTTTATTTTTTTAAATATATTCTATTAACTGGTCATAGATGTTTACATCCTTGACTGTATTTTCACTTTTGACCAATAACTAGTTTTTGAAAAAAAAAAAAAAAATTTTGGATCTATCTGGTTTTGCAACCAAGTTTAGTAATGTATCTGGTTTTGCAACCAATGTTGTGGATCTATCTTGTTTTGAAACAGACTATTTCTGATTTATATGAAACAACAACAGAAAGCGACAATTTATATAAACAACAACAGAAAGCGACGCGACACACACTGCGCTGCGGCTCACGAGGGAACCTCCACTGGGCGATCTATCTGGTTTTGTTGCAAACTTCAAGACTTATCTGATTTTGAAACATACCTTGACTTACGCTGAGTAATTCAATAGGATGTAAATTGCTTTGAACTTTCTTACTTGGCCAACATATGGATCCGTATTTTGACCTAACAAAAATAACATAAAATGAAAATTGAAAAAAATGAATCTATCTGGTTTTGAAACTAGACGGCTCATATAAACACAATGAATTGTAAAATAGAAATTTAAAGCGATGCTCAATTAACGGATACGTATATTTCGTGAAAAATTTTTCGCATACAAACTAAACCATTAAAAATTTTGGGCGTTCTATATACTTTGTAAATATATATGTATATGTATTTTAGTAATATTGGTAAATAGCATATACATATATATATATATATATATATATATATATATATATATATATATATATATATATATATATATATATATATATATATATATATATATATATGTATATATGTACGTACATTTTTCGATATTTCTTATTCAACAAATGAGCACCTGTTGCATGTGGAAAATGTGCTGTCGATTTAAAGCAGTTGACAATTCGATCTGATTATTAAAATGTGTAAACTTGCAATGAATATGTATACATACATATATGAACAAAAAACAAATGGTGATGATGAAATACTGTTTGAATCTCGGTTCACATTTAAATAAAATTGATTGAAATATACCATTTTTATACTATCGATGACTCTATTGATGGTATCTTTTTCTGTGCCGAAGTTTGAAAACCACTGTGATAGCTCGAGCCGAAATGCGTTACCTCTGGCTTCGAGATGATGACTTCTTGTAAAAGTGTTGGCTCACAATCATTCAGTAAGTGGCCGTTGGCCGCTGCGGTCGCGAACCGCGCAACGCGTTGCTTTCCCTGGTGGTTCGGTCACCACACGAACGACTGTTTAGAAACGACTGAATTTTATTTTTGCTTTCGCAAGCCATATTTGTGATAGTGTGCATTTAAATTTTTTAAAAATAATAACGACAGTGTTAAAAAAATCTACGTATCAAAGTGCCTTATATTTTTATACATTTATATGAAGTGCCAAAATGACAATTAAAGGAAAAAAACCGGCTGATGCTGGTACCAGCAAAACTTCGACGTCGACTTCGACGTCCAAAGCGGAGAAATCTTCAACGTCATCTTCGACGACCGTCCACAAGACATCGTCTTCTACATCTTCCTCCAGCACCCAGCAGAAGATATTCAAAACAGCCTCGGGTAAAACAGTTCGCCTGATCGATGTCAAAGTTGAAGAAGATGACCCGCTCATGATAACCGACGTGACTGACAATCAATCCATTGGAAGTTCTTCGGCATTGTCTGATTTTCACAGCACCCATCCTCACTACATCATCACTGAATCTCCGTCTGCTGGAGATGTAGCCACTACTACGACAGCTATTACGTCCGGCGATGAGATCATCAGTGATATGTCGAAAACCCACACTGGAGAGTTCGTCTCAAAGTCTTCGTCTTCCAAACAAGAGTCTTCCAAGCGCAGCACTTTCGAAGCTAGTTCTAGTTCGTTCGAGCAATCTACTTCTGACGTGTCTGCAGATCAGAGTCTCAACACTGCGTTTTTGGCTCAATCGTCTGATCATTCCACTGCTTCCAATAGAAACGTATCTGCGACGGAATCTTTTTTGGACGCGGAACGTACACACCTGGGTAGAAATGTTTCGAGAACTTCAACAGGTGATAGATTAGTAACAGATTCGACAAAACTTCGCGGAAAAGATGGTAAATTTGTACCCGAAAAACCTTCGCGACAAAATCAAAGCAGCTCGAGCGCATTCTATGCGTACGATCCTGCCGATCCCAACAATGCCAAAATGCAAATCGTTCCAGGATCCGACAATCCTAACGTGACTACATTCTCAACGTCTAGCCAAAGTTCACAGAAGAATGTCACTTCATCACAACAATCATCTTCGGCAAATTACGTATACGAAATTGTTGATGGTAAAAAACGTTTAGTTGACAGCACATCAAGAGAATGGGGCAATGCACATTCCGCAGGTACTCAAGAAGCGTCTTCAAGCACTTCAGGAACAGGTCAACAAACTCGTGAAGATTACACGAAACGAACTTTCGAAGACAAAGGTATATACGACTCTGGAAAGCCAGGAGACAAGGCTTTCGTCGATCATTCTTCATCCGATTCAACTAAAAGAATCAAAACTGTCGATGGCAAAATAATTTCTTCTACTAACGAAGTTTGTTTTGATTCCGGTGAACTGCCCCTTGAAGACATGACATCTCCCAGACATCAAATTTCTGGTGATAAAACCGACAGATATCTCGTCACCAGCTCTAGTGATCCTCAGTCTACGAGAGATCCCAGAGATATGGTGCGACTCATTAAAGATGGTGGTGATGTAATCGAAAGTGTTTCGAGCACTTCTGAGGTTAAATCAAGTAAGTCTCAAGTCGTTTCCGGAACAAGTAAATCTTCGGTTGAAAGTTATGCCGTGGAATACATCGACGGAAAACCTCGTGTCATTGAAGATCAAAAAAGAGAATGGGGTAGCAGTCAAACTACAGGTAGCGATGAAAAATCTTCGGCTCGGTATGGAACTGGAATAGCACCTCAAACTGAATTTGCAAGGAAGGATTTTGATGATAAAATCGCTTACGATACTGGAAAACCAGGTGCAAAACCCCTTATTCAAGGATATTCAACCGAAACTGTTCAACAACAGAAGAATGATCAAGATTTAATAACGTCCACGAATACTGTCTTGTACGATTCCTTGGGAAATAAAATAACCGATACTTTTGTACAAGATTCGAAGAATGTTATTGATAAATCTAAATTGGGTCAACCTGGAAGTAAAACTTCAAAATATGATATTTCTGAAGATTTTATTCGAGGTGAACAACAAATATCATCGGCTTTAGAGAGAGATTCGAAGCAGTCCGAAAGTTCAACCGCTACTTACGTGATCGAAAATGGCATCAAGACTCTCATTAACAAAGGTTCTAAAATTGTGTCATCCAAAAAAACCGATGATAAAAATAAGGATAAGAAAGAAAAGATAATGGAAGATCGTAAAGTTGTATCGGAACAAATGGATTTTGCTGACGATAAAAGTACTACATCAACAGGTACCTATGTGATAGAAAATGGTATCAAAACCTACATAACGAAAGGAACAACAGGATCATCAACGAAAACATCAAGTTCTACAGTTCACGATATACAGAGGACCGGTGATACAAAAACAAGTACCATTACTTATGTAATTGAAAACGGAGTCAAAAGGATTCTCAACAAAGATGAGCAAATTACTTCGTCCCAAGATGTCGATGATAAGATTAGTCGGAGTGTGAGAGATGAGGTAGATGTCAGAAAAACCGATATGAAGAGAGATGCAGAAATTGTTAGGCAACATACGGATGAATCTGCTACATACGTAATCGAAAATGGAATTAGGACACTTGTTACTAAAGGAGTTAAAGGATCAACGACGAAGAAAACCGACGAAAAATCTGTCAATCGCCAAACTATAGATGATCGCGACAGTCAAGATACCGTAAAAACGACTTCATATATAGTCGATGATAAAAACATGGCAAAATCTTCCGATTCAAAAGTAACGACAACTAGATATATCATTGAAAATGGTGTGAAGAAAATTATCAGCACGGATGAAAAAATTATTGCTTCTAAAAATGTCGACGATAGAACTAGGAGCGATGTGAGATATTTGGAAGACGTGGATAAAAATACTAAAATATACACCGACGAACCAGTAAAGTATGTGATGGAGAATGGTGTCAAAACTTACATATATCCGAGAGGTAAAGCACCAACCGATGGAAAAAGTACCGTAATCAGAGACACTGTTGATTTCATCGATAGTGAGAGTAGAAAAGATGTAAAAACCACTTCAAGTTCATCGACACGTGAAGATACAACCAAGTCAGTCGATTACCAAACATCCAATGTCAATTATGTAATTGAGAACGGAATTAAAACGTATATCGATAAAGGAAAAAAGGAACCTTCACCTAAAAAATCTGAAGAAAAACCGAAAGGTAAAAAGCCAGATGATAAAACGAAGCCGGATTCCAAAACATCGAAGAAAGATAAAACAGACTCGACTACAGAATCAACAGGTGTTCAATATGTCATTGAAAATGGCATCAAGACCTTCCTCAATAAATTCACCAGAGGTTCTTCACCTAAAAAATCCGACGATAAAAAATCGAAACCGACTAAAGATGAAAAACAAAAAACAACGAAGGACAAATCTGGTGTTATCAAAAGTACTACATCGGAAAAATCTGTTGATACTAAAACAACCAGCTCTAAGTATATTATTAGAGACGGTGTTAAAATCTTAGTTACTGAAGACACGAAATCCACGTCATCAAAAGCTCCCGAAACTGTTTTTTATACGGATACAGATGATACTGACGTCGATAAATCGTATGATACAAAGACAACGACGGTTACGTATATGATTAAGGATGGCGTCAAAACAATACTGAGTGAAGACACCGAATTCGTACCAGGAAAATCACCAGGTCGAGATAATGAACCGTCGACGGAGAATTTAGATGTAGGGCGAAAAGGAACAGTTGATACTACGACAGACAAATCGTATGGTACAAAAACGACAACCGTAACTTATATAATGAAAGACGGCGTTAAAACTATCTTGAATGAAGATGTTGAATTTGTCCCCGGACGGGATCAAGGTCCTTATACAGAAGATGTTAAAGTAGTAAGACAAGGAACGGATGATAGATCTTTCGACTTAAAAACTACTACAGTCAAATATATAATAAAAGATGGCGTAAAAACTATTTTGAGCGATGATACTACTACGTCAAAGAAACCAGCCGACGAACCAGTAAAATATGTGATCGAAGATGGAATTAAAACATATATTCAAAAAACTCCCAAGACACCTGATACAACGAAGAATATACCTGGTAGATCATCTGCTGAAAAACCAGATTCTCCCGACGAAGACAGAACAAAATATGCCAGAGATGCTAGTATCGCCGAAACGTCTGATATGAGAACAACGATTGAAAAGAGGGATGAAAAGAATATTAGAAGTTCGATAGAAGAAACGGTTTCATATGTTATTGAGAATGGTATAAGGACTGCTATACACAAAACTCCTAAGAAAGCAGATGAAAAAATTACGTTTGAAAAAGAAAGACCCGATAAAATGCGTCCTGCAGGAAAATCATCTGGCAGAGAAGACTCACTAGAAGACACACGTAAACCTTCAGATAGGGAAACAACTTCCGTTGATAGAAAGACAACTGTTCAGAAATTTGATGAAAAAGATGAAAGAACATCACGCGAAGAAACCGTCACTTACGTTATCGAAAATGGGGTTAGGACTGCAATTCATAAAACACCCAAAAAGCAAGACGTTAAAAAGGAAAAGTCACCAAAGTCTGATGACAAACCCGACAAATATCGTCCGGCTGGAAAAGAGCCTGTAAAAGTGGATAGACCTGACGGTACACTTACAAAACTGGTAAGAGGACCTGACGGCGAAGAATACGTTACAACAGTGACAGACCATAAAACCTTAATCGAAAGAGATGAAAAAGACATAAGAAAAACAACAGAAGAAACAATTTCATACGTAATAGAAAATGGAGTTAAAACAGTAATAAGAAAATCTCCTAAAGGTGATACACCTAAGAAGCCAGACGATAAAAAAGAAATTTTCCCGAAATACGATGACAAATCAGACAAATCACGCCCAACCCAGAAACAACCCAGGAAAGGAGATGAACCTGATGATGAAAAGTTTGGAAAAAAACCATTTGATATTGATCATGTAACAGACGAAAGAACGTTAATCGAGAAGTTTGATGAACATGATATCAGAAGAACTGACGAGACAGTTTCATATGTGATAGAGAATGGAGTAAAAACTTACATACATAAGTCTATCAAAGACGGTTCCAAAAAACCTGACAATAAGAAAGAAAGATCACCATTCGATGACAAACCTGAAAAATATCAACCAATTGGCAGGGAGCCTGGAAGACCAGAAAAGCCTAAAGACCAAATAATTAAAGTGAACAGAGAGTTTGAAGATGAGACTTTGACGAAATTATCCGATATGACATTCAAAACAAGCGATACTAAAAATATCAGAAGCACCACAGAAGAAACGGTGTCGTATATAATTGAAAATGGAGTTAAAACATTCATCGGTAAATCATCAACAACTGGTACTTCCAAGGGGCCAGATGACAAACTATCCAAATCCATGGAAATAGATAAGCCGGATAAATTTAAGCCACTTGAAAAACAACCTGGCAAAGGAGATAAATCCGCAGAAAAGCCAACAAAATTAACAGATATAACGTCTACTAAGAAAATTGAAAAAGACGAAACTGTAACGTACGTCATAGAAAATGGAATAAGGACTGCTATATACAAGACACCGAAGAAACCGATCGATAAAAATGAGAAATCACCCAAAAAAGAGGGTCGCCCCACTGAAGGGGAACCTGGTAAACCTGGAAAACCAGGAGATAAAAGCCCTAAAGATCGTGATGGTAAAACTCCCAAAAAGCCTGGAGATGATTATCCCGACGAACCGGTCGACAGAAAGGTTTCGAAAGTGGTGGATAGAACTACATTTGAACGATTTGACGACACAACAAATGTGACTGAGGAGACAGTTACTTATGTTATAGAAAATGGAGTTAGAACTGCTATACATAAAACTCCGAAGAAACCAGAAGACAAAAGGGAGAAATCACCAAAAGATGGCCGTCCCACGGATGATGAACCCGGAAGACCAGGAAAACCTGGAAAACCAGGAAAACCAGGAAAACCCGAAGATAAAAGCCCCAAGGACCGTGACAGCAAATCTCCCAAAAAGCATGGAGATGATTATCCCGATGAACCCGTCGACAGAAAGGTTTCGAAAGTGGTGGATAGAACTACATTTGAACGATTTGACGACACAACAAATGTGACTGAGGAGACAGTTACTTATGTTATAGAAAATGGAGTTAGAACTGCTATACATAAAACTCCGAAGAAACCAGAAGACAAAAGGGAGAAATCACCAAAGGATGGCCGTCCCACTGAGGATGAACCTGGAAGACCAGGAAAACCTGGAAAGCCCGGAGATAAAAGCCCCAAGGATCGTGACGGCAAATCTCCCAAAAAGCCTGGAGATGATTATCCCGATGAACCCGTTGACAGAAAGGTTTCGAAAGTGGTGGATAGAGCTACATTTGATCGATTCGACGACACAACAAATGTGACTGAGGAGACAGTTACTTATGTAATAGAAAATGGAGTTAGAACTGCTATACATAAAACTCCGAAGAAACCAGAAGACAAAAGGGAAAAATCACCAAAGGATGGCCGTCCCACTGATGATGAACCCGGAAGACCAGGAAAACCAGGAAAGCCTGGAGATAAAAGCCCCAAGGATCGTGACGGTAAATCTCCCAAAAAGCCTGGAGATGATTATCCCGATGAACCCGTTGACAGAAAGGTTTCGAAAGTGGTGGATAGAACTACATTTGAACGATTTGACGACACAACAAATGTGACTGAGGAGACAGTTACTTATGTTATAGAAAATGGGGTTAGAACTGCTATACACAAAACTCCGAAGAAACCAGAAGACAAAAGGGAGAAATCACCAAAGGATGGCCGTCCCACTGAGGATGAACCCGGAAGACCAGGAAAACCTGGAAAGCCCGGAGATAAAAGCCCCAAGGATCGTGATGGCAAATCTCCCAAAAAGCCTGGAGATGATTATCCCGACGAACCGGTCGACAGAAAGGTTTCGAAAGTGGTGGATAGAACTACCGTTGGACGATTCGATGATACAACAAATGTGACTGAAGAGACAGTTACTTATGTAATAGAAAATGGAGTTAGAACTGCTATACACAAAACTCCGAAGAAACCAGAAGACAAAAGGGAGAAATCACCAAAGGATGGCCGTCCCACGGATGATGAACCCGGAAGACCAGGAAAACCTGGAAAACCCGGAGATAAAAGCCCGAAGGATCGTGATGGTAAATCTCCCAAAAAGCCTGGAGATGATTATCCCGACGAACCGGTCGACAGAAAGGTTTCGAAAGTGGTGGATAGAACTACCGTTGGACGATTCGATGATACAACAAATGTGACTGAAGAGACAGTTACTTATGTAATAGAAAATGGAGTTAGAACTGCTATACACAAAACTCCGAAGAAACCAGAAGACAAAAGGGAGAAATCACCAAAGGATGGCCGTCCCACGGATGATGAACCCGGAAGACCAGGAAAACCTGGAAAACCCGGAGATAAAAGCCCGAAGGATCGTGATGGTAAATCTCCCAAAAAGCCCGGAGATGATTATCCCGACGAACCGGTCGACAGAAAGGTTTCGAAAGTGGTGGATAGAACTACCGTTGGACGATTCGATGATACAACAAATGTGACTGAAGAGACAGTTACTTATGTAATAGAAAATGGAGTTAGAACTGCTATACACAAAACTCCGAAGAAACCAGAAGACAAAAGGGAGAAATCACCAAAGGATGGCCGTCCCACGGATGATGAACCCGGAAGACCAGGAAAACCTGGAAAACCCGGAGATAAAAGCCCGAAGGATCGTGATGGTAAATCTCCCAAAAAGCCCGGAGATGATTATCCCGATGAAACCGTTGACAGAAAGGTTTCGAAAGTGGTGGATAGAACTACATTTGAACGATTCGATGATACAACAAATGTGACTGAAGAGACAGTTACTTATGTAATAGAAAATGGAGTTAGAACTGCTATACACAAAACTCCGAAGAAACCAGAAGACAAAAGGGAGAAATCACCAAAGGATGGCCGTCCCACGGATGATGAACCCGGAAGACCAGGAAAACCTGGAAAACCCGGAGATAAAAGCCCGAAGGATCGTGATGGTAAATCTCCCAAAAAGCCCGGAGATGATTATCCCGACGAACCGGTCGACAGAAAGGTTTCGAAAGTGGTGGATAGAACTACATTTGAACGATTCGACGACACAACAAATGTGACTGAGGAGACAGTTACTTATGTTATAGAAAATGGAGTTAGAACTGCTATACATAAAACTCCGAAGAAACCAGAAGACAAAAAGGAAAAATCACCAAAGGATGGCCGTCCCATTGATGATGAACCCGGAAGACCAGGAAAACCTGTGAAACCTGGAAAACCTGGAAAACCTGGAGAGCCTGGAGAACCTGGAAAACCTGGAGAGAAAAGTCCTAAAGAGGGTGATGATAAATATCCTAAAAAAACAAAAGATAAATTTATGGAGCCCGATGATAAGGATGAGCCAGTAACTTATGTAATTGAAAATGGAGTTCGAATTGCTATTCACAAGAAACCGAAAACTACTCCAAAAAAACCAGATGACGAGAAAGAGAAGTCTCCAAAACAAGACGATAAAACTAAACCTGATAAGAAACAACCATTGGAAAAATCACCGAAAGATAAACCAACTAAAGAAGAAGAAAAACCAAAAGATTCCCCTGCTTATGTCATCGAGAATGGTTTGAAAACTTATATAGTCAAACCAACTGAGCCGAAGAAAACTGATGATAAACCCGATAAGCCTAAGAAAACTTTTACTCGTTTAATAAGTGATATAGACGATACGGCATCAGTAGATTCATTTTCATCTACAGCTACTTATGTAATTGAAAATGGTATTAAAACAGTCATCAGAAAAGATAAACCTGCGAAAAGGGACGATTTTCCACAACACGATGATTTCGATTCCGATCGTCCTAAATTTGAAAAGAAACCCGTTTCAGAATATCCAGGTGAAACCGACAAAAAAAAACCTATTGACAAGCCAACTGTTAATTATGTCGTAGAAAATGGAATCAAAACATTCATTACACCTAAAAAACCCGATGATAAATCGCCTAAAGATCAGAAAGGCATTCCCAAAAAACCCGATGAAAAATCACCAAAGCCAACAGATGATCGAAGAATCACAAGAGAATTTACTGATGAATCTACGATCGTAGATGAGCTTTTCAAAACTAGCAAGTTTACAGATATCAAAGACTTCAAATCAACTCACACTTCTAAGTTCGTCGATGAATCTCTGAATACGACATTCATTATAAACGAATCTTTTGTTGATGATGACAGATCACCGAAGCCCATTGGTGATAAACCTGGTAAACCCAGAGATGACAAACCAGGAGACAAGACACCATTTGAGAAAGAGCCTGGAAAGCCCGGTGATAAGCGACCTGGTGATAAGGAACCTAAAAGACCGGGACAACCCGACGATAAACCAGAAAAACCGTCAAAAACAAAAGAACCGGGTAAACCTAAAAAGCCTTCTGATATTTTCGATAAGGAAGAACCAGGAAAACCTGGCAAGAAGAAACCCGGCAGAGATGAACCTGGAAAACCGGGGAAACCCGAAGACGATAGACCGAACCAAATTTCTCGAATCACCGATGACAAAACCGTAGTGACCGATGATGTCTTTTCGACCACCCAAGAGTTTAGATCAAACACCACCGAAGTAACAAAGAAAGCATTCAAGGTGGAAAAATCGACGACGAAAGTTGAAGTCATCAAGTATGTCATTGAAAATGGAGTCAAAACCAAAATTGTCACTTACGAAGATGCGAAAACCGATGAGAAGGTCGACAGGAAGACATTTGTTGATAAAACCACGGATGTCAAGCAATTTGTAAGTTTACATGCCCGTTTTCTATTTTATTTATTTCACCAGAACTAGGAAAATCCTAAGCGTGAGTTTCGAACTTTTAATTTAATTTGAATCGTTTTAAATTGTTACAGAAGGACACCCGTGTGTCTCATGTCACCCACGATGTGGTAGATCGCTCGATAACGACCAGCGACATCAAGAAAGATGACTTCACAAGTATGACTCATACTCAAAGGATCACCGATGGTAAAGAGCCAAAACCAATTGACAAGAAGCCAAAGGATGACAAGCCAGACAAGAAAAAGCCTCTAGAGAAGCAACCGCACCAACCGAAAGAGAAATGCGTCTGTGAAATTTGTACTTGCGGGTGAGTTATCTTATTACTGCTTATCTGAAATTTATCGCACGCATATTGATAGCTTTGTTGCATTATGATAATGCATGTGTACATATATGCAGTTATCGATGTTAAAATTGCAATGAATCTAGAAAACTTGAACACATGAACTAAATTTTTCATCGGAAAGTTTTCGCATCGCAAATTCGTTTCAATTCAACAAACAGTTTTGGAGTCTGCGTTGTATGTATGTATGTACGTCTTCCCACCCAATCCGCTCCAGCAACTGTTGCACATAATTGGCAATAACGAGCAGTACGTAGGCGAGAGACACCATTCGCTATCAACATCTTGTGGGTCTATCTCAAGGAGATTTTCCGTTTTCGAACAAGTTAAATTCAGCTAAACTACGCGTTGCACAATAGAGATTTTATCACATGCAGCGAATAGTCTGAATGCTCCACGGGCTAAGTGGATGCTCAATTTGTGATCGAGACGTGACACTGCCAGTTTCGAGTATCACAATACGACATTCCGTAGTTGTGTTTCAGTTTAAAAGGTTTTAACATGGTCTTATGTTCATATTTCCAACAGGCTGAATCACTTACCTCTTTTATATCTCCCATGTGTCACCATTGCTTTTAGTGTATCTATTTTGGTATAATTCTGTTGGTCTCTCGTGGGCTGGTTCTTAATGGATTTAATCTATTTGTGACTTTGAATTTCATGCTATATAACTGAAAACTGTTATAAAGTGCATCACCATACCGTTTTCTTTAATTCAATTAATTTACATGCTTTATCTTTTTTTATTTCATTATTTAAATCGAATTTTATTAGTATATTATCATTGTTTATCAGAGATAACTAACTGATTAGATATTTCTTATCAAAAGCAATTACATGATTATATAATTTAAATTGCTGTATGAAGACACAGGTGAATTAAAGAAACTTCAATACTTATTATCATATTTACAATTCATTTCCTTTTCAAACTTGGAACTGTTCCCAATTTTTTTCTGCGAATTCGTCTTCGTTTACTTTCAGTTACTTCCTAATATATGTATATATATATGTATGTATGTATAGATATTTATGTTATCATTACATTTCATTTTACATATTATAATTTGGAATTTCTAGATCCATCTAGTTGTTCTGTTATCACCTTTCAGCAACAAGCTATATACTTGAATATTTTCTGTTGAATTGCATCGCGATGACACCGTATAAAATTACGTCATGATTATATCACAAATAAAAACGAATTAAACGTAAAAAGGCAAATTAATCATCACTCTTCTTGACCGCGAATGCGGAACGATTTTACCTCACCGGTTACGATAGTGACAGTAACTGTGCCATTTCGGTAACCAATTGCGTATATAATATACATATAGTAGTTAATTTATATTCTAAATAGTCTAGTTATTCTTTCTCAATTACTAATCCTTGGCCTTTAAATTTTACGCATATGTATGATATGTATACTTGAACGCATATAATATAGTAAGCAACTACACAATTGCAATAACAAATTGTACAGAGGTAATTATAGCAGGCATTTAATTGCGACTGTCTGATGTGTTTATAATTGCTTAGTACGAAAAAATACGATATTCTTATTACACAATATGTAATTTCGAACTGTGCATCACGATTCACTATCGTTCGGTATGTATGTAATTTTTCAAAATTGGTCGGTTAAACCTATATATTGTCAGATCCGGCGGTCGTTATCAAGTTGACATTAGCCATACTCATTGATAAGAATTTACGAATGCTTGCCGTTTTTTTTACATTTCTTTTTTCTTGTTTTTTTCACTTTCAAGTCCATAATTCGCTTTACACAGGTGGAAAATGTTCGTTGTTTGCACGCTCCATTTAGTATGCATCAGTGCATGATAACTATGTAAAGTGCGCATGCGCAATTGCGCAACTATGATTGTATTGTACCTGTTGTATTATCTAATTTGGTCCGAATTCGATACGCAGCATCCGAATTTTTTTTTAAATCCAACATTTCATTTACGTTATGTGTTCATATGTATCATACATAGGTAGGAATAAATAAACTAGGTAGAATTGAAATCATGCGATATGTCATATCAAGTGCGATAATAGTATTTCGTGTGATGAAAGGTAATACTGTCTGTATTGAAGATTGTAAATAGAGACGTTTTTTTTTGTAGGATAAAAAATGATGAAAATTGCGTTAAATATAAAATAATAAATTGACCTTTATCCAGTTTTTCAATGTTAAATGACTTATGCACGCGAGCTCTAATAAAGTTATCAAATAGCAATTGTCTAAAAAAATAATGTACATACATACTTATGTTATGAAAAATTAGATTTTTAGAATTCTATTTTCTTAGTGTTGCCGTTTGATAGAATGGTTTTTAAGTCACATGAGTTGCTCAAAATGCGGCAATAAGTGCTAATTACAATAATTTAAATAAAATTACGTTGTGACGATAAGAATTTCAGTAACCGATACTAAGTTTCAGTTCGATAGGACTAACGGTGTTCAAAAAATCCCCAAAATACACAGACACGCACACATTTTTTCTAGATCATAAAAACGTGATCAGTAATCGATTCCGAGTTCGAATTTTCGCATGATCACAAAACTTCATATATTGTTACTACGTATGTATATAGATAAAGTAAAAATATGTATTGGTATATATAGTATATATATATATATATATATATATATATATATATATATATATATATATATATATATATATATATATATATATATATATATATATATATATATATGTATATTTTTTTTTTGATAAGAAATGATTGGTGCCTATTGTTTAAACATTTTGGTTGCATCAAAATTTTTCATAAATTTCTCCTTTCAAATTTTAAATGGCACAACTATTTGAATATTGATCATTTTTACGCAAACTTTCACTCCCATTATTTCCATTTCAAATTCAATTCAAACTGAGATCTATCAATTGACCAAGTTCACAGTTCCGTGACAAAACGCTCACGGGCTTAACGCTCAACGACACAACGTGTATGACGCGACAAAACACTCACGGACTATATATACTAACAGATAAAATGCTTGCTCGACATAAAACTCACGGACAATATATGTTTTGTTGCGAGAGCGTTTTATCTGTGAGCGTTTTGTCGCGGGAGCGTTATGTCATTCGCGTTGTGTCGTTGAGTGTTATAACCGTGAGCGTTTTGTCGTGACACCGTTGGTCATGATTTGAGGCAGACATATCGAAGTTCAGGCCCTGAAGTTTGACAATCTCCGACGACTTAATGTTTTGAACACGCGAAAAGCGCGTTTGAGTGTCGCATGTATGACCGTTTGAGTGTCGCATTTCGCATACAAATAGCGTCGAAAATCAGATTCCGAATTCACTGTGCGATTTTTGAGTTAACATTTTAACATTTGTCGCCTCAGTGCAAAACTGAGACGTGACGGCTCGTCCTATGCACAATCTCGGCACCAATCTCACGATACGATTCAATGCAAATCTCAGGGCCCGACAAAATTGCCCCTCATATTGCAAACAATGGATATCTGAGTTTTTTGTTTGAGTTTTGAATTTTCAATTCAATAGATTCGCGTAGGATTTAATTGCCAGCTGTAAATGTGATCGTAGTATTTGTTATGATAGAATTTTATTACACCTTTCATATATGTACATACATACGTTACACGTGTATGTTTTTACACGTGAAATTTTACAAATTTGGGTCAAAATGTGAATGACTGCAACTCTACGAAATTTTCCAGCAGACAGTATTGTTTTTCTTTTTTTTTATTATACATATTATATTAAATTAAGATTTGAACATTTTTATTTTTTATGACGTTTCCGTTCGCCGTTTGTCGGTTACATCATGTGCAATTTGTGTAATCGCGACTTTCAAATCAAATTCGCACAATTGAAACGTTTTCACGGATTTCTTGAACTTCCTTTAACAATTCTTTGTAATAATATATGTACATACATATGTACAATGTACTACATATATAAGGGAACCCCATAGTGAACAACCTGTAAATTTATTTGTGCAACATTTGTGTAAATGCAATTTCCGGTCGATAGATTTTATGTAATTTATGGGAAGTAGAAAAATTTTGCTTTCGATTTACTAAATTTTACATTTTTACAATGTATAGGTAAATAAATGAATGTAACATGAGAAGAAAAGCATTGAATTGTGAACTACTAAGATGGTTTATTCGCCAATATATACATATGTACATTCATGTATGTAATACATAGGCTTCACTGCTTTCATTTCTGGGATATTCATTGAGTAATTACAATTAATAATTTTACGCGTATCTTGTCTATCAAATAAACATGGTGTATTTTGAAGCATTTTCAACAGTTAAAATCAATTTGCATAAATGATATTATTTATCAGTGAATTGGATTTTGTGTGTAATCACTTTGCCAATGATACTTACCTACTATTGTTGTTATTATAGTGTGTACTCAATTTGCATGACGTCATGACACATGTAAGGTCCGCGTTATATTATGACCTTCTTTCTATTCGATTGAGTTTTTATTTCATTGTTCAAAAATTGATGTGTTGCATAAAAACACGTATAGGTACGTCGTACGTTCTTTATTTAAGTGGACAGTCCTTTATGTCACCTCTCTGTCATTTAGATTTATTTATTTTCTGAAATTGCCTTTTCGTCTTTTATTTTGTAATATCAACTATCGCTAAAAATATTAACGCCGAAATATTTAAAGATGCAATTCATTTCTTTTTACTATCATACCTGAATTGATTACTCTGAATATCAAAAAAAATACCGGAGCGGAGACTAATCAGTATTTACTAAATTTGACCTTCTGAATTCGAATATTTTTTGTTGGTTTCTTTTTGTTTTTGAGATATGAGCGTTTTAAAAAATGGGCAATTTTTACAGTTTTTTGGCTTTTACTATCTTCTATCTTTCTTACTTATCTTCTTCTTCTTACTATCTTCTTCTATCTTCTATCTTTTTTGGCTTTTACTATTTATCTTTCGCCCTATCAATTCCAACTTATCATCATCACTTATCTTTCGAGTAAGCAGTATTATCAAGTATAGATAGTGCACTTTTACTTTAAAAATTGCAGTCGTAGCACTAAAAGTCTATAACCACCATCAACATGAGCATGAAGTAAGTGAATATAACCCTACATATACATATGTATCTTTTCTATAAAAATGATTTTCTTTGTATGATATCACAGCATCGCAGATGTACATATATGTACATCGGCTAGTGTTATTTTCGCATTTACCTTAATCGTGCGAATAGGAAAAACACAATGGCAGTAATACACAGAACAAAAGTCAAATTAATGCGCTCGTTTTAACGACTTCCTAGCGGTGCGTTCGTTTTATTTTGACCGTAATTTGCAGACTAAGATTTTTTACCAACAAGGTTATCATAAAAAGTTTCATTTGATGATTAATTTTGGCACGAATACTGTGTTTTTTGTGTCCGTTCCCATTCGTTGCAAGATTAAAAACTGGTGGAGATTTCACTTCGGTCTGAGATCATATTATTAAGTATGTATACTGTACGATGTGTCTTTCAGCGAAACTTTCACTTGTCAACCGTTCGCTATATATCCATATATGCACATTGCATCGAGCCGGCCTATCCATATTTATCGAGTCGTATGAAAGTGTCTCCTTTGCGTGTTGGGTATTTAATTTACTCATTTTGATACCATTTTTGGAATATCGGGCATGATGCTCGTAAATCATTTGAATGTTGCCTTGTGATTACTACCAAATGCCGACAACGAAAATCCAGAAGTTACAAGATGTAATTGATTGAAACTGTTTTTCATTAATTTTAGAATAACTAGTAGGCACATACTTATATCACCAGTCAATCATATAAATATTATGACATTGGGTATCTATCATAATCCTAATATGACATGATCGAATTTGCAATATGTTGAAACGTCGAACTGTCAATCATCCGGATCCTGATATGTCTGTAGCCAAGTCAAAAATGACCGAAGTGTAAAACCTAGAATTGTATACGATTTAACTTTGTATTTCTTATAGAAATATTACATTTTTTTCACTGTTTTTATTGTAAATTTGCTTTGTGGAATTCGATGGAATTATCAGCAGTTTCGTTTATTGCGGTCATTTTTGAGATTTCATATAAAATTTCATAAGTAATTCTGTGAACTGACAGTGAGTAACCAGGGTGATTAATGATACTGTTATGGTAAGAACATACTCAAAAATGCGGCACAGGACGCGTACGTGGACTCCTGTGGTGAGAGGCGTATCTTCATACCGCAGGAGTTGTCCATACCGAGGTTGCACTTGCATATGCATATTCGTCGGATCTTATTATTTTGACAAGTTTCCTCTAAATTTATGATGAGGGACGCTGCAATACAGATGTGGCATGCCGAAGTACGTCTAGTGTTTTTTGTCTGTGTAAAACTATCTAAAAATAAATAAAAAGTGTCGCGCACCTCTCTGTATGTGTCCTGTGCTCTACTCAGTGATATGCATCTGTAGGTAAACAGATTATTTCTCACATGGCGATCGCGCACACGACAATCGCTGCCACGGAATATCTGGCACACGAGTTTTCGTTAGAATGATAGTTCACGTGTCTATCTCGCGATTGATGGAATTTTCTGGTGCCAGATGTTCCGTGATCGAGATTTTAGTGATTGTGTGAGATCGGTTTGTGTGGAATAATCACCGAACCACATTTGTATGTACCAGTGGCGTGTCGTGAAAATCTCTCTGTTTTTATTGCACAGCATTACTTACATGTACACGAGAAGGATATAAGGGGACTCACGTCATCTATTACGTCACCTAATTCCAAAACCTAGTAAGTAAAGCTGAGCGATAAAAACAGGGAGATTTCCATGACATGCCACTGGTATATACGTATGTACATGAATAGAGATAATCTCGGATTAATTTTAGAAGTTACAGCGACTATCCTTGCGAATACATGTAGTTATGCGTCAAAGCTTGATGACATGATTGGTTTGATATTTTATAATGACGACTAAAATAAATTACACGACAAATGTCAAAATGACATTTAATGTCAAATTAACATCTCTAAAATAGCTCGCACGACAGAATCGGCGTTCGCCCGGCAAATCAAACGTCAAACGGGTTGCCAGTAACAAAAATACAATTTGACCTTTCAGTGAAATCATAACCAGTTACATTTTCACTGGGTAATCGTAATATCTTAGTAGCCAACACTTATTTATTTAAGGGTTAGGTTCGGTTAGGCTAAGTTTGGGTTGGGCCTAATCATTTAAGATTAGGTTGTTAGGGTCAGTATTTACTTTTGTCAAATTTTATTTTTTGTTACTGGCAACCCATTTAACGTTTGATTTGGCGGGCGAAAACCTGAACTGTCGTGCGAACTATTTTAGAGAGGGGTATTCTTTTTATTACAAACCTCTACTTTATCGGTACCATTTATCGGCCCGACAAATGGTACCCTTTTATAATTGATTATACTATTTTCTCATGTATTCTGGATTTTTGCTCAGTATTATGACTGAAACAATTGATTTCAAACAAGCTGCACGTACATTGGTAATTTACCTGTATATAAAAAAGTCATGACATTGAAAGCTATCAGCGGTTGATGTCAGCATCGCATGGGTTTGCTAGCGCTCTGACACGTGTTGTGCAAGAGTGCGACGGCTGTTCGTTGTTCCACTTGTTCTGTGTTTACTCTGCACATATGATCACCGGAATTCGACCGGTTGGCCCGGTCTAAAAAGACGGGGTCTTTCTGTTCGATTTTGAAGACACGAGACTGGGGTCTGGAAACGTATCGTTTCGCACAGTTTTGACACAGTATCTCTCGCACGGTGTTGGCATAGCAGCCATATTCCGAGCGGTGATGTCATCGCCTGTTGCCTACATTGATTGTTGTTACGTCGCTGTTGCTTCGACGATGGTCATTTTTTTTAAACGCTCCTTTGCCCACACCGGTGAAACTCGTTTTGCCTTTCGGCTAGTGGGCGGCTTGTCTCCCACCAACCCACAGCTTGACTAACTTTTCTCGAATGAGAAATGTACGAATGCACTTATGACTATTCGCTTTTGAATAGACTGAGCTATCATTCGAAGTGATGGGTAGGAAAATTCCAGATTTGGCTGGGTCGGGTGGGTCGTATGAGTCGAGTCTTGACGTTTTGTGCCTTTACTTTGGATGCCTTTGATATTATCTTCATTGGTTAGTTGTAGATAGAAGTTTTGGCACAAGATTCGTATCAGCATTCATTGATTTCATACGACTATTTGGATTGACTCCTTATACAGTTGAATAAAATTTACAATTTATACAATGTTAAATAAAATTTCCATATTTTTTTTCAATTTAAATTTATTAGAACTTGCTGTACGTACATATATAATTTTATCTGCAATTTCAGTAAGAATTCCAAAAAGAAAATAGGGCAAATATTACCCTAATCAATACCGAAATTAAGTTTCTTTAGTTTTTTCCAGGGCCGTTTAGTTCAAAATTTACTCCGAATCCAACTTGAACGATTTTACCAAGATCAACTTTTCTAGCCAACGTATAAAATAATTAGTAATAAAAATAAAAGCAATTTTCAAAATATGAAAAAATAAAGGAATTAAAAAAATCACTAATAAGAGGTATGTAAAAATGGACACGTAACCCAATATATTGAATTATTAAAAAGTAAGTACATACATTCATAGTATGTGTATGAATTTGATTTACAAACAAATCAATTTAAAAACAAAATAAAAAAAGTATGAGACAATCGAGAGGAAACAAACGGTTTTGGCCGCAACACTTCAAAATACGTGTAATTCAATGATTTATTTAAATTTATGATTTTTCTAAAGAAAATATTTAATTTCATTTTATTAGTTGATTTACTTCAGTATAATTGGAAACTCTAGTTGACACATACCGTAATAAAGAAAATAATAATAAAAAAAGGAGTCGGAGTCGATTGATTTTTTACATACATACCTCCTTTACGTTTTTTTACGACTCCGACTCCGACTTTGACTTCGCTTGAAATGCTCCTACTCCGCGATTCCGACTCCACAGCTCTAGTTTTTTCATTATATGTACCTATTTTTTGTAGCACGTTTCTTTCACACGTTATTGTAGGTCATTAGTAAAAAAAATCAGCTGTATGTTGATGTAACAATATTTGTTATTTGGTTTGCGAATATTTTTATATTGTGCGGTAAAATCTTTTGTTCTTTTAATTTTAAAAATAAATATAATGCTTCAAAAGCCATAAAATATACTATTTAATGAGATGGTTTGTTTGTTTTTTCTATTCATATTTTTGCATTCATTTCCTTTTACACTAGCATCTGCATATTATGCACGACGAGAAAATCACGTCTTAGGATTTATAATAGATTCACTTACGGAACTTCTAAAATGGCGTTCTCTATATTCTTTATTATAATAAAAAGTGAATCATTGATTGCAAAATTGGATCAAAGGTCGGAAGCGAACTTGACCTTTACATATCAAGGAATTAAAATAAAACGACCCATCAATAAAGAAGTATATCGCGTAATATGTTTTTGAAAATGAAGTATCAACAGCGATATTTATAAAATACGACTTGCTGTTCAAATACGTGTATCATTTGTTCAAATATGGACACGTACGTGTCTATGTACATTTTTCATACGTTTGTCATTTATTAGCCTCATAAACGCGGGGTCTTTTATTAGCTTTCCTATCGTCGACGACACTATCGATATTTTTTTCTAAAGTTTGAGAAGCTGCGGTCTCCGAGATTGCGAGACAATCGCCAATATGCGTGAATGAGTCGCGTCAGGCTATGTATCCGAACATATGGCAGCGAATTTCTCTTTTGCTTCCATACAGGATGACATGTGATGATTGCCAATGTGCCAATGGGATCTTAGAATCATAAAAATGCATCGGGGAAAGGTTACAAATCACTGTCACAAATGCATCAAGCCTTGTATGGAAAATCTTGATGGAAAGCATTCTAGAAGTGGTATCGACGCATCGTTCGTTTCGTTCGCCGCGAACCGGATTGTGAAACTTTTGCGCCTGAAGCATTGTTTTCTTTTTTATTTGTTTATGTCTGGGATGTTTTTTAATAATATGTAAATGGCCGATAGTCTTCAGATGGGGCCCAGATTCGACGGGTTTGATGCGTGGTGCAAAAGTGCCGCGGCAATATCATCACGTTTCCTGACGTTTTACATATATGGGATATACATAGTGGTTTTCCGAAGTAATGAATATGTAAGAAGTGCGATCATCGGCCAAGGTCAATGTGTATTTGAAATGGCCGACACCTAGTTGTACGTTTTGTGACGCATAGTGTACAAAATGGCGGTTCAGGTAATATTGCGATTAACGGTTATGGTAATTTTTTTTGTGATTTCCTATCTTATTCGGTTCTAAAAATAGCGCAATTTTTGTATGTTGACTCTTGGTATGTGTTTTAATGAGATTCAAATAAATTTTCAATGAAAATGTATCGTCAATCAACGTTTTAACTGGATCGAATTGAAGCACATTTTGAGAAATTGCCGTGAAGTTTCTTGTATGTATGTAATATCATAGCGGTCGTCAATCATAAAGACTAGGACTTAATGGTACAGTCGTCGTAATTCATGATTTCATGGCAGATTGTATTTCAAAGCTAATTCTCTCTTGATTCACTGTCTAATTTCAATGCACCGTATCAACAAGCTTGTACATACATATGTAGGTTTATTTGTTTGTTGTAATGCAAGTTCACAATGAATTGTATAAAATAGTTTTTTTAAATAGGATCTAATATGTATATTGAAAAAAAAAAGTATCACAATTGCAGAAAAAATAGCCCTCAGCCATTTTTCACCTTTAATTTGAAAAAAACACTGTAAAACATATTCATCAGGAATAAAAATCATTTACTCTGAAGCACACTCGCTAATTAATCTAACCAGTGAGGGAATTACCGGAAATGTTGAGAAGCGCTGGTATTGAAAAATCCTACTTAACTGAATGGGATGTACATTTTGAATTTTGTACTGTACAATTTAATTTTTTATAATCGGCATAATTATGAGTGTACGTTGTACAAGTTCAAACAACACATTCAGATAAGGTCAATATACATTGATTGCGAATTTCAAATAAAATTTTGCATGCACAAAACCGGACAAGTCAATAAAACAGAGAGGAAAAACCAGAACTATTCCGAAACTGGTCCTAGCCCGATATCTAAACAAGTACGCGAGAACATTTCAACCACTAATAATTGTTAGTCAAAACTTGCGTCCAGTTCAGACCGCGATCGAAATAATAATTCAAGATCAGTGAACTCCATTTAAATCGTCTCCCGATTCGATCGGTACGAATCCTGAGCACGTATCGATAGTACAAAATTTGAATTTTCAATTTAGTAGTGATAAAAAAAAATCGGCTGAGGCACCGCTAGCTTTTATTATACCTACTTACGCAATCAAAAGCAACTGAATGATTTATTTATTACAATTGTCCTTCCGTGTCTTTCAAGTCAGACCTCGTCTATCGTACCATGTCATATCAATAGTCTCTTTCCCGTTGTGATCGGGTCGGGTCAGATCCACATCAAAATAAACATATGTAATATTCAGTTTATTATTGTTTAATCTAAATCAGTGGATCTATCTGATTTTATAGATTTGCACATAATCGTGCAGTTAATGACCGCCATTGTCAAATGATGAAAGGTCAACGGGTCATTTTTTATTATAGTTAAGGAATTTATGAGCCATGATACGCCAGTATTAATATCAAGTGATACCCCCTCGTGATAGGTTACTCGCTATGCCTAAATAAGTACAAAACTACGTTCAGACTAGAGAGTGGTTTAAAATCTGGTTTTAAAGTTTGATTATAATCTGAAAGTTGCATGAAATGCATCTTTGATTCGTGTTTACTTAACGTGAGATTTTATCTCAACAATAGTTTGGGTTTATATTATATTGTACTAGTGTTTTTACCTGGCTTCGCTCGGTATTTGTAATATAAACCGCTTAAACATGGCCAATCTATTAGTAAACATTTTATTAAATTTATTTGAATATTCATTTGTTTTTCTACGAACCAACAATAGTTACAAAGTCTCTCTCGAAATTATATATTACTAGTTGTTTTACCCGGCTTCGCTCAGTATTTGTAATATAAACAGCTTAAGCATGGCGAATCTAATAGTAAATATTCAATTGTTTTTTTTATTAAATTTATTTGAATCGAAAAAAAAATCAATTAAAATTCAACCATATCGAATCGTCGTCATAGAAACCTTGATTTGTTTTTCGATTACCAACCAACCTTACTTACATACATACAAAATCTCTATCGAAATTATATATTAGAAGATATTGGGATTATATATGATTTTTTTTTTTATCAATCTGCTTATCTTGCTTATCTTTTCGTTACTTATCACTTTCCAGGAGAGTGTAATGCTTCTAAAAAATCAGTCTGGGATATTTCGCCTTTTCTTGTTACGAGCTATACTAAGTTTTAATAACTAGCCCGATCAAATCCAAAGCCAATCCATTCATATTTTCATTAATTCCTTCATCTGTAGGGTGAATTTTAGTTAGCATATATAATATATATGTAAGTCTATCTATATCAATGCGAAGTGTTATCGATTCGATACTGAAAGATATCGCTTTTATGTCATACCGACATACAGAGGTTGGCTAACCTTGCATCAAGCTAATGAATCCGACATGAAGCTAGAGGAGTTTAATCATTAACGAACTCATTAAAAATTACATTTTGTGTCAAATTGAAGCGATGCCAGCTAGCTATCCAAACACGTCTGCCTGCCGCCCCTTCACAACTCACAGGCTAAACAGTTATTTTTTCATTTTCATTTATTTTATTTACCAATTCTCTGATATATCTCATATCTGTGCCTGTCTTATAAAACTGCTAACTTTTTATGAAAAAATGTAAAGATGAATACATTTACATAATCTATTCCGTCTCCGCATGATTTAAGTACTAGGTTTAGTTGGAAAAATTTAACATATAATATATGGAAGCTAGGATCATCCTGTTGTTTTTGTACACTAGATTAGGTTCTAAGCGTTTGGGCTAAACTGGGTTAAAGTCGTATATTAAAACTTCTGTTAACTTTCTACACGAACTAAAATTATCATTTGACGCATGCGAAAACCCGTAATAATTTAAATGATGTTGTTGCGGGTAGCTTTTTATTGATCTGTTGTTGTATATAAAATATAAAAACATTAGATAAATGCATCCTTAACATGTATTCATGTAGTCAATTTTATGGTTATATTTATTGTAAAAAAAATACAGACACGAAAAAACTCGTTCAAAGCGGAAACCGCTTTAGCTACCATTGCATCTGATTAAAATACTGGTTTAATTGCAGTCGAAAAAATATATAATTTCAGCAATTCCTTTTTATGATTACATTAAAACGTTTTATGACTGTCATTGCTATAGGTATATTGTAAGTTTGTACATATGTACTCGTAAATGAAAGTATCGATTGCTTGATATTTTCATGTATTAATGTCAATCTCATAAACTTTTTTCAAATTAACTTCGAAGAAAAAAAAACACCAGTGTTCCGAATGAAAATTGTACATTATTATATTGTCTACTTTTTGTTTTAAGTTTAAGAGATGCTTTTTTTGTGTTCATCGCAGTTTTTGATCTGTTATTTTTATATCAACATGAAAAGTTACCTACGTACATGTATTATTTGCGACTTTCACTTTATTACACAAGTAGCTATTAACACTTAAAGGGTTAATAAAAAGGTACTCACTGTGGGCGGCCATTCGTTGGGGTCAGATAGCCTCGAAAACCCACACGTCTGCGACTTTTTGCCGACCCATTTTTTTCGCTGAGGCCCAATCTGCATTTGAGGTCGCAAATAAGTGGCACTCGGTCTAGGTCTCAACGTCGCGTAACACTTATTCGACCAAATAAACGATATCTGAATTTAGAAAACCCCCGTCAGCTTTTTTTCACCTTTAATCCAAAAGCTCAGGCTTACAGGTCCAAAAATAGCAGCGGCGAGGATTTTCACACACAAAAGAAACATTCGTTCGATTGGCACGTCTAATTGATATGTTCGATTGTGATTGACATTTCCATACATTATTTGATGTTCCGTCCATACAAAGTGACATTTGACACGAGGTGCAATTAAGACGGATTAGAATGGTCTTAAATTTGCCAAAAAACTTATTTTCTATTCCAATAAATGCAAATGTCATGGCAAAATTATGTAGTCTAATTATATTATTTTAAGTACATATTTATGGCGTGCCGTGAAAATCTCTCTGCTTTTGTCGCACAGCCTTACCCTTGTGCGCGCGAGCAGGATACAAACGGACTCGGTATGATGTCACCTAGTCCCCTTTATTCTGCTCGCGGACACGTACGATAAAGTAAACACATATAGTTTAATAATGTTTCGGGAAAGGGCTACAATCACATAAATGTAATAATAATAGAAACTAATGGTGGCTTCTCCAACAAATAACCTGTGTCAGAAACTAATACAGGTACATTTTCCACAACTACACTACTATAGACGCACGGACTAGAATCAGGGTCATCATATATTATGTAACTACAGAAATAAAACTCCTTTTTTTTGATAGTATGTATAATATACATGTTTTATTTTGATACAGATTTATTTAGAATTGCATATTTAAATTTATATTAAAAACCACTAAAAAGAATCTGCTCATTAAAACGTTGACGGTTTCATTCGCATTTAATTTTTGTAGTAAACATTTTGCTTTCGAAATGTAATCAAGTGTTTATTACCTGCTGTTACACATTTAAATATTTAAAAAAAAATTGAATCTGGTTAACTATAGAACAAGCTTTTTTATTGTTAATTAAGTGACTGTCACTGTTCTTCTTCTTCTGTAAAACGTTAATAATAATTTTCATTAATAGTCTTTAATAATAATTTCAAGTGCTTTATTTTTAGTAAATAATCGCTTATTTGTAGTGTGCAATACTTTCAACCTTCTTAAACGATTTGCTGAAGTTTTTCTCAACCTCTCTATTATTCTCTTCTGCTAATTCCTGTGTTTCTTCATATGTTGTATAAGTAGATTCGATATCTATTGCTGATAGTGGGTCTTGGCTAATTTCATTCCCCTTTAAATAAAAAGAAATATTAATTCACCTTTTATCCTACAGCGAAATAAATACACAGACAATATTAAAGCTTACCTTATTGGAATTGTATCTTTTTTTAACCTGACACATTTCGATAAAGTTAAAACATATTCAGCTCTAAAATGCTTTGAGCATATGATAGTGTTGGGTGTAGGTAGCCAATCGGTTTCTTTTCTCAACTTGCGAATTATGTTTATCCACTTTTATTGTATTTTTCTGTCCTTAGGAACTCTAAATTTATTATGTAAAGGCAAAAATAGGAAATAGGACCACCAGCGTGCTGTTGACGATTAGTGTTGGATAATATAAACGTGCCTTAGTCGTACATATCATATGTTACATATGTATGTATATATATATATCTCTATTATACCTATACATAGATGAAGCTGATTGACCAAAATGTATGGATTATATTCTGTAAATTGTTTGAAACGAAATATGTATTGATCAAGGTTAATATTATAATATAGATTTAACAGAACAGAATTGACCCTTCTTACATTGCATGTACATATGTAGTTCTCTTTGAGTTCATAAATTATTTACAACGGATAGTTAAGATTCTTAACAGTGTATCAGAATAAAATAATAGCATTCGTCACTGTGATATCGAAAGTACAGGGTAATGGCCTTAGCCCTGTAATGACCGCCTTCGATCATTGTTGTTTTTAATTTTTAATGTCCATAAATGAATTTGTCGTAGTAATGCGGAAAATTTGACAGCACGCACGTCTGGAAAGCGAAGCTGCTGAAGGTCGACAATTTTCATGAATTTTCCTCGATTGATAATTCGGGTTATGGTAATTATGTTAGCCGAGGCTTCTTCGTATTGCGTGACTAAAAACGATTCTGAAGAAATTCAGCCATATCGGCTCAGTAAACTTTTCGATTCACACAGGCAGTCATGCTGACATAGCATCATGCTATACTTACATATGCATTTACATGTGTACATATATTATTTAATATTTACATTGTTATATTTTATACGTATGTATGTACATATAAGCCATACAAGCCATCAACTATTGTATTGGTTTTTTTATTCTGACATAACAGTGGTGCATTATGTTTCCTTTCATCTTTTGCGAGATACAAAATCGGTGAATAGTTACGTACCGTATGGACATAAATAGTAATGTAATGGACTAATCGCCGACATAATAAACAAGGTCGTTGAAAAACGCTAATGCATATACATTTATCGGTGTATCAAAAGTAATGTCCGACAAAATCAAGTCTGTTATTGTCCAAATTAGCATAATTAAAAATGTTATGATGTCATCGATGTAATGATTCAATTCAGCGTTGTCGTTGCACATTTGCAGCGACAGTAGTTTTATAAAAAAATGATTAAAATTTGCTTTTCACGGAATTGACAGTTATCTGTCGTAATAAATTTTGAATACTATTATGTAATATGTATGTATGTGTATTTCTGTAATAGCCGCAGTGCCCGACAGTTTTGCTAATTTGGTAGTTTTGTATATAATTAATGCTTCACGATTTTATTCCAAACATGGCCTGAAGATTTATTCGATGGTTATAATAGTTTTGAATATGTATGTATGACTGTTGGAAAATTTAAAATATAAACATATATCAGTGGTTAGCATGTAATGCTTTCGATTGTGTGGTCACGGGTTCTATTACTGGCTAAGTTGCTGGCCAGACCTTGGATCTTGTTAAACATCGACCTTGGATCAAGGTCGATGTTTACCCTTTAGAGTTTGCCAATTTATCTAATTTCATTGGAAACGGTTCCAAAAAATTGACAATCCTGTCCCATTTCTCGAAAAATTTGAGTTTGCAGCATCTTATAATTTGTAATCTTTATTTTTCTTAATTAATTAATCTTATATCTAAAAATGTTGCAAAAATTTGTCCACATATGTCTCTACGATGATTGTAATGTTTTCTGATCGATGTTTGTAATTGGCCTTGAATAATACTTACAATGTTGACAATAGATGTCGTGTTAGTAAAAATGTGTATAGATATTTCAGATCCAGTGTTCAGACAGAAAATGTTTATTACTTTTAATTCATTCTACATTTTTTCTTTTCTACTGTCTTCTTTAGAAACGATATTGGAAAGAATTATTTCCAGGATAATTCAATATGACAATTTTTTTCTTCTTTAAACAATTTATCATGATCGATTGTAAAATATACATACATATATGTACCACTTACCATTTCTACCTAAGTATGTAATTCATTATCACTATGGTGTCACGATGAAACATACATATACGGACAAAACGTACAACGACAAAACATCCACGACAAATTTATTACGCGACTTGATGTTTATTTTTCTTATCAGTACAAAGAATCCGAAAGTTCTTATGATATAATTTGTTATTTATGATGAAATTTCGATTACACTGGCTTATCTAATATTTACTTATTAATATATCAAAGGGCGTGAGATCTTCGTCACCATATACGATTTATTGAATTCTTCAAAATAAAATCGTTTTTGAACATATGGATGGTTTGTGAATGTACATTATTTTGCGTGATCATATTGTCCGTGAGCATTATGTCGCGTAATCATTTGTCCGTAACCATTTTGTCGTGGACTTTTTGTACGTTGACGTTTCGTCGTGACATCTTTTGGTATAAGCACTATTTTTTTTTTATAAATCAGAGTGATAATTGTTGTCCTCACGGTTAATAGAAATATTCAACGCTAATGTTAGATGTCCACTGATTTGGTACTAATTATTATAATCAATCCATCGGTCCTAAAATATTTTATAAATACATAATTATGTGAAAAATATACACCAGTTGCTCAGTTCGGCCTGCGAAATGCCATTCGGCATCCTCGTGGCTTCCGTTCCCTTATTATAATGAATTTTCTTTTTCTCTCAATTTAAATAATTTAATCATGTATGTTAGTAATATTTCTATTACCCTATTGTTAATTCCACCATGTGAATATTTTCTCCAAAAATAATTTATTATTTAATTGAATTACTTAATTTTCCTTTGTAAAATGCGTGTACGTATGTTTGTACTATATCAAATCATATTCGCTACTTTTAGAAAATCTGTATACGCTTACTTATGTACATACATATAACGAATGAATCTTTATTGACATCTGGCGTTCAAGTATTCAAAGGCTCTATATATGTACATATGAATGTACATTTCAATTGATAATCCCGTGTTTTATTGTAAAGAAGGTCATATTATTATTAAATACAATGCCAAATGATATTCATCGGAGTACACAAGTAGAAGAATTTTTATAAAACAATCGCTGTGGAAGTAGGAAATTCGATAAAGCTACATCAGTGCCGAGTCTTCGCCCACATCTTGGTTTGTCTTCCATAAAAGGACACGAGATTTTCCATTGGTGCACGAGTCATACGGCTCGAGGTGACTCGTCGAGGTTGTTTATTACCAACCCGACTGCAAATCTTATAAAAACACACTCATGCAGCTTCTTTTTTGGTCCGTTCTCGGAAGCCGCCAAAAAGAAAGTGTATACCCACCACATACATTGTACATCTCGATTACAACAGTTCGGCTTCGTTTGCATCGTGAAGGACTGAAAGTGGTTTACCAAGGTTGAAACTGTGCCAAATTTAGATGTACGTATGTACATCGTTTATCTCGATTGTCTCAATTTTATTATATTAATTGTAATTGACAAACTGGGCGCTGTAACAACGTGCAGATGGTTCTTGACAGCATCCTTTTTAATTCTTGGAAGTCGCATTTAAAATTTGCATCACTCCGAGTCTCATTTGTGCACTTAAGAATTTGCGATCGGTCAAATTGGACTTTTCATTTTGCATCATTTGTTGTTTCAAATTGGAAGTGACATCACGTATGCAATAAGTTTTGCTCCGAAGAAAACATTTCTCGATAATATTGCGATTATTGCAAATCTGAAGACATTGCTATTAATAGGAATTGACTCGTACGATATATATGTACATATTTATACATATAAACAGTGTTGTATTGAATGATGAATATTTATTAGTTGTGAACTTGATTTGATATGATTTGAAGTGCATGTATTCACGAACCATTTTTATTGATTTACCATATGATTCGTTATGTTTAAAAGTGGCGGAAGTCCAATTTTCAGTTCCAAAAACACTACTTCTGTTTGATTTACATAATTCACAAATTTCTATCACTCATTTTAATTCGATATCTTCAGAATCTCGGTAAAGCAGAATAAACGTATTACAGGCCACCCATATTTTTAAATATTGTTAAACGCAAAACACTATAATTAATGCTTTGCGAAATATTTCTCGAAATGAAGAAAAGTGGACTTATGCCACTTTCAAATATAACGGCTCATATGTAGTTAAGCAGTAGAATTGAAATAAAAATCATGTATATATTTTTTCCATTTATTTTGAAGTCATGAAAGAAAAAAAATAAAAAGCTAGGAACCACTGCTCTAGATGTTTGCAAGAATGGGATGTTATTAAAATCTAAATCAGCCATTTCCTGTCAGAATTTACGAAAAATTTAACATATTTAGTTTGCCAAAACTATTGCTTCCACTATTCATCAATTAATAAACGCTTCTTTATTTTGCTCTTCATAATAAAAATTGAAACCACTTTTAATTGGAAAAGTATTAAATGATTACTTCGATTTTCTTCATTCTCTTAATTCGTATGTAAAACATATTTCCAATTGGAAATACATACAATCTTGATTCAATTCTTGCATTAAATTTGAAACTTTCTTGATAATCAATTGAGGGCCTTCCTCGTTTATAATTCTATCTCTACATCTTAACTAATAGATTGTCCTCGCATCATTATGTCTCATATTCACACGTCAGCAAAAAGTAGGTTAATTTCAATCAGCTTTATATATAACTACTGTCAATCTGAAAGGTCATGGCTCATTGATACAACTGCTACATACATATGTATATGTTTATTTATTTCGGAGTATGATTGCAAACTACATATGTTTATTATGGGTCTAATAATATTCCTCCCGTATTCTGTGCGCGCACATTAATACGGGAGAAAAAGCCTGTTCCTCTTGTTCCTGTTGTATCCTGCTCGCGCAAATTAAGTGAGTATGTACCGTTTACCATGCACCCTTTTTTTGATCTTTCCACTTAAGATCTTTCGATTTTCGATCTTTGCCTTCCGATATTTGCGTTTTCGGGTGTTTCACATTCGGGCCCGTCACGGAGACCGGTTTATTATATTACCATTTGATATCAGATAATATCAAATGCTACTAATTAATATATGGCATTTTGATCTAATTGGTCCAGTGAGAAGTGACACACGTGGGATCGTTTCGGTGCACAGTAGTTCAGTTAGAATTAATGACCTACCTGCACCATCATAATCACCAGGTACAAAACAGCAAGCGTCAACAATAGAATTCCGGCAGAAGCAATGGGAAAACGCTCAATTAACATTTTAACATACATTCCCACCCAGGAATGTCAAGCGGTCATGCTCCGCGTGCTTTTACACTTTATTTTCAAATAAGTGCTTTATTTGTATAAACGGTGCCCTTTATACGAAATGATTTGAAATGAGTGAGAAAATTCTACGTGAGCGTACTGTAGGAAATTAACGAGACTATTGAGTGAGACTAATCACAAGTGACCCAATATCGTTATCGGCCGTTGGTTATATTGAAATTAATGGGGTCGCGCTTGAAGGGTTAAAACCGAATAGCTACTAGTGGTCGGTGTAAATTCGTTTGTATGTTTGACCAATTTTAGCAATTCGATCGTATTTGTTTTGACGTATGTATGTGTATGTGCGATAAGATCCGATCGTAGTGTTAGGTCAGTTAGGCGGCGTGTACTATGTATAGTACGGTTCAAAAGTTTTTCTTAATGTAAAATTAGAGTAAAGTAAGTTTAACGAGTGTTAGACATGCGTTACAAGTGGTCTTTAATGATTTGGTTGGAATTTGTGCGTTATCAATCCTGACGTGCTCCGAAATGGAGGGTCTATTTGTATAGTAAGAATTTTTCTTTGGAAAATTTGATTATGTTTCTAAGGCGTTTAGCAGGTTCTCGCATTTGTGAAATATTCAGGTCGTACAATCGATATACTGAGAGAAATAATTTATGTTGTTCTGAGGTCGTTAAGTTCTGTGATCGCTTATCTTTGTAAGACGCGTGTGGCGACCCTCGAGTTCGAGGACCATGACTTGATGCTATGGAAAAGTGATATTTAATTGTAGTAGGATACTCTTCTTCAATTTTCATAATATAGAATATATTATGTATACTTGCCAACTCAAGCATCCGGTTTTACACAAAAAATAATCTTCAGAGTTCGAAAATACTTCGAGCTACTATATTCATTCTCCAAGACGTTGGAGATCATCCTGGAGATTACTTTTTCTAAATTTGAAAATTCAAATGATGTTTGAATACTCGGAAACTTTTTTATGATTTACTAAACATGCAAAATAATTCAATATAGAATATGAATAACTAAATATGTACATCTTATCAGAGTAAACTCATAATGACTTATTATCAATCTAGAAGTTTGATTTTAGCTTCATATTATATTGGAATGTGTTTGGAAACGTTTTGAATACAGAAAAATATTAAATTTTAAAAACGAAAATATACCAACATCATCATTAAAATTAGCCTTTTATGATCTGCTATTGATTTATAATCTTTTTGCAAGCTATTTTTTTTTTCTAATCCTCTTTCCCTCATTATACCATATCCAACAGTTATACCATATTCACATTTTGATTATTTCAGAGTTAATTTAAATTTACATTTTCAAATGTCGCTGAATTTGATCATACATTAGTTGAATTGCCTGGCGTTGCTTGGGCGGGAGAAAGTTGGATTAAATTAAAAACTGGAGACTTTTCAAAATAGTCTGTATTGGTTGGGATCCTCTATCTAGTGCTCTGATTCCGTCCAAAAACCTTCTAATTTAGATATATAATTTGGCGGTTTTAAATTGAAAACTGTAGATTTACATGCAAGATAAACAAACATTCAATTTTCTATAGAACTTAGATAACATTTTACTTTCCATAGGTAGCATTTAGAATTAGTTTCTAACACATTTGGTACGATATTTGTATTGGGAGTGAGGAGTAGGCTATAGGTGTTTGTGTTCAACTAATAGGCGATTTAGATTGAGAGTGAAACTTTTTCGTATAAACAATCGATTAACGGGGATTTGAACACGCAGAGGGGTATCTAGGTGAGGAGATCACCCTTTAGTCCATGATCAGTCTGCCAACAAAGGTTATTGCCGTGAATATCGAGCGTTCGGTAACCCGGTGGACTGAAAATGTCGGCCACGTGGATCGATCACTGTGCTTCTGGCACGATAGTCAACAAAACTGAACACTCGTGTGCCCCAATTCGTATAGAACACGACACCAACTAGTCTATCCATCCCTGGAGGATTAATTTTTGCGTTTCTGTCGAATCGTCATCGAATAGATTGTCCTATTGCTGTCGGAACGTTAATTTCAATAGATCAAGTAGGAAAACCAATTATATCAATTTCCGATCTAATTCTCATGTATGGATTATGATTGTGATAAACTAAAATTATTTCGATAATATCTTGGACGTTTTGCTGCATTATGCTCGCATTGTATTAACAGAAGAGTGGTTATGGAGAATGTTTTGTGCGCATGTCTGAAACAGTTTCCATGCTAGTGGCTGAAAGTTCGCCAGTCGAAGTCTGAAAGTCGCAATTGTCGGTCGTTTTTTTATTTTAAAACTACGCGTTTCGTTTAAAATGTCGTGTGATGGGAGTTTAAATTTATTTTTCGATTATAATTTTTGTTATAATAATGAACGGTAGAATAGTAAAAAAAGAAAGTGTGATGCGAACTATGTGTCGTGTTAATTTTCTTAATAAAGATTTTGGGTTAGGAGCTTAAATTAGTTGCGTTGAATAAGATGATTCGGTGTTTATACGGTTTGTTTAGGCATTTTGCATAAAGTTTATTTTAAAAATATGTTCATAATTACCATTTCATCATGAAACCAATATGACGGCCGTACTTCGCCTTCCACCAATCCCAGAAAATCAACATTATATTTTCAATAATGGACATGCCTGGAAAAGAAGAAGGCGTCGGTACAATAAACGACACAATACATTTCATATTTCATAGGCTATTAGTATAATGGCTGAGAAATAATTTTCTGCAAAATTATTTGAAACTGCAGTTTTACATACATGTACATGCATACATGTACATACATACATGTACATGCATATGAATAATTTTTATTATTATTTTTGTTTTTCAGACGCCACAGGTGTCCTCATGATGATGAACCACAGCCTATATTTGAGCCAAATCAAACTACTCCTGCTATCACCGCTTATAGACAGGAATATGATGAAAAACACGTTGAAAGATTTAGACCCAAGCGACCAGAGGATCATCTGCATCCGGAAGGTGAGTTTACTCATCCTGAAAAAGTGCCGTGGAGGCCAAGTGAGAGGCCAGAAGCCAAAAAGCCACAAGATAATCTGCGACCTGAAGGTGATTTCGAGAAGCAACCGAAAGAACCTTGGCGCCCGGCTGAAAGACCTGATGCTAAAAAGCCGCAAGATAATTTGAAGCCTGAAGGTGAATTCTTACGGCATGAACCTGAAAAATGGAGGCCAGGAGAACGTGCAGATGTTAAGAGACCGAAAGATAATCTCAGGCCCGAAGGCGATTTTGAATCGCCGGATAAACCGAAATGGCAGCCAGCTGAACGTCCAAAGCAGATACGTCCTGAAGACAATTTGAAGCCTGAAGGTGATTTTGAATCACCAGATAAGCCAAAATGGCAACCAGCTGAACGTCCTAAGCAAAAACGACCCGAAGACAATTTAAGACCCGAGGGTGATTTTGAATCTCCTGAAAAACCGAAATGGTCTCCAGCCGAACGACAGAAACCAAAACGACCCGAAGATAATTTGAGACCGGAAGGAGACTTTGAAAGACCCAAAAAACCAGAATGGGGTCCCGGAGAACGACCGGACGCTAAAAAGCCTTCAGATAATTTGAAACCTGAAGGCGTTTTCGAGCGACCGGAACCAAAAAAATTCACGCCAGCTGAGAAAGTTGTGCAGAAAAAACCAAAAGATAACATAATAACTGGTGGTGAATTTACAGGTTAGTATTTATTTTTATATCCCCTCTCCCCCTAATATTGCATATTAGAAATTAATTAAAAAAACAATCTTTTCCAGATGTGACAACTTCAATGACTGAATATCGTGGAGAACCGTCTGAAAGAGTGAAACCTGTACGACGAAATACTTGGACCAAAGTAGAGGGAGATATGTTTACAGACACTACAAGCCGATCAGAATACATCGATCATACCGTAAATTCAGTTGTTGAAAAAACAACGATTATTAAAAATCGAGAAGATAATTTACGCACAGAAGGTAAAACATATTTCGTGACATCTAATCAAGTAGATTTCACTGATAAAACAACTGAAATAGACAGACCTCAAAGGAAAAGGACATGGACTAAGGATGATGTGGAAAAATTCTATTCAACACGTGATACTTCGACTACTACTACAAGTCAAGACGTTTTCAAAACTTTCAATAAGACTGATATAACAGATATCAGGCAAATTCAAAAGAAGCCCAAAGATAATTTGTTCCCAGAAGGAGACTTTGAGAAACCAAAACAATTAGATTGGACTCCCGGAGAGCGACCCAAAGCCAAGAAGCCATCTGATAATTTATATCCAGAAGGTGAGTTTGAACGTCCAAAACATCCCGAGTATAAAAAAGGAGATCGTCCGACGCCAACAAAGCCATCCGATAATTTGAAACCGGAAGGTGAATTTGAGAGACCTGAGAAAGACAAGTATAGACCCGGAGAACGTCCTGAGGCAAAAAAACCAACTGACAATCTAAAACCAGAGGGCGATTTTGAGCGACCCGAAAAACAAGGATGGAGTCCAGCAGAAAGACCAAAACAGAATAAACCCAAGGATAATTTATATCCAGAAGGTGATTTTGAAAAACCAAAAACTCAAGATTGGACTCCCGGAGAGAGACAAAAGCCTAAGAAGCCTACGGATAATTTATATCCGGAGGGTGAGTTTGAGAGACCTAAACATCCTGAATATCAAAAGGCAGAACGACCATCGCCATCAAAACCATTTGATAACCTCAAACCAGAAGGTGACTTTGAAAGACCTGAAAGACAGAAATATCGCCCAGGAGAACGACCTGAAGCCCATAAACCATCAGATAATCTAAAACCAGAAGGAGATTTTGAGCGACCTGACAAACCAGGCTGGAGTCCCGCGGAAAGGCCACAACAGAAGAAACCCAAGGACAATTTGTACCCAGAAGGAGAATTCAGTAAACCAGAAACCAAAGATTGGCAACCTGCGGATAGACAGAAACCTAAGAAGCCTTCCGATAATCTTTTCCCTGAAGGTGATTTCGAACGTCCAAAACATCCCGAGTTTGAAAAGGCAGAACGCAGATCGCCGACAAAACCATTTGATAATCTCAAACCAGAAGGAGACTTTGAGAGGCCAGAGAGGCAAAAATATAAGCCCGGAGAACGGCCTGAGGCACATAAGCCACATGACAACCTAAAACCCGAGGGAAATTTCGAAAGACCCGAAAAGCCAGGATGGAGTCCTGCCGAAAGACCCAAACAGAATAAACCGAAAGACAACTTGTATCCTGAAGGAGAGTTTGCCAAACCAGAAACTCAAGATTGGCAACCCGCAGATCGGCAAAAGCCCAAGAAGCCAACGGATAATCTTTTCCCTGAAGGTGATTTCGAACGTCCAAAATATCCCGAGTTTGAAAAGGCAGAACGTCGTTCACCAACAAAGCCATTTGATAATCTGAAACCAGAAGGAGACTTTGAGAGGCCAGAGAGGCAAAAATATAAGCCCGGCGAACGGCCTGAGGCACATAAACCACATGACAACCTAAAACCCGAGGGTAATTTCGAAAGACCCGAAAAGCCAGGATGGAGTCCAGCCGAAAGACCCAAACAGAATAAACCGAAAGACAACTTGTATCCTGAAGGAGAGTTTGCCAAACCAGAAACTCAAGATTGGCAACCTGCAGATAGACAGAAACCTAAGAAGCCTTCCGATAATCTTTTCCCTGAAGGTGATTTCGAACGTCCAAAACATCCCGAGTTTGAAAAAGCAGAACGTAGATCGCCGACAAAACCATTTGATAACCTCAAACCAGAAGGAGACTTTGAAAGGCCAGAGAGACAAAAATATAAGCCCGGAGAACGGCCTGAGGCTCATAAGCCACATGACAACCTAAAACCCGAGGGTAATTTCGAAAGACCCGAAAAGCCAGGATGGAGTCCAGCCGAAAGACCCAAACAGAATAAACCGAAAGACAACTTGTATCCTGAAGGAGAGTTTGCCAAACCAGAAACTCAAGATTGGCAACCGGCAGATAGACAGAAACCTAAGAAGCCAACGGATAATCTTTTCCCTGAAGGTGATTTCGAACGTCCAAAACATCCAGAGTTTGAAAAGGCAGAACGGAGATCGCCGACAAAACCATTTGATAACCTCAAACCAGAAGGAGACTTTGAGAGGCCAGAGAGGCAAAAATATAAGCCCGGAGAACGGCCTGAGGCACATAAGCCACATGACAACCTAAAACCCGAGGGTAATTTCGAAAGACCCGAAAAGCCAGGATGGAGTCCAGCCGAAAGACCCAAACAGAATAAACCGAAAGACAACTTGTATCCTGAAGGAGAGTTTGCCAAACCAGAAACTCAAGATTGGCAACCTGCAGATAGACAGAAACCTAAGAAGCCTTCCGATAATCTTTTCCCTGAAGGTGATTTCGAACGTCCAAAACATCCAGAGTTTGAAAAGGCAGAACGGAGATCGCCGACAAAACCATTTGATAACCTCAAACCAGAAGGAGACTTTGAGAGGCCAGAGAGGCAAAAATATAAGCCCGGAGAACGGCCTGAGGCACATAAGCCACATGACAACCTTAAACCCGAGGGTAATTTCGAAAGACCCGAAAAGCCAGGATGGAGTCCGGCCGAAAGACCCAAACAGAATAAACCGAAAGATAACTTGTATCCTGAAGGAGAATTTGCCAAACCAGAAACTCAAGATTGGCAACCTGCAGATCGGCAAAAGCCCAAGAAGCCAACAGATAATCTTCACCCAGAAGGAGATTTCGAAAGACCTGAAAAGGAAAAGTACAGACCTTCAGAAAGACCAGAGGCTTACAAGCCAACAGACAATCTTAAGCCGGAAGGTGTATTTGATAGACCAGAGAAACCTGGTTGGAGTCCAGCGGAAAGACCTAAACAAAATAAACCTAAAGACAACCTACAACCCGAGGGTGAGTTTGAGAGACCCAAACATCCAGAATATCAAAAAGCAGAACGGCCATCGCCATCAAAACCATTTGATAATCTCAGACCAGAAGGAGACTTCGACAGACCAGAAAAAGAGAAGTATAGGCCTGGAGAAAGACCTGAAGCTCACAAGCCATCAGACAATCTTAAGCCGGAAGGTGAATTTGAGAGGCCGGAGAAACCGGGCTGGAGTCCAGCTGAAAGACCTAAACAGAAGAAACCACAAGATAACTTACAACCTGAAGGCGAATTTGAAAGACCCAAACATCCGGAATACCAAAAGGCAGAACGTCGGTCACCTTCAAAACCATTCGACAATCTCAAACCAGAAGGCGATTTTGACAGACCAGAGCGAGAGAAATATAGAACAGCGGAAAGGCCTGAGGCCAAAAAACCTACAGACAATCTCAGGCCTGAGGGCGACTTTGAAAGACCTGAAAAACCAGGCTGGACTCCTGGAGAAAGACAAAAGCCTAAGAAACCTACGGATAATTTATATCCGGAGGGTGAGTTTGAGAGACCTAAACATCCTGAATATCAAAAGGCAGAACGACCGTCACCATCAAAACCATTTGATAATCTCAAACCAGAAGGTGACTTTGAAAGACCTGAAAGGCAGAAATATCGACCAGGAGAACGTCCTGAAGCCCACAAACCATCAGATAATCTTAAACCAGAAGGCGATTTCGAGCGTCCTGATAAACCAGGATGGAGCCCTGCGGAGAGGCCACAACAGAAGAAACCCAAGGACAATTTGTACCCAGAAGGGGAATTCACCAAACCAGAAACCAAAGATTGGCAACCCGCAGATCGGCAAAAGCCCAAGAAGCCAACGGATAATCTTTTCCCTGAAGGTGATTTCGAACGTCCAAAACATCCCGAGTTTGAAAAGGCAGAACGTCGTTCACCGACAAAACCATTTGATAATCTCAAACCAGAAGGAGACTTTGAGAGGCCAGAAAGGCAAAAATATAAGCCCGGCGAACGGCCTGAGGCACATAAACCACATGACAACCTAAAACCCGAGGGTAATTTCGAAAGACCCGAAAAGCCAGGATGGAGTCCAGCCGAAAGACCCAAACAGAATAAACCGAAAGACAACTTGTATCCTGAAGGAGAGTTTGCCAAACCAGAAACCAAAGATTGGCAACCCGCAGATCGGCAAAAGCCCAAGAAGCCAACGGATAATCTTTTCCCTGAAGGTGATTTCGAACGTCCAAAACATCCCGATTTTGAAAAGGCAGAACGTAGATCGCCGACAAAACCATTTGATAATCTCAAACCAGAAGGAGACTTTGAGAGGCCAGAGAGGCAAAAATATAAGCCCGGCGAACGGCCTGAGGCACATAAACCACATGACAACCTAAAACCCGAGGGTAATTTCGAAAGACCCGAAAAGCCAGGATGGAGTCCAGCCGAAAGACCCAAACAGAATAAACCGAAAGACAACTTGTATCCTGAAGGAGAGTTTGCCAAACCAGAAACCAAAGATTGGCAACCCGCAGATCGGCAAAAGCCCAAGAAGCCAACGGATAATCTTTTCCCTGAAGGTGATTTCGAACGTCCAAAACATCCCGATTTTGAAAAGGCAGAACGTAGATCGCCGACAAAACCATTTGATAATCTCAAACCAGAAGGAGACTTTGAGAGGCCAGAGAGGCAAAAATATAAGCCCGGAGAACGGCCTGAGGCACATAAGCCACATGACAACCTAAAACCCGAGGGTAATTTCGAAAGACCCGAAAAGCCAGGATGGAGTCCAGCCGAAAGACCCAAACAGAATAAACCGAAAGACAACTTGTATCCTGAAGGAGAGTTTGCCAAACCAGAAACTCAAGATTGGCAACCTGCAGATAGACAGAAACCTAAGAAACCCAGTGATAATCTTCATCCAGAGGGTGACTTTGAAAGACCTGAAAGGCAGAAATATCGTCCCGGAGAACGGCCTGAGGCTCATAAGCCATCAGATAATCTTAAACCAGAAGGAGATTTCGATCGACCCGACAAACCAGGCTGGAGCCCCGCAGAAAGGCCACAACAGAAGAAGCCCAAGGACAATTTATATCCAGAAGGGGAATTCACTAAGCCAGAAACCAAAGATTGGCAACCTGCAGATAGACAGAAACCTAAGAAACCCAGTGATAATCTTCATCCAGAGGGTGACTTTGAAAGACCTGAAAGGCAGAAATATCGTCCCGGAGAACGTCCTGAGGCTCATAAGCCATCAGATAATCTTAAACCAGAAGGAGATTTCGATCGACCCGACAAACCAGGCTGGAGCCCCGCAGAAAGGCCACAACAGAAGAAGCCCAAGGACAATTTATATCCAGAAGGGGAATTTACTAAACCAGAAACCAAAGATTGGCAACCTGCAGATAGACAGAAACCTAAAAAACCCAGTGATAATCTTCATCCAGAGGGTGACTTTGAAAGACCTGAAAGGCAGAAATATCGTCCCGGAGAACGGCCTGAGGCTCATAGGCCATCAGACAATCTCAAACCTGAAGGTAGTTTCGAAAGACCTGAAAAACAAGGTTGGAGTCCAGCCGAACGGCCTCAACAAAAGAAACCAAAAGACAACCTACACCCTGAAGGAGAGTTTGCAAAGCCTGAATCACATGAATGGCAACCAGGAGATAGAGCCAAGCCGAAGAAGCCCTCTGATAATCTACATCCAGAAGGTGAATTTGATAGACCAGAAAAGCCAGGCTGGAGTCCAGCTGAAAGACCACAACAAAAGAAACCTAAAGATAACCTTCACCCAGAAGGAGAATTCACTAAGCCCGTTACTCAGGAGTGGCAACCTGGAGAAAGACCTAAGCCGAAAAAGCCTTCAGATAATCTTTATCCAGAAGGAGAGTTCGAACGTCCACAACACCAAGAATATAAAAAGGCAGAACGTCCTTCACCTACAAAACCAACAGACAATCTAAGACCTGAAGGTGAATTCGAAAGGCCCGAAAAACAAGGTTGGAGTCCAGCAGAACGACCGAAGCAAAATAAACCAAAAGATAATTTACATCCTGAAGGTGAATTTGAAAAAAGATCTTATGTTATTGTTGAAACGACTGAGAAACGAACTCCAATCAGGCATGAAGATAATCTGAAACCCGAAGGAGAAATTGAAACTTATCGACGATCTAGGGACGATTACTTGCAAAAGACTGCCCTCGAAAAGGTGGAAATAACTCGCCGTGAAGATAATCTAAGAATGGAAGGCGAATTTACTGAAATGAGAAGTAAAGATGACTACTCAGTTAAAAATATTACTCGTGTGAAACAGATACGACATGAAGACAATCTTAAACCGGAGGGTGAATTTGAGAGACCAACACATGAAAAGGTAGGACCTGGTGAAAGACGGAAGCCAATCAGACACGCCGATAATTTAAAATCAGAGGGTGAGTTTGTTGGCAGACAACGAGATGATTATTCTAATGTAAAGGGCGAACGGGTCGACATTGTCAAACATGAAGATAATTTGAGGATGGAGGGTGAAATGAATGTTTATAGATCTCGTGATGATTATTCGAAAACAACATTGGTTGACAAAGTCACCGTACAAAAACACGAAGATAATATTAAAGTCGAAGGAGAGTTCATAGATATGCGTTCGCGAGATGATTATCGGATTGTCAAAGGAGAAAGAATGGCAGTGAAGAAACCTGAAGACAATCTTAAACCAGAAGGTGAATTTGAAAGACCAACAACAAAAGAATTTGGACCAGGCGAAAAACGTACTTTAATAAGGCAACAAGACAATTTGAGAACGGAGGGAGAATTTATCGATCATCGAGCAAGGGACGACTATTCAATTTCTCGAGGAGAAAGAGTAGACGTTATACGACGAGTAGATAATCTTAAAATGGAAGGAGAATTTGTTGATATGAAACAAAGGAACGATTACACTGTAGTGAGGGGAGAACGAGCAAATGTTGTAAAGCATGAAGATAATTTACGCGTCGAAGGAGAATTTACAGATAAGAAAACTTCAGATGAATACCGCATGGTGAGAGGTGAAAAGGTAGAGGTCATTAAAAGAGAAGACAATTTAAGATTAGAAGGTACATTCCATGATCATTCACGTCGAGACGATTACAGGATTATTAAAGGTGAACGAGTGAGTGTTGTAGTTCATCCTGATAATTTGAAAATGGAGGGTGAATTTGCAAAACCAACCAATCAATCTGTTGGTCCCGGTGAGAGAAGAACTCCAATTAGACACGCAGATAATTTACACCCTGAAGGTGATTTTGAAAAACGAACACAATCCAAATGGAGTCCTGGAGATCGACCTGAGGCTAAAAAACCAAAAGATAATCTGAGACCTGAAGGCGAATTTGAAAGATATGAACCGTCACAAGCTGGTCCCGGAGAAAGAAGAACGCCCATAAGACATTCTGATAACTTATTCCCTGAAGGTGATTTTGACAAGAGGGAACCAAACAAGTGGCAGCCTGGTGAGAGAGTAGCTCCTAAGAAGCCTCAGGATAATCTTAAACCAGAAGGTGAGTTTGAACGGCGTCAAGTAGTTGAATATGGACCTTCTGAACGAGTCAGTATAGTAAAGCATTCTGACAATTTGAAAATGGTGGGTGAATTCAGTGACACAACTGTTCAAAAATCTCAATATACTCAAGTTCGTGGCGAAAGAGCTGAAATAAGAAAGCATGAAGATACACTTAAAGTTGGAACAGGCACCATGGAGTCTGTCACCGTCAACAAACAAACATTCCAGACTACCCCCAAGAAAGAAATGGCACCGGCTGGTAAATCAAGTGTTAATATTAACAGGCGGAGACATATGGAATCAAGTATATCTCTGGGTGAAGACACTACAAAAATGTCAACTACAAATCAAACTAATAATTACAATACTTATACAAAACGCACAATGAGAGATAATTCTGAGAAAATATCATCTCAAACTCAACAGGATGTTTTGAGATCACAGGATGCTAAAAAACACGTCGACACTTCTACCGAATCTCGTACCTTGGATGATGGAACTATTGTCATTGTTAAGAAAACCACTACAACCACATCCGGAGAAAAAGCAATTGGTTCTAAGAATGTTAAACAATCAAGTTCAAATTTGATTACAAGTGAATCTCGAAATTTCGTCAGTAATGGAGAAGTAAATCTAAGTAAAGCTGTTAATAATTCTCAAATTTCTCACATTCAGAACAACATCATAAGTAAAAGCTCATCTCAATCACACGTGTCACAAAGTTCATCAAAACATACTGAGAATATCGTATCCAGCAAATCTCAAACTAGTTCCCAGCAGAGATCAATTGATAACAACATAACTCATCACAAGAAAATATCTGAGTTGACATCAGAAAGTGATGTTACTAATGCTGTTCTTCACCGAAAGGGAGTTGCCACATCCACAGAAGCTCTCCATACTATTAGCACGGCAGCAGCCGCTCAAAGAAAGAGCATCAGCAACCTCACTGAGCAAGGACAGTACATCAGCAACTCGTCTCAAGGCAATGAGAGACGCAGTCTTAGCACTATGTATCGTTCAGCTCGTGACAACGTCGGAATTATCAACCAACAATGCGAGGTGCATGGATCCCAAAGTCATCAAACATCCCAGGGTCAACATGGAAGACGATCCACACAGACCACCTACCAAGCAATTGAGAGACCGCAACGTATTGTAAGACGTGACAATCTATTTGTTGGAGGAGATTTTTACGGACAGTCCGAAGCTAAATCCTACGGACAGTCTGAAGCCAGATCCTACGGACAGTCCGAAGCTAAATCCTACGGAAACTTCACACAGTCATCGCAAAGCTCGGTCAACCGGGTTGAACGCGTTACGAGAAAGTCAAACGTTTCTCACATTTCCCTTGGAGACAGTTCTACTACATCATCTACAAGTTACAATAAGGAATATGTTCCTAGGCAGACTGGTCCTTGTCCAGCTTCTCTCGTAGAAACACCCAAAGGACCTTTCAAGCATACGCGTGACACGAAGACACACAAATTCTACATGCCTAAAGTTACCAACTAAAATTCATTTAACATCAGTCAGTTTGATAATTTATTCCTCATTCTTCATTCCATTGTAAAGATGGCTTAAGAGTACCCCTTTTTATTATAATTGTGATAAAATTTACCGCCCGTTAAATTTAACTATTCATAATTTTAAGGTATTTTTTCTACGTCATCGTTTTGTCGAATTTACGTGTTTATGAAAGTTTTATACTGCAAATTATATCATGTTAATAAGGAAAGTTTATATATAAATGCTTACTTTGCTTTTGTATTACGTTAATTGAATTATGTTGTTGCTTGTTTTTTGCTATATTTTTGTTTTATTATATATTTTTATATTTTAATTAATCATATCGGAAATACTTATTTCCATTATTATTGCCATTTTAACTCTGTTTTATTTTTAATAAAGAAGCACACTTTCACATCTATATGCATTTATTTTTATTTTTATTTACAATACTTCCTCACATCACCAGCACTGCTTTTGTTGTACATATATTATATAATAATTTATCAAGAGCGTTTCCTTTTTAAAAAATCAAGTTCATAATCGCTTTTGACAAATATTACATGGAATTTTGCAACATTTAGGCTCTTAGAAACTGACTACTTGTTGTACTGAAATTTTATCAGTTCATAAATTGGTTGTAATTTGATTAAAAACAATAGTTACTTATTCATTATGTGAATATGTTTCTATGAATGAATTATTTATTGATGCACTTGGAATTAAATTAATTCTTAATTCTATATGTGCAACAATATTTGTCAAATACACTCGACATTTTAAAAATATTGTAAATACTGAATATATACATATAATTTTTTACTGATTTTCTAAATTGGAAAGATTTACAAAAAATCAAGATTTGAAAATTACTAGTATATTCATAATTAAAGGAAATTAATTAATTCCAGGAAAACAAATTAAAATTCTGAATAGCAGTTTAGCAGTTCATTATACTACCCATATTATACAAAGTAAATAGTGGAATTGTTAAAGAATATTATTATATTGATGTTTTCCATAATAATGTAAAAACAAAATAATATAATAAAAAATATGTAATTAAAATTTTTCAACTATAATTAATTGATAATAATAATTATAATTTGATAAAAAAGGCATTGGTAAGTATGTATGATTACAAAAAAAAAATGATTAGTGATGAAATAAATAAAACGAGTAAGATATGTTTTAATTTTTTTTATTCTGACATCGGCTTATAGATTTTCAAAGTCTTCTTACTAAGTCATGTTCTTTTTTAATATATTTGAGATTTTCTTAACAAAGTCATATTTAATTATTTTGGAGACATTAATATTAAGTACAGACTCTATTATTTAATAACGTCAAATTTACGAAGAAGAAAAATACACATATTTGACTCGCATTCGTAGTGTGGAGTCCCACATTAGTAAAAACTATAACCACTAGTCATTGACAAACGGGACTAAAAATGGCACTGAAAGCTGACACAGCCTGGTGATATATACATACATACATACATATATATCTATATATATATATATATATATATATATATATATATATATATATATATATATATATATATATATAGATATATATATATATATATATATATATATATATATATATATATATATATATATATATATATATATACACATACATATATATACATATATATAATAGACAATCATGACAGAAAAATAGAAACAAATACTTAAACATATACATGTATGATTCACAAGTATATGTTTAGTGCGACTGTTTATATTGACTTTTATTACAGTGGTTACGATAATCAAAACTGAAATTTTCGAATGTACAACGGTACCTGTAAGTTATCAACGGTAAGGAATTTGAATAGAATTTATACATTGAAAGATTTAAGTGAGTAGATTTTATCGAAATAGAAAGTACAAATCGGACTCTTACAATGAATCTATTTTAATTTAAATTTCCAATAAAAAACTTCAATTTATTTATCTATTTCATATATACATATTTTATATACATAGAACTTCACCTTAAGGTTTTTTTACACACAAGTGAGATTTGATCGGAATTGTATAACAATTTAACCCAGACACGCCCCGAGATTTTGTTCTTCAATAGTAATTGAAAAATAATGCTCCTCACGCTCACTATATTGTTAAAACTTTCGAAAGTAATATCACAATAATAAGATCGGAAAGCTCTATGTATGTAATAGATCAATGGGCACATCTAGGTTTACAAAATTTATGATACTGGCAAAGTCACAATATGATATATACTACAATTATTAACATAAATAGCAATAATTTAAACTTTCACATATAATGTCATGTGTTCATCTTTGAAACCATTAACAGGTTGAGTTCTATTATACATTTATATATATATATATACAAAGAAATAATTGACAAGATTTCTATATAAATTATTTTATTCAGAAACAATATTTTTTTTGATATTTCAGAATTACACATATACATATGTGTGTATGTATATGTATCTGATGTTCACTTGACCCTGCATAACTGTTTTGGATTATTTGTAAAGTTCTGATCTAAGGACACAAACGTCCTGTGCGTTATTCTCACCGGTTCGTCGAAATATTGAATAGATAAAATTTATACTATAATCTTGCAAAGGTACTTGTGACATTAATACGCTTAACATTAAAAAAAACTTAGTTTTGGTTTTCATTGATTTTCCTTTTTGCAAACGACCAATATCCAAAATCATGGCTTAGAAGAGTTAATATTGGAATAATTAATTATGTATATATACAAAGTTATATGATCATTCTAATGGTAACATTGAACTATAAATCACATATATTACATATTTCTAGAGTACAAAAGTCGATTTATGTGCAGTTAGACCGATTTTAATAAAAAATAAAAACTTATTTATACATGTGAATTGTCGTTGTTGCACAAAATATTATTTCATTCAAAAAATGCTGTTTTTATTAACATATAAAAAATAAACAACGAAAATAAATCATTCAATAAAAATTTGATTTTATGCACACGTAATTTTTTAATTCGAATTATGTATATAACGTATGAGATAAATCTTTTAAGTAATAAAACATTTCATATATAATATATATACGAGAGAATTGAAAATTATGACATACTATGACACAAATAAACAGTTTTTAGGAACACTATATTCAAAAACAAATATACTATTGGAGAATGCAATTTCCCAGATAAAATATATATATATTTCATTTCAACATTTTGGTTTAAATACGTATCTGATGTATTGGTAAAATTTAAACTAGTGATCAAATCAACGTTCAATTAAAATTTCATTCTTATTTAATAAAAACATGTATACATTTAAAATTATTGTGCAAAAAATTGATGATTACAATGCCCACGTTTTTTTTAAATTACTTTTTTAGTATTTGGTATTAATTGGCATCGAAAGCGCCAAAAGATCGAGAATTAAAATCGTACAACCTATTCTGCATAAAAAAACTCACATTTTAGGTCACACAAAAAACATTTATAAAATATAACATTTCATATCACACTACAGCTTGTGCAAATCAATTCGCACCCTATTTTGAAAAATATGATCACTCACTATTGTGTTTTTAAAATTCATTGTTCTTTCTTTGTAATGATCGTCATAATGGATCGCTTATATTATTGATATTTCGAGTATACATGTAAATTTACATAAAAGAAATTCACCAAATTTTGCCTAAGCATACAAACGTACGCAATAATGATTGTATATTTAATGGAAAAACCATAAATATATTTAATATTAAGCTTTCACTGATAACTTTCCTAAGAAACACACGGTGACGAAAACTAATAATAAAAAATTGTTTTTTTTTAAATTTTTTTATAACCACAACACACTGAGTTGACCCGAAAAACACTGAATAAAAAATAACGGACTACAATCTATCTAGTCGAAAAGCGTCTTCTGTCGTCGGATCCGATATTACATTCATATCGGGATCTGTCAACATTTGGAGACCGTCAAAGTCGAGAGGTGTTAAGCCGTCGCGCAGACTTTCATCCTCGGGAAACAGTGACGTGTCGAAATGGCTACTTATATTTGACGATAGTTCTTTAAACGGACTTTGAAGATCTTTACTGAGGTCTCCGCTGTTTGTACTTGAGAAATCTGAAAACAACACACACCCAACTTTTTAGCACGCGCACTTGCTGTCACCATCGCTAAGACACGTATTCCATTTTTTCATAATAAACCTGTGAGTATGATATCGGGAATAGTCGTAGGAGTATTGGGATGGGGTCCTGGCATGCAAGACGCTCCTCCAAGGCAATTGCCAGCTTGTAAACAAGCAGGTGCCCCTGAACAGCCACCACCACCCCCAGCCCAGCTGATATTCCCTCCTCCACCACCACCCTCACTACCAGGTAACGTTGCCTACACAAACAAAATTTAGTCACATATTCTAATATGTACATTGACAATTCAAATCTTGAACATATGTATTCATACCTGTGTGAACTGTGATTGGTTTGGATTCACATTATTTATATAACTAACACTCGTCGCTGGGCTATCCATCTGAAAATCACAAATAGAAATACATTAAATCATTTTATATTGACAATTTTACAATATTATTCAAAAAAATTATCTCTACATTTAATAAAAATAGTATCTGTTTGAATAAATGTAGGCATCAGAATAAATAATTTAAAAAATGATACAATATTCGTCTACAAAAACTACTCAATAGTTTCATGCTTAGCTTTGATGTGAAAAAATAAGTGGAATTAAATTTTCTAAGGTATTTTCAAATACGTTATATTTATATATTATAATATAAAATACAAGCGTAATATATTAAATTGTTGTAATTAAAAAACACAAATTGTGTTAAGAACTATCTTAAAGGGAAATTAAACATAATAATTAAGTAAAATTTGGGAAGCAATCGAGAAAGACAAAATAGATACATTACAAAACAGTATATTGAACGTGAAAAACAGAAACACAAACAATTTCAACGGATAAGATCGATACAGCAATTCGAAAGTTTGAAAAAACGTATACACATTACACGTATTCAAATAACAAAAACACAAATCATGCAATCGCATGACTTGCGACACAAAAATGAGGACATGCGATCATATATGTATAATATATAGGTAAACATTTTAAGTACGTTTCTTCGCGACATAATAATACATTGTCTATTTTGAAGCAACTCAATACGAAATGAAATATAAATAAGGGCTTAGGTTTATGAAAATTGATTGAATTGATTTGTATCCTATATCATTACAAAAATATATCATATAAAATCAGGAAACCAAAGGAGGAATATAATCAAAAAATAATTTGAAAAAAAAAAGCGTAACGAGCCAAAAAACGAACTGAAGATCAAATATGCATATACATATGTTGAATAGGATGCGATCAAAAAGTATGCATCAAAAATTTAATAATCAATGAAAATAAATAATAGAAGATTAATAAATAATCACAAATATCACCTGGACTTGAGCTGTCCAAGTGACTCCAGATTCCACAAGACTCTGCACCAGTTGTGCCCAATCCTTTAGTGAAATGCATTGGATATACACACATACTTTCTTTAGACTATTTTCCACTTAAATAATATTAAACATTTAATCTCTAAACGATAAGTACGATACACGGTTTTCAGAGAGTAATACTGAATTTTAGATTGTTTTTATATACACAGACAGGGCCTTACTCACAACAGCTAATAATCTTTTCACCGATTCAATCAAACAAACGGAAACAGAGAGAAAAAATAACACACAGAAAACATTGTACGTATAATTGAATATGGCAAAAAAGACATGATAGGAAATTTCACCTAGCCCGGAGTGCAGTTCTAAAGTAAACAATCGTCAACGGAGTATCTGCTTAAATAATTCTAAACTTTATAGATTGACTTATTAATAAGGAAGACACATAGTTACAATAGAATAATAAGTGATGGTGCAGGAGTGATTGTGTGTACGTGTTTATGTGAGTGGAAAAAACCAAACAAAAGTGCACAATAATAATATGGTCACAAGTGCACGAGATTTCATTTAGTCATGTCTAACAAAATTACCGCAGCCTTCAAAACAATGACGATAGTCGAATTCAAAGGAACCTGAATATGTAATATAATTATCATTATACATACACACACACACTCAGACACAAGTGTATATATATATATATATATATATATATATATATATATATATATATATATACATACATACATATATACAGATGTACATACATACGTATATATTCATGATAAAAAAATGCACACATGTATGGATTTACTGTAAAAATAACAAACTCCGTTACTGGAAAGATGTCGATACACACATTCTAAATCTATATTCTAGTTATATGAATGATATATGAAAGCTTATTAAGCACATATTAGTGGCAACACAAAATATATATATGTATATAGACAAGCAATAGCATTGATAAACTCACCACTCCCTTTTAGCGAATCAGATGAAATATTGAAGCACAAAACAAAGAGAAAACACAAAACAATCTTGGGAATAGCATACACGTGTGAAAAATACACAAATATTTTGTTTTGTTATTAAATAACGTGTTATTTCAAATTATACAAAATATAACAGTTTCTAATTACGTATATAGTTTTAGTAAGTACACACTACATAAACTGTATTATTGTAAAGACCAAAGTAAAAACAAGTAAAACTAAAATAGACGCAGGAAAGAAATAAAATGAATACATTTAATTATTTGCACAATTTAGAAAATTTAAGAATAAAATATATTGTGTCATTTTTTTATTTTTCCTATGGTTCTAAGGCAGGGAAACTTCGCAAATTCCCTGTGTGCTAAATAGCATGCAATTTCATTCAATTCAAAGATGAAAAATGTATTATAGAGAATTAAAATGTGGTTGTAGAAATTTTATTTAGCAATTTCCAACACTCGTACATTTAAAAACATTCTGTGATTAACAAGATTTTTTTATCGACATTAAAATATCTTGTAAAAGCACTTATTGTTATATCAGTTCCTAAACACGAGGTCATCGGCATTATCATACGATAGTGGAAGATAGCTCAACTCGGTACAACACACAACTGGGACTTTTGGCTGGTACAACTATCAAAAAAGTGCACCGACAAATTTAAGCTATCATAAGACAGATCTAATACGTTGTATTGAATTAAGTTCGTATTAATTAAATTGTATTGAATTAATTCGTTGTATTGAATTAAGTTCGAAATAACCACTATTACATATATGTATATAAAATAAATTATTTACAATATTAGCCAGCAGCATAGCTTAGTGGTTGCATTAATACGAACCACCGAGAGGTTGCCGGGTTCGATCCCAAGGGTTGACTTTGATTAAAAATAATTAATTCCGAGTATTATCAATAGTGCTGCTGGTCAGACTTAAACATTTGTGACTCTAAGTCGATCATTTTCTATAAGAGTTTGCTAATTTATCTGATTTAATTGTTAAAACGACTTCTCATCAAATTGGCAAAAAATATCCTACCCACTATGTCACCACTATTTGAATATGATTTTAAAATTTATAATCTCTAAATTCATATATGTACAAGTTTAACCCTTTAAATGCTAACCAACGCTGATCGGCGTTTTGTCAACAAGTCCTGATATGAGTCTGAAATACGCCGATAGGCGCTGTATTTTGAGTGTGCAAAAAATAAACAAGAATAGTACCCGCAAAGCCGTTCCAGGTGGCATTGGAAAAACATGCATTGAACATGGGTCGTGCAATCCAAGTTAATGTTTATAAAGACTGGTTCACACTGGAATTTCTGAATTTATAACCATAGACGAATTTCTCGATGGAAATCCCTAACTGCCGAGTATTTTAGATTGTGCCTTGGCATTTAGATTGAGAACATTGCATTTTAACAGCAATGAAGAAGATGGAACTAGTTTTGGAAAAATACATCCATTAATAGACTTTTTTTGTTTATTTTATATTGTTGCAAGATATATTAGACAATCTAAACGCACCTTTACAAAATTCGAAATCCTCAGCGGTAGTTATCTAGGATTTGTTTGGATTAGCTACAATTTTTATACTTGCTATCTATTGGATTTCTAAATAGTTCTAGTTGGAAATGTTGGCGAAATTTTCAGCCCGGCGGGCTTTCAACAGAAAAGACGTCAGCATTCAAAGGGTTAATACCATATATGTCACTCAGGGGCAACCTGATAACCGCATCTCAGGAAAATATAAAATTGAGTCCACGGGCTATCCCAATATAAATAAATAAATATTACGAGTGCGAGCCGAGTCTTCACTTGTGGTATACAAAATTTTTTCAAATTATAATAAATATTTTCAATAAAATCTACATAAATTTTACCTACTGGTGCTAAAAAATAAAATGATATTCTCTAATTATACAAATTCGACGTCCCCAGTAGCGAAGATGTTAAATACATAACGACAAAACAGCTTTTATTTATTTTGAATCAATAATTTTAACTGTCTTAACGTATGTATATAAATCAAAATGTATAAAAAAAAATCTTTCTGATAAGTGATTTTTTAACAACACATTTTACATACGATCGAATAGCACATTTTGAATATGTAGGTTAAAAATAAATTTCAACACTCAACAATACGGAAAACGATTATTCTGTTTGGTATTAGCAAAAGTCAAATGAACCAACACCTTACTTATTGATAATACATTTAAAACAACATTCTCACCATGGAAAAGTGCTCAAAGTGCTGCTGCAGAGCTTGAGTAATATAAAAATTATCAGCCGACTGACTGTTGTAGGTTGCTCCTCCGCTGGCGTCGTAATGAGGACTATCTCCGCCGCCACCAGCACCACCAGGACTGCTGCCGGGGCTGCGGGGACTGCGGTAGCCGCCATTACTGGCACCACCGATTTGAGACGGAGCTACCCCAACCTACAAACCGAAAAGCAAAATTAGTTAAGAGAATAAACAACCAGCGTACAAAACCTCAAACAATCGATATGTACTCACCGTCGGCGAAGATATATTGATATTCGAATGAGACGAGTGTAAAGAAGGTGGACTGCATTGTTGTTGGTAACTGTTTTGTCCCCACGACGACTCCAATGCAACTCCCTAATCGAACAATAAACGAACATTTTTAAAACCATTACGTCGAACACCCAACTTGCTTAAATTATACGCACGTGTGTGTGTGTAAGTGTACACGATAAAATAAACAATATAAGATAAATATATACATATATTGAAGCATTTAGCCTACGATTTTCAAATACTACAGCGAATTGCAATTTATAATAAATTCGACTCATAATATATCAACTAAAGCTTGTTAGATGTCAAATTTGATATCATATTTTTGAGGACACGTCAGGGTACATTTGATCGGGATGCTAAAATATCACTAAGGATCCGCAACAGGACACACGCACACACGCCAACGTACACACAAGTATAAATAATATATTGTAAAATAAATGCAAAAGATAATTAAAATAAATAAATAACACATGAGGTGCATTTAGAAACGAAAAATAATTAGTGCATGCAATAAACTAAAAATACATGAAATAAAAACGAACCTTACTGAGATGAAGGTACCTATTTGAATTGGGCACAGACAAGTGATTCTGAAATACACATCAATAGAATACTAAAAACAGAATGGCAAAATTAAGAAAAAAAAAACTGAAAAAGCATTAAAACAAAAAAAAATGCAAGACAGAAATAATAAACTAAAAATAGTTTTAAATTCATAAATAAAATAAAATAAAATATAAGCTCACATAAATATACAACGACTGAAAGCTCAAATATATATATATGTATAGTGCAAGGATTAAAAGGGTAACTATTATATTGTACTATCATAATATATATTATATTTTATACATCAAATAATGGTTTAAATATTATGTATTGCATTAAAATTAAATTAAAAATTTTGATATGATTTTGTCTACTGACTATTTCACAAGATTAGGTCGCAAAACCAGATACACCAAAATTGAAAACAAATCGATAAGCTAAAATCTAATATACATAAATTTAATAAAACAAGAAATGAAGTGCTACATATATTTGTCTTTTGAATACTACATAATTCGTGATTTCTTTTTAAAGGAGAGGTTACTTTTTTTTGTAAATAAATGCGACAAACACAAGTGTTTTCAGAATTAAAAGCAATTCAGAGATAAATCATTTTAGTACAACACTGCTGTATTAATAAGCTACATGCTTCAATAGGAAGTTTCCTAAAAGACAGAATACAGTTTTTGAATCGTTTGTGCTCTAGAACAAAAATATATATGTATATATAAATAAACAACAAACAAGAATATAAATACGTGACCGAAACAAACGAGATGAAAAATAAGTACCCAAATAAACGTTCGAAAAGAACGATATACCGAAAAATTATAAAAGCATATAATACAATGTTAATAATAATACCATATCAACTTTTGTACAATATCAACGTGTTAATTTTGGTGTAAGGTTTTTTATTTTAATTTTTACAATTTAACGTCGAATTAAACCCTCCCCCCCGAGCGAATCGCGATCATAATACCTGAGGCGTGTGGTGGTTGGTATAGTGGTGAGCGGGAGCCGTGGGGCTTCCCGTTTGAGGAGTAGAACGAGGTGAGTGATGAGGTGAGTGTCCCTGTCTGAGCGGAGGAACTGAAGTAGGAGATAAAGTAGCGGGTGACGCAGATACTGGACTCTGAAAACGACACCAATTCCACATACACTATCGGTACAATGCATACGATACCAATACGATGCTACTTATTAAATATATGTCTAACAGTGCTGTAAGGACTGCTACTGTGATCCTGATTATCGCGGTCCAACGGGCTCGAGTGTAGTGCCGGTGCGGGGAAGTGTACCGAGGTGAGATCTGGCAACGATCCCGTATTGCTACCGACTGGAATTTGATTGCTGCCCCCTTCGTGCGCCGACGGGTAAATGCTAATGAAAAAAAAATCAATTTCATTTCATGTAAGGTATATTGTTATTTATCATATAATTGATTCACTCACTGAATGCCTGGTACTCTAGGGACGTCACACGACGATCTTGGTCTATTCGGATTTGTTTCTAACATAGATATCATTCCATCATTGTTTCCATCTATTCACAAATAAAATATTGTAAATAAATTAAATGAGATATAAATATTTACATACTATAAATCGAATATAATAGAAAAACAAATCTATTTTGTCGATGTAAATCAGAATGTACATATCAAACATCAAAATAATTTTATCAATTTTCTACAACTTTCTACAACTCTCTACCGCCATCCCCCGCCGAAGAAGGACCTCTCCTGTGCACGTCTCCACAGGGAGACGGGGCCCAGAGATCCGCCATCTTGCTGAAGAACCGCTGTGAGGTCGAGTGCAGCATCACTCCCGCGCAAGAGTTCCAGCCAACGTCCTCGTATTGATCACGCCGTTTCCGGAGAAAAATCAGACGCGCATGGACCACGAGGAAGCTGTTATCAACGAGACGATTTGCAGTCAGGAACCTCCCCGACTATATAAACTGTATCCCAAGGTTAGTTCACGTTTCCCTATAACCTGACCCTTGGAAGAAGAACGACGTATCCGCCCTCTGGATCTCCCACCGCGAGATCAGTAAGCGCGCGTAAAACCGTCCGTTACAAACTGAATTTGCGTAGTTTTACCTAATGGAATCAACCTACATGAGCAACTTTTTGACATCTCGGACATTTTTTGTACAATAAAAAAATAATCAACAGTATATTGTCGCCAAGGCATTCATCCCATTTATAAAAGCTTACCTCCACTACTCAGAATAGGTGCGCAAAATCAACAGTTAGTACAAGATTCTAACATGCACATCTTCTCTACAAAGTGGGGGGAGGGGGGGGGAGACTTCAAAAATGAAACAATTTTTACCACTAGCTACCATTATACAACCACTAACACTAGTTACTATTATACAATTTTGTTATAACCAGGGCTGTGGAGTCAGAGTCGGAATCGTAAAAAATTAACCGGCTCCAGCTCCTTTTTATTATTTTCTTTAATTATGTAATAGTATTATGGTATATGGCAACTAGAGTCTCCAATTTTATTGAAGTAAATCCACTAATAGATTTAAATTTCTTTATAAAAATTATGATTTTAAATTACACTATAGATAAAATTGTTGAATTTGCAGGTATTTTGATGGTTTTTGACCAAAACCGATTGTTTTCCCCTTCTCATTTAATTTTTATTTTTTTTTTATATCAATTAATCATGCACATTCGCCTAACAGATATCTCCAAAGCCACGAGTGTGATAAACAGATTAAGAACAGAAGAAAAAATACATGAATTTACAGAAAGAAAAAAATTACATTTGTAAAAATTATGTAAATTTTGATCCGACTTCCACAGCCCTGGGTATAACAAAACAGTAATATTATTTTATACAAAAAGGATTCATCAACCAGTTGACTGTCACTAGCGAAATATTTGACCTTTACCTGTACGTCAGCAATTTTTAAATTAATTGAACATGAAAAAAATGATTTGACTCACATGACTCGAGACACCCAGAGGTTTGGTGTGACCTTGCATGCATACACATACATATGTGACACGTGCATTAGAGATTATATAAACGTTCCAAATTTCTTTGTATAATTAATTAAGTGGCAGCCCTGATGACAACTGTTGCATTTTTGTTTCATCGATCATCTATTATTAAATGTTAAATATTGTACGTTTCGGAAGATAATCGAAGCGATTCACCCTTAAGACACTGCCGTACAAGATGCGACTCACGAGTGAGTCGCTAGCGTACACAGGGTTAAGTTGTAGACATCGAAAAATTATCTTTGTGTATTAGTTCCATAAGGTAAAATTATGACAAAAAATGTATCTGGTTATCAATAATAAATATAAAAAACCTCTTCTGTGCATATGCGGACTATGGTGAAGAGCTGTGTTGAGACCGTGATGAGAGTGAGAATACGAGTGTTGTTGCAGCTGTCCTAACTGACCGCTGAGACTGCCCAACTGTCCGCTGTGGTGATGGTGATGGTGTAAAGATGAAGCCTGATGGTGGTGGTGATTAGGTCCATGATGATGATGGTGTGGTGAGCCTCCCTGTGGAGATATATCGCGTGGTACCGTCGACGACTGATGCAGAGCGCTGTCAGAGTTTGTGCGTCGCCAACTGCTATCCGGTGGCGGACTGTCAAACAAGATCAAAAACCCGTTAAAAATCATCAAATCAACATAACAATCCAAATACAAAGTAAATACAATAAAAATACCTGAGGTAAGCGGTGCTACCGTACGGAGATGTGTCGATTTTGCGATCTTGAGGTCTCGCTCTCATGGGTCCGACGCCGGCCGTCCTTCCGCGCGTCTGCTGCTGAGGGTTTTGGGTTGTTTGAGATTGCGGTGTCGTGGGTCCAGTCAAACCGTACTGTCCCAACGGTGCTTCTTCCGGCTGAATCGAAAAACAAACCCAAATTAATAAATTGAGTAAGGTTTAGTGGGAATAAATAAGGAATATAAGTTAGACTTGGTTACATTCTACAAATGCTACGATATGAATAATGTAAAAAGTAGATATACATACAATAATAAACGGAACTTTGAAATCATGCATGAACTTTGCAGCAATTTGCAGTATTGGATATGTACTTATGTTATGTTAGTGTGGTTCTATCAATCTATGTACTATGTATAATATGAAAGCTACGCAAGCACTTATATTTGTAATTCAAAAAACATTTTTACGAATGACAACAGCTAATAGTAATGATGCTTTAAAAATAATTTTGTTGAAAAATTCATGCACAATTGGAATACGGAACAAAAAAAAAAATATAATTTCCTATTATATTTAGTCTAACTATAAAATATGTATGTGTAGCAGTGCCTGTGGTTTTTTTTTTCCATTTTCAAAATACTAAGAATTAAACGTCAAACATCATATTCTCTACTCTGACGTATTAATGTAATTTCGTTTTGTAATATAATGCAAGTCATTATTATAAAAAATATATTTTCCCTTTAATAGAAAAAATAATAGTACTTTCAATTATCTTCACAATAATCAGTTTAATTTATTTTAGAACCAACACACATGTGAGATTTAATTCCCGGTAAAATATAATATAATGCAACACATATGTATGTACATAACATTAAAAGCTAATTTCTGATTTGAAAAGTGTGTTCCATGAAACAGTTTCATATCATATATATAAAAACGGACTGTCGCTAAATATATTTGTAATATTTGTATATATGTATGTGACGGACGATCAGCCGTCAACCAGTATGGGGAACCAATATATTTTTCTTCAGTTTTTTTTCAGTTTTTTCATATTTTTCATTTTCTTTATATTTTTCATATTTTTAATTTTTGTGCTACGGGCGCCGGAGGCGGGGTGCCAGAGGCATCGGGGACGCTGGGGGCTCTGGGGGCGAGGCCCCCGGGGTGCCAAAGGCATCGGGGGCGTCAGCGCCGCTGGGGGCGAAGGCCCCGGTGCCGAAGGCATCGGGGGCGCTAGGGGCGCCGGAAGCGTCGGCGCCGCTGGGGGCGAAGGCCCCGGGGTGCCAAAGGCATCGGGGGCGCTGGGGGCGCTGGGGGCGCCGGAGGCGTCGGCGTCGCTGGGGGCGAAGGCCCCGGTGCCGAAGGCATCGGGGGCGCTGGGGGCAAAGGCGTGGGGGCGTCGGCGATGCACAAAACGTAATTCGTATTCACTTCGTAATTTGTCATTCGTAATTTCTAATTCGTGCATCAATTTCTTTCCGAAACCAGTCGATTCGATATCTTTAACTTTATTTTTAGTCGATTTTCAATTTCTTTTCGAAACCACCCGTTGAAATCAACGGGCCCAACACTAGTGTATAATATTATATATATTCGTGACCCGATGAAAATTTCATCGGTTGTATTATAAGTAAAAACTACCTACCTATCTACATACATATAAACAACATAAAACAGTAATAGAAAAATTAATTTATTAATCAAATTAATTTTCAATAGATGGCGCTAAATACTCGTGGCACTATTTTCCAAGAGGAAATATTGATAGCAAACAATATATATATACAGGTTTTTTCTTGATTCTACTACCCAAACCTTACGAACAAGAGTAAACTGCCACTTCCGGTTGACGGGCGTTTACCAAATTTTATACATAACTTGGTATTAAGCTTAAACTTCTGGATATGAAATTTCAGTTCAATAAACCAAAAGGTTTCTGAAAAAAAACATAAAAAACCTCGATTCTCTAGAGTAAAAATACTACTTCCGGTTTAGGTAAAAATATTAAAAATATATTAGGGTGTAAAATATATAATTTCCATTACATGTAAAAACTTCAGTCTGATTCGGTTAGCGGTTTGAGAGGTTATTGAATTCAAAAACTAAAAAAAAAGAGGACACCTACATACATATAAGGGGAGGTTCCATTTCCAGGCAACTTAAAAATTTGAAAAAAAATTACGTCGTAACGATAAGAATTTTAGCAACCGATACTAAGTTTCAGTTCAATAGGACGAACGCATTTTTTTTCTACATAGATCATGAAGACGTGATCAGTGATCGACTCTGAGTTCGAATCAGTCAAAATATCGAGTTCGAATTTTCGCATGATCACAAAACTTTATCTATTGCTACTACGTACATAGATAAAGTAACAACATTTTTTAATAGAATTCGATGTTCCCAAAAAAACAAAATTTTTTTACGATCATATTGAAAATTTACACACTTCAGTTTTTACCGTCGATTTGAAACAATACATACGTAACATTTAAAAGAGTCGGAACAGAATACAAACGCGTAATACATTACATATATTCTCAGCTAATTTCAAGGCAACGAACAAAACTGGTTATCCGACAGTAATTTATCAGATTTGTGGCCATTATTTAATTGTTTATACGTACGAGGAGTCCTCGATCGAATCGCTCACATCACGGACGAGCAAAGAAATAATAAAAATCGAGTTCATCTCATCTCATACATCACCTTCCGAACTATTAGACAAGACTTGTTGATGTCGACGGTCAACAGGCACATAGTAGAAAATCGAAAAAAAAGTGGGCCACTGGCACAGCTTCCGCGAGATAACGAGAGCCGTGCGAGGGCCCCCATTGGTTGAGGGGGCCGAGCCCCCCACAGCCTAGAGATCTCGACCCTGGCGTTGATAAGACGGTTACCACATCGTCGTCATCATCTGCATCGACTGCTGCGCAATTTCAAGTCAACATCACATACAAAACAGTATTAATAAGAAGCAATTTTAAAATTCTGAAACATGTATGCATGTGCGAGATGTTCGAACGCCGCGCTAATTCGCCATTAGGTTTGTTGTTGATTCGGTTCGGATCGAGATTTTGCAGTGCAATCATGCGAATGGGATATTTTATAGTGGTTTGATGGCGAGAACCTATTATTGGCGTGACTTATTGTACATAGGTATGCAACTGGGCACGTTTCAAAACAATAAAATTGTGATTTTGATAAGGAAATCGTTTGCGTTTCGTATCGTTTTTATGTGTGTATTTAGAAATTATGAAAATGTCCGAATGCAATATATCTCGATTTCCGATGAACGGATTTAGATAAAGTCTGGCAATTGAGTTTTTTTTCAATATGATTTTGGTTAAAATTAAGCCACGCGATTATGCGTCCTAATATTACACAATGTACTAATGCTTTAAATTGTACGAAATTTTGAACCAATGAATCATCAGTACGTAAATTTGGAGCGAAATTCCCATAGTCAAAACCGCGAAAAAGTCACAATCTAGACAAGATTGTCATACATTTGTATATTCAATTTTTTTAAACTTCATATTGAATAATTCAAAAAAATCTTTCATTGCATTTTGATGTATCGACATTATGGCCAGAGATAGGCGGTCGAGTTGCCGCTATAAAATAACAATAGACCTCTCCATTGTCCGTGAAAGCGGGAACAAAAAAAATGGTTGACAAGAAAAAATTGAACATTGTGAACTATTTTTTTAGCCGCCGAGCAACCTAACCGCCTTCCCTTAATTATGACTAAAGAGCGGACCCAGAGCGCGCCGTTTATTGTTCAATTGTTGTAAATGCATTGTTAAAGGTTCGCCGAACCTTTTTTTTGCATTCTAGCCTTAGATGTAAATAGATTTAATGTAAATAGAGCCAAACCGCCCCGATTCCTGGAAAAAGCACGCTCTCTAATTATGACTATTCGATGTATCAGAGTATGAATCTATGTACTTATAATCATGTCAACAGAATTGCGTGTGATAAGCTTTTTATTTTTACTTTAAGCTTTTAACATTTTTCTACGGTTACATTATATGATACAAATGAGTTGAATTAAAAATGTCATTTAAAAAAAAAAACATTTTTTTAAATATCCAATTAAGTACACAATATATAAGTACACATTTTAACCCTTTGGCTGCTACGAGGTTTTTCAATGTCCAAGCGAAAAATGCTAACATTTGTAATTACTTTATAAAAAAATAAATATAATATATTTTTTTATATACTTACTTCGCCGAACGCGCGTAATTTTTGTAATACTTTATATACATTTTTAAGAAGCAGTTGTGGACTCGCGCTCTCTCTTTCTGTCTTGCTTTTACATGCGTGCGTGCGAAAGAGATACCTACATATATACACTAAATAAGTTTTGACGATTGTTTTCCGACGCATTATTTTTTTCAATAATCTATTTTTAGACATCGATGTATCTTTAAAACATGCGATACATTTGAAACAGGTAGCGGTCTTTCTCTCTTTCTTTCTTGGTTTTAGTTGTGTACGTGTGAGCGAGACACACAAGGATGCGAAGTTTCAAATAATCAAATAATTTTTCAACATGTATCATAAACATTTTGTATGCATTTCAGTTGCATTTGATTGATTGCACGAATTCGTGATGTCTCGTGACCTACATATATAATTGAAAGCGGATTTCTATTGTTTTTTGTTACTATTCCATTTATTTTAACTCTGCAAAATGATAACGGAGTGAAAGTGACGAAAGCGAAATAATAGCTCCTCACCGAGGAACTCGACAAATCAGCAGCTCTACTGATTCTGAAAATGAATTTATCGACAATAATCAATTCCCAAGTAATAACTCCTTATATGACTTTGACAACGAACCCGAAATTGACATTGATAATGAACCCGAAATTGACTTTGATGATGAACCCGAAATTGAAGAGCTTTTATATAAAAAATTGATAAATATTTATAAAGCTTGATTGAAAAATAAATATAAATACGTATATAAAAAAAATGTTTCGTGCCACTGATGCGCTGGCGGCTCACAGAAAGTATTGAAATACGACAATTAATGACGACAACAACGATCGTCGTCGCAATCTTCGCCGATTTCAAAACAACGATTTATCGTTGTTGTAGCAGTCAAAGGGTTAACAAAAAAAAAATGAAATTATTCATCTCCAACTTTATTTATTTCAATTTAATACAGATAAAATTAGCTACGTTTTAAAATGCGCAATAAGATTCTAAGAAGTGTTTATACGTACTTACGTATGTATGTATGAACATATGTACATATCCTGCCTATTCTATAGGAAACGTATCGTTTTACAAAATAAAAATATATATCGTATTTTACACTTTCAGTACAATTTTCAAATACTTTCTAGTCCTTTGCTGCTTCGTAATTCGAGTGTTACAAAAATTTTCCAAGATCAAATTCTGGCAAAAGTAACCTTTGAGTTAACCTTAAATATGGATGAATAAAAGTAAGTAAGAATAGCAATATTTCAAATTTTACAAATATCAAAATATAGAAAATTCAACGTTCACTACTATCAAGAATAAAAACGTATTTAGATTTGAATCAATGAGTGTTTAAAGTGGGTGTTTTCGATTCCCTCTCTTTTAACACCTTATTCTAAATTAAAATTGTACACATTTGTAAAATTGGAAATATTGACATTCCTTATTTTGATATTCATCCCGAAAAATGAACTATTCGTTGAGTCAATTGTCATTATCAGAGTTCGGCGTCTCATTTCGCAAAATGGGTTCCTATTGTTAACCTTTTTTTGCTCTCTAGAGCAAAAAAAATTTAACTTTAGAAATTTAAAATAGGAACCCATTTTGCGCAATGAGGCACCGAACTCTGGTCATAATTAAACTACGGAAAATTATTAAGGCAATTCCAAATAGCAATATATGTATACACGTTCCAACAATGCTGAAAGCAAAAAGAGCAAAAAAAAAAAAGGTTTTCCAAGAAGTTGAAAATAGCCAAAACGCCCCAAAAGCATTTTTCCCTAATAAATTCCGTCCCTTCGTCATAATTGGATATATAGAAAATTTCTGCCCTATACAATAATACAAAATCAAACTGACCTAAGTCAGATCTATATGACAATAAAATAACAGCGACAAGAAATCGGAAAAGGCTAACTTAGAATGCGTATATTTTTTATTTATTAATTATCCCATAATGCCATGACAGGTTACCCTAACTCGACACTATGGCTAACCGTGTCCATACATACATATATCCACACATTATATGTTTACTAATGCAGGTATACATGTGTTAATGAATTAGGTATGCATATATTAATGAAAAGCCGCAAGCTACAATCAACAAATTTTCAAGAAAGAGGGGAGGGGGTAGCCAAATTTATTGGAACAGTCACACAATAGGTTAAATAAATTGGCAAACTCTAACCGAAGACGGTCGATCTGGATTTAATAACCGACCAGATCTTGCCAGCAGCTATAGACGTACTCCTAATCATCGACTAAATCGAATATTTTTTTTCGGAATTGGAACCCACGACTGTTCTACTGGTTAACAGTCGCTTGACCAGTGAGCTTCGCTATCGCTAATACTTACATATATTGGAGCGAGTGATATATCAAGATTCAAAACAAAGTAACAATTATAACCTGCGAGTTGTGAAGGGGCGGTAGAAAGACGTTTTTGGATAGCTAGCTGTCATCGCTTCAAGCTGACAACGATTCTGATCTAATTTAACGAGTTCGTAAATGATTAAACTCCTCTAGCTTCATGCCGGGGACATTAACTCACTTCAATGTTAGCTTACTTCAAAGCGACCTGAAGAATGGAAGTGGTTCAAAATCAGATCACAATTTTTTGACGGGCAGGAATGTCACTGAACTAACAGAGTGAAACTAACTATAACTATCTTTTTGTTATATTTTTGACCATTGTGGCACATTAGGAATTCCTGTAATGCTACACTGGTCCAAACTTTAAATAAATAAATAATAAAAAAAATTTAAAAAAAAACTCGTAAAAAGGCCGAATTGAAAAAATAAGAAGACGTATGAAACTAGGGTGGAGTGCATTTGGACGAAGAATTTTTCTGAGTATATCTGTAGTGCTGCTGGTCAGACTTGGATATTTGTGACTCCAGGTCGATCGTTTCCTATCAGAGTTTGCCAATTTATCTGATTTCATTGTTGAAACGGTTCCCGATTAAATTGGCTAAAAACCTTCCTACCTATGTCACCACTATTCGAATATGATTAATGTACAATAAAATTTATGTACGATTCATAGATGTCTCCTTAATTACGAGTTTTCAGTGTCTTGTAATTCATTGACTTGTGTAATAAAAATGCTGCATCGTTTGTAATTGGCCAGGAAGGCGCATTGGGGTTTACCTGTAAGGCCTTCCTGGTATATACATACATATGTAAAATAAAGGAGGTTTGTAAAAATGAATGTTGTTTTTCATCAAAAATGCCACCCTGTCTGAAGAAAAAGATCTTCGATCAATGCATTTTGCCAGTGATGACGTATGGATGTGAAACTTGGACATCGAACGCCAAGATGCTATACAGAGTCCAATGCACTCAAAGAAGGATGGAGCGCTGTATGTTCGGCATAACGAAGAAAGATAGGAAGCAGAATACACGGGACAAAAGGGTAGTGGACATAGTGGATACAGTAAAGAGATTTACATGGCAATGGGCCACGTGGACAAAAGAAGTGCTAGTATCGTAGCTGAGAGAATGCAAAAGTGTAAAAGGAAGACCGCAGGGAAGATGGGTAGACGAAATTAGGAAAATGGGTAGGGTGAGATGGATGAGATTTGCGCAAAACAAAGACGAGTGGAACCGTGTTGAAGAGGACTTCATCCAGCAGTGGATGGTGAGCGGCTGTAGATGATGATGACTTAAAATGCAAAAACTTCAATCTACCAAATCAACCGAGCAGTTCAACAGAACCATCAACTATCGAATGATTGTGTTGTGACGATTCCTCGAGGTTGACACCGGTCGACGGCCAAGAAGATAACAATCGCTGTAAATGTTCAAACCCGCGAAACCATATACATACATACATATATATATATACAATTATTTTTAATTTGAACATATCCTAAAACATTCACATCAGACGACACCTTCTCCTGACAAATGAACGCATCGCTCAGAAACATACATACATATTTTTTGCGTAGACGAAAAGCAAGTATTCATACATTCGTACGTATACACACCTGGTGTAGCGCTTTATCGACCAGGTGCAGATGACAGGGCCCGTAGAGTGCAGATACGCGTGCATCCGTCCAAACAAAGCATTGCAATCAAATGCAGCAACACGGAGATACGATACATACACACCGGAAATGATTCCCCAATGATTCGTTCTCGATGTTATAAAATAATCGACTCGCATGCGTACAATTTACGTACGGATTAAAAATACATAATCGGTCAAATGTAGACTTTGTCTGGGTCAACTCGTATACACATATATTTATATATGTATGTATGTATGTGTCATGTGACGAGAGTTTTTGAGGAAAACACTAGAATGTATGCAGTTGATCCATATTCACAACCCGTATTAATTACGACAGACTCCGATAGGGTAATCTCGTTTAAATTATTTTGCAACGTTCAATCGTTGCGGGTGTAGTACCATGTTTTCGGTATGTATGTACAGTGTGTGCCGTATTTGGTGGCACGTCACGGATGAGGTTGCGTTCTAGAGAATTTGTGCTTACATATAGATAGTGAGAATGTGTATCTTTGTGCAATGTGTGTTTTATCTTATTAGTCACAATATATGTATTTTGGTCAGTAAAATCGCAATGGGCGAAAGTTTTGAGTACCATATGGTTAGAGTCTGGAATTGTTATTGAATTGTCGCTATGGAAGATTAGACGATATCAAAGCTCTTATTTTTAAATAGCTTTCTCATACCTAAGAGCGTCACATGTAAAGCTACTTATGGCGATAAAAGTGCTAATAGTTTTCTAGATCTACATACATATACAAGTGAATAAGTATAAGAATAATCTAATCATAAAACTACACACACATTGTAAATCGAACTAGGCCCCCGGAAAATCGGAAATTTCTTGGTAGCTCACTGTCACAAAGAGCTTTCATATCTTTTTTTTTTCGATGAGAATCTAGCAGGAAATTCTTATATCCTAGATCTTTTTACCACGTCAAGATATTAAATACAATCAACCCTCTTATAGCCCGATAGACCGGTTCAACAAATAGACGAAAGAAAAAATTATACAAGTGAAATTGTAAATGGGCATGTAAACGAGCAACATTTTTCAGCAATATTGTTCGGCAATCCTCCAGCAACATTTTCAGCATCACATGTGCAACATGTGGCTCAATTATTAATAGTTTTATTATTGCCCAGATTTTTTTGTTTCGCATATCGTGTGTTTGGACATCGGAGTCCTTATGGCTGTCCTGCATATGTGATTTTACAAAATTATAAAAAGAGAAGAATGCGGATAAGACCTTACCAAAATAAATGTGATTCATATAAAAAAATAGCCTTATTAAAAAAAGGACTGGTTGATAAGTCTGTTTAATTTTTTTTAACAAGGATGTCCAAGTCCAAGCAATACCAGTAGCTACCAGATTAACTATCATTTTATGATATTTGGCAACTGGTGACTCGTCAATAGTAATGTAAATTTACAAATCTATTTGGTGTCCTATCAATAGTGTGGATGCTGAAAGGTATTTTAGTAAATACAATATACCGATCGTCGCACGAATTTATATTATATTATATTTTTATATTCATATTTTTTGTCTTTGTATTTTTATATTCATGTTTTTTTCTTTGTAATTTTAATTACAAAACATTTTTGAATTTTTCTATTATTTTTTAATTGTTGTGTTGTCTTTCAATCGTACATATATATGTATATACATTTTATTAAAATTCATCGAAATTGTTTATTATTTAAAATTAAACTATTCATAAAAATAGATGCTAAATAGACACTAAAATTGACAAAAATATATGCCCAAAATACGTATCTCTAATTATCACGTATTGAAAACTCTATAGTGAAAAAACTATAAGCACGTGTGGCTGCATTGTCAAATCTTGACCGGATTCTTGGTCTTTTATGGTTGCCCGAGTTGGGTGACCAAGAATAACCAAGAGCTGGTTGCTCTCGATGGAGCAACAAAATCACTCACAGGTTGCGTGTAAGTCACCCGGTGTGGCCTGGCTCGAAGTGTGTAAACCATTGATAGAATGACTATACAGGTATAAAATAATAATAATATATATAAAAACAATGTGCTGGTAAAGATGTATATAAATATGTGACGGACGACGGGCGCAGTATAGGGAACCAATTATTTTTTCATTTCGGGGCTGGGGGCGAAGGCCCCGGGGCGTCGGAGGTGCCGAGGGCGTCAGGGGCACTAAGGGCGAAAGCCCCGGGTGTCGGAGGCATCGGGGGCGCCAAGGGCGAAGACCCCGGGTGTCGGAGGCATTGGGGGGCGCTGGGGGCAAAGGCGTCGGGGCGTCGGCGATGCACAAAACGTAATTCGTAATTTCTAATTCGTGCATCAATTTCTTTCCGAAACCAGTCGTATAAACACACTACGCGTCACGCGACGTAGTGCGTTATATCTCATACAATTTCATACAAACAATATTTGGCCGCAAGCTGCCGTTCGTGTCGCAGACGCATAGTGCGGCCAGACCTTAAGAGGACATTTTACCCTGTATCACATTTTCTTACAATTTCATTATTTTTATTTTTCTTCTTTTTTCCCGTTTTCTTATAGAGGAGATCTAGCGTGTTATATGAAAGTTGACTACACTTTAAATGTCATAAATGTCGCATCACATTTTTCACCGAAAATAAAGAATTCCGACCATGTACTTCTTTACCGTATAGTTTCCAATTAGACAACCCGTCAAGCAGATCTATCTGCTTAACGCCATTGCGACAGCCTTAATGCAATCTCAATACTTACTACACTACTAAAATATATGTACTTACGTGGAATTTTACAATACTATCGAGAATTTTAAATGAACAGTTGAACCACTTTGAGACTAGGACACTACGTACCTTTAATTTATAAATCTAATATTCTATTCCTTAGCTACATTGTAGTAGTAATTTCCACCTATACGACTCTATGTAATAAGGCCTATATAGCCAATTGCGAATCGCCATATTTATTTATACCCCCGCAGAACCAGTCGATAAGTTCTGGATAAAATATGCAGTAAAATTACAGTATAATTCTTCACTGAAATCCATAATTAATGAATGGCGTGCGGAAAATTCGGCATACGTTAAACAAATATGTACAACCAACAGAAACTAACACTTACCAATGTGGAAAAAAAAGGTCATAAGAGACATTTCATATCGAACATATACAAAAATATGTACATATATTACCATCACGGTAAAAAATATCTGTCCGAGTTGCTGAAGGTACTACATTCAATAGAATACACCGGAATAAGACGAAACAGGTTTTTGTATTGATATTATTTTGTGTATGTAATTTAAAACGGACTTTAACATGTCAAACATTTGTACTGTTTGCCATGAAGTGAAGTTTTCTTGGGTAAGGATTTTACTTCAAGTGGTTTTCCGTTTGCCATCTTGAGCGGAAAAATTGGAAGATATCATGGATTTTGGTGGTAACAATTTTGTCAAGAACTCAAGATTATAACGTCAGATAAAATCAACAAACTCTGACAGGAGACGGTCCATCAGATTTTATAATCAACCAGATTTTGCCACCAACGATAGACACAATAATCAAACGAACTCTCTCTTCCTCTTTCTCGTTTGCTCAATGTCGAGCGTCGTAGTCATTGCTATCATCTATAATCCGGTGGAAATCTCCACTCCTCCCGATCTTGCGCCAAGTTGAAAGCAGCGTTTAGGGATGATCCTATCCGTTCCTTAATTAGATCTGACCATCTAATGGGAGACCGTCCTACCAGCTTTTCCAGACTCGCCAAATTCTTCCCGGCAATATGGCCAAAGCAGGAAATAATTCTTTTTCTACATATTGTGAAGAGTTTTTCTGAAACTGCCAGTTCTTTGAGGATGTAGATGCGTATGCGCAACATCCTCCTCCAACAACACAAGGGCACAGACATACATAGAGTGGTACACAGCACGCATTATTTTTAGATAGTTTTGTATATGTCAAAACTCACCCCTGAAGTATTTTCGGTGATACTTTTTCTTTGTATTAACAGATTTGACAGTGATCGATAACGGTAATTTCCATATTTGAAGAAATGTAGGAGAAACTTGCCGAAATAATAAGATCAATAATTACATGATACGCCCAACCCAGCTGGTTTCTACCAAGGCATGCCGTGCCGTACGATTCAATGTGTCTGCAACTTAACATGTCCTTTAAGCGTCCATGTCTCGACTCATTCTCGATCTCAAAACCAGATTATATATTTTGCCGAATCTTTTCACACTCCTTAATTCTGGCCTAAAAACAATGAAATTTGTCTCAAGCCTTTGAAAAAACTTATTTAGAGATTGAAATTACCTTTTGACATTTCAATAGGACGTGACCGCAGCATTGCATCCTTGCAATTAAAAACATGATGCGAGATGAAAGCGACGCCCACGTTAACACAAGAACCCAGTCCGAGTACAAAGTACAAATATGTAAATCATCCTCTCCATAATCCGCATATTTACCGAGCAAAGCTCTTTCTTTTCGATATTGTATTTTTTTTATTTGTAAGTTTAAGACGAAGTGGGACCAGACAAAGCTGGGTCATATGTTATATGTGCATACATACAATGATGAAGCAACTGAACGAAGCCAAACACTATCGAGTAATTTGAGCCAACATTCTACTACAAATATGTGGAAAATATTACGCTAGTGCGTAATATAAACCTTTTGGTGTGAATGAAAACTTTCGTCGGTGACCACAAACGATTCGTCATCTTTTTACTTTATCACAGGAAGGGAGTGATAAAGGAAACACCGAATCGGGCGTCCAACAAACGCACCGGTGTGTATACATCATACCTATGTACATACATGTATGTACGTACGCGTATGTTATTCCGCGATTGTTAAGAGAAGTTGGAGGAGATATTTACAGAACTATGGGTGGCGCTTTCCGAGAACGGCCAGAATAAAATTGTTCGTTCGGTTTCTTTACGAGCGCGCCGAGTTTTACACTTGGCGCGAGAGCTCAAAACGGCCATTGTTGATAACCAGAATCAAAAGACACGTGTCAAGTGTGCAAAATACCTCAATTTGGTTTGCTAAAACGAGTGCTGACCCATCTTCAATGAATTTTTATTTTTCAATGCTACCTGGAAAGACTTAGCGGGTAGTATTCTTGTTTACTTTGTGCGTGCTCAAAATACAACGCCTATTGGCGTTTTTCAGGCTTATGGACTTGTTGGCAAAACGCCGATCGGCGTTGGTCAGCATTTAAAGTGTTAAGAGGGCTGTATACCCGAAACCTTAATTTTGTTGCCGTTCCTTTCTTCGATATGTATATTGAGTGAATGCGACAGTTGCGCTTTGACCAGATAATACGTATTTTAAATCGACAAAATCGAGGTTTCGTATTCTCCAGTTTTCTCCTCCGAAACTGGACCAATTAAAAAAAAATTCATCATCGGTATGAGAAAGATATTTTCTATGTTTGTGTGCTAGTATTTTTTTTAAAAATTAACCGTTAAATAAGCATGCTGGACTCTTTTTGGGTGTAAAAAAGAGGCGATTTTATAGATGTTTGGCGGCTCCTAGCTCATATAAAAAATAACTAATCGAAAAAATAAAACCACAGAAACATGCCTATGGTGGATATCCATAGCGTATTAAAAAATAATTTCTCTAGTGCCATAATTGAGGATGGGAGAAGTGTGATACGTTTGTATGGTCAAGGCGCTGGTGTCCAGCCCTCTAAATGTTCAGAACGAAAACTAAATGTTCGCAGTGTTCGTCACGATCGCCTAGTTTAGACAGGTCACATTTCGATTCTGATAGATACGTTCAATTACACACCCGGGTAATGCATGTTTAAGTGTCTCCATTTCAATGGACAAAAAGAGTATAATTTTTGCAGAACTACACAGCATACATACATAACAAGCTAAAAAATCCCAATCACGATTAAATTGTAATTAAGCCGGCAAACGTACGATACATGGACATAAAAGTGCGCGGTATCAGACACAACTTTGGCATTGAACTTTTTACACAATTATCTCCTATTATTGAGCGAAACACCCGGGTAGGAAATCGGAAATATGCAGATACGCAACTTCTTAACTGATTTACAAGCGCCGGTTGTTTATCGTGTGTCCGCAATTAAACAAATGGAAATAGAGTCGAAACAAAATAATTGGCCCGGCGAACGCCGTGAATCAAACAATCGAAACTACCACTAACTGTAACGTGTATCGATAATAAATAATAATATACAAAAAATACGTAAAATAGAAAATACATTCGCTATTTCGGTAAACGAATGTACGATGAATTTGGTAAATTGCTACAAATAGTGAGTGATTGACGTACAATAGAGACTCCGATAATCACTTCACGAATAAAAAAACAAGCGAAGTGCTTCAAAAATAAAAAACAAAACAAAAAAAGGCGAAGGTCTCTATTTCGCCCATATTATAATTATGAGAATATCCAATACCTCAAATATACTACATCATCCATTTAATAGTGTATTTATAGATAGCATTATAAATAATAAAAATAAAAAATATATAAGGTTATAAAGATTATTATTTATTTAAAAAAAATTCAGTCTGATTCAGTTAGCGGTTTGGGAGATAATTGAATTCAAAAACTTAAAAAAAGAGGACATCTATAAGGCGAGCATCATTTCCGGTCAACTTACAAATTTGAAAAAAATTTACGTCGTGTCGATAAGAATTTCAGTAACCGATACTAAGTTTCAGTTCGATAGGACTAACGGTGTGCAAAAAATTCCCAAAATACACACATTTTTTTCTAGATCATTAAAACGTGATCAGTAATCGATTCTGAGTTCGAATCAGTCAAAATCTCATAACGTATAACGTATTAAATATAAAGATAACTTCGTCGAAAACCTTTTTTTACAAGCTTCAATAGAAGCTTGTAAAAAAAGGTTTTGTTTCTTTTTTTTTTATTTTGTTGCTGAATGCAAGAGAGCAATAGCTCTCTTGCATTCAGAATTGCTGGAACGTGTATTGTTATTTTCCATTGCCCTAATGACCATCCGATATCTAGTCATGTAATTTCTAAACTCATCTACTTTTGCGTCACTTCACTATGCACATAGTAGTTTTAGTCATAGTTTACATAGTTTTTGGTCGATAGAGTTAATTTAGCTAATGGAAATCACCGTAAGTGTAATTTGGACCAAAAATATATGAAGGCAAAATCCGAATTACATATGTATGAACATATTAAAATAAAAAACATTAAAAAAAAATGAGTGAAAAATATCGTTAAAAGCATTACCCGATAAAAATTAAAGTATCAACTGATGTGACAAATTTGAAATCCAATATAAGCTCACTTTAAAAGTAAATAGGTTAATCCAATATAAGCTCACTTTGAAAGTAAAACAGTTAATTTGATTAATCCGATAATTGGCAATATTGGAGATAATTGTGAATTTCCTTCATTTTATCACATTATTATACTTAATCTTTAACGACCATTAGACGATTTATAGCTTTTATCTTTAAAATACATAAAAAAATATCATAGAAATGCGCTATTTCTATAAAATTAAGTCAAATTTATCAATAAGTACATATAATAGATGAAACATTAAAGAATAACAAAAAGAAAATTACAATCAAATGATGATACTCATTCGTAATCACACTAACCATAATAGATAGTCATAAAATGTCATCGACGATCAAAATATCTACTGTAATTAAAATTCTATATCTACAATAATAACAAAAAAAAATATATAATAAAAAATAGCCGGACGTACAATTAATAATTCACTCAATATAGCGATTCAAAGGATAAAAAAAATGAAGCAGACTAAAGGTGTACTTTCAACAGTAGCGTAAGATAGCTGTCGATATTTTTTACATGAAACAAAATATCAACTGCCATCTCCGGCGTCCGATCCGAACTTCGCAAACATCACAGCGAAGCTCGCACTAAAAAAAATCGCAGTACATATAGAGTACGAAGAATCACAGGCAGATGCAGAAAATGAACATACATAATTCTACAACTTGCATATATCTGAGAGTAAAAAAGAAAGAAAACGGGGTGCGAAAGAGCTAAGGGTGTCGACCTTGGATCGGGTGGGTTCGGAATTGTTTTCCGGGGGCACCTGAGACACGTCGGGCAGGGAGCCGGCACGCAGGGGGCCCCGCACGGGCGCCAGCCCCCGAGTCACCTGCAAACATCAACGTGCCAACAATGAGAATGTAAAAATCTCTCGGAGCAATCGGACACTCAAATATATTATATGTTGCGTTTCCGTCGAAAGTATTGAGGGAATTGTTCCATATGAAAAAAAATACATAACTAATTCAATTCACGTTTAAGACTAACTATTTACCTAAAAAATAAACAGGAAGGAAAACAATGCGGTAATACTGTATGCATTCGTAAAATAAAAAAACGAGGATAAAATTAGCGTTTACTAAGAAAACAGTTGGAATACTCACGAGTATTCGTCACAACGTATGTATAATGCATATAATAAGGGGATAAAAGTTCACAACAGGACGAACACACTGGAAAGTGAGGAGCTATATTTAAATACACGCACACAATGAGTGGTATATTAAATATAAACAAAATCATACAAACAAACAGGTAGTGAGAGCATCCTTCATTGATGACCGAGTCGAATACGACCAGCTAAAGGAAATGTCAAGGTAATCATTTTTAACACAAATATTGTAATGCAACACGGCTATCTGCGTAATCTTTTTGTTACCGACCATTCAGTGTGAAACAAAAAAAGATAATTTTGTGTGAACTTAAAATGTACAGAAGACTGATTCGGCAGCAGGCAATTTAAAATAAACTCCTGTAATGACGGTTAAAACGGTTCAATTCGAATTCGCATGTATGTAAGTCAATTCATAGATAAAATTCCACGCGAATTAGAATACGTATATGAATATAATAATAGGTCTACAACATTTAAAAGTGTAATAATAAGATCGGTTCAACCCGTTATCTCCAATTGTCAATATTATGAGATTGGATTGTCGGTGTAATGTAAACAACTGTCCAACACCCAGATTACCACTTCACTGTTATGAAACGAATTTGCTTGATGTTCGACGACATTTTGAATCATTCACAAAAACACAAACACACACAGACAATTCAATTGTGTAGAGATGTATCATTTGCATACAATAAAATAATGAAACGATCGCCGAACGTAAATATGGCAGATAAACAATCGATTGAGTCTGAACGTTGAATTAAATTAAAGTGTCTGCGGCCAAAAACGATGACTTACTCTTTCACACGAGACAATGATATGAACATACTCGAGTAATTGGTCACGTTGGAGTCACATTTTGCTATTGTCAGGAAAATTTGGATACATTCGAGTGAGCTAAATTTTAATACAGCTTTTAAGATCTGATATGAACGGTTTTTTAAGGAAGTTTGCCTTGACATTTAATTACTTCTCAAATGAATGAAGGTTTTTCTATGCAACATTTCTTAGTTAACATATATAGGAACATATAGTTTTATCAAATAAATAAAATTTTATCGAATTGCATATCAAAATGATCCAATAAAAAAAAATGAAATGCAAAATATTGCTTCTGGAACGAGATGAAAAATAATAATATATTCGTTTTAATATTTATAAAATGAATGAAAATGTCACTGTCTAAAATAACTAAATCACACGAGTAAGTTTTTGACTTCATACATCTTTTTAGTAGAACATAAATGCAAGTTCATAAAATTTAACGATGACATATTGTAAGTCTATTTGTATTAAACACTGCAAGTCAAATATTTACTTACACGGGTTGGTTTATTTAGGCAAAAATACATCTAAAAGTAAATAAAAGTTTTTTCATTTGCCAAATAATGACCGTTCAATTATATTATGGTGCATACATATGTAAAATATTTTAAATTGGAGGTGCAGACAAAATCGAAGATTATTTAAATAACAGCTTATTAAATTGAATTACATAAAGAATACAGCAACACGAAAAGTTTATACTATGCATGTATGTATGTATGTATGTATTACAAACTTCAACATCAAAATTGGAAAGTTTTGATGTGGGAGGCATATGCATATTCTTTCAGGATTTGAGCAACTTTTTTTCGAAGAATTCCAACTTTAATTATTTGGGGGTAGTTTATCCTAGTTCTGAGATATAAATTTACTGAAAATTAATGTACATGTTGAATTATTAATTTTCTCAACAATTTTTTTTCGAGTTTCTCAACAATTTTTTTTCGAGTTTCTCAACAATTTGGCTACTGAAAGACTTAAATATAAACATATAAGATTGGTGATAGAACGTATAAAGTATAAATGCAATATGTAGAATGGAATGGAATAGTAAACAAACTGCAAGGAAAGGGGTAATTCTTTATACATATGTAGATAGCATCTGTAAACAATATCGAACGAGGGAAATCGTACGACGGGCTTGCGCATATTGTCAACGACGAAACGTCAAAAAAACAACAACAATAAAAACAAATGAAAAACGATTCGAGCGCACTCATTTGTTATTATTGACAGCGGGCAATGGCCGCCTGCGCGTTTTCGCGCAAATTATGACATTGTGACTTGGTTGCGACGGGCCGAATCCAGACGCGTGGTTGATGATGGCGATGAATGAGGAGTGAGGAGTGTTGAGTGGGCAGTGGGCAGTGGGCAGTGGGGAGTGAGGGATGGGGGCTGACAGTACCTTGCTGGTGGCGTCGGACACTTCGCGCATGATCTGCTCGAAGGCGGCCGTCTCTTCGGCCTGCTTCTGGTGGTGCAGAGCGATCTTCTCGCTGAACTTGCGCGGGTTGGCCATGGCTGGGCCTACGCTGTCAGCGGCTGGACCCGTCCTCGTCCTCGTCCTCGTCCCCGTCCCCGTCCCGCCAACGGGACGCTCGGCCTCGGCTCAGGCAGGCAGGCAAGCAGACAGATATGGCGGTTGACAGATGCGGGTGCGGGTGCGGGTGTGGTGCGGGGTGGGGGTGCGGGGGGGGGCGGTGCGCCGAGTGCGGTGAGCGGCAAAAGAGCGTGCGGGTTCCCCCTCGCTCTTCCCGCGCCTCTCCCCTCGCCCGCCCGTCTCGACTCTCGACTCCTGACTCCCGCTGACTCCCGACTAGGGCTTCCGCCGCTATCACCGACACTACCACTACCACTACCGCCACCGCTACCACTACTACAAAACAAGCAGCCGCTCCAGCTACAGCCAGTGGCGCCACCGCGACCACTACCACTACCACCACCACCACCACTACCACTACCATTAGCGCCACACACACCCGCCATTCGCCATTTGCCGCCGCCCATACACCCCTGCTGATACGACCATGTCTTTTGTTTACCGATCGCCTCTGCTCCTCTTCTCGCTTCTAACTCACCGTTTCTTCGGTCGAAAATAAGCCATTCATTCATTTAAGAACCAGCCATATATTTATTATTACTTTAATCCGGCTAATTAACGATTATCACATAATCATATGTACTAGATTTTTCTTATTGGAATCCAACTAGAATTAATTCATAATCGCAAAATGGAAAATGGAATTAACGAATCTAATTTTAATTGATCGTTTCCAAAGAAAAATCATTTTTATTATGTAAATGTTTTCTTAAAAATAATTTTACAACAAATCGAAATTATTCTCAGTTATCAAAATCAAATGTGTGTATCCGTGTTTGGACGTAGATGACTACCACGGGCAAACATTGTTAATTACTTGTGCGAACTTCTCCTTATCTTTTAGGAGCTGAAACAATTTTTTGAGTCCGAGTTCTATCGCCAAAGAAGTCTCTTTCTTCCAAGCTACTGCCCTTGCGGCAAACTAAACAAAAAAAAATCATTTTTCTTCCATTATTATCTGCAGAAGGTGATACAGCCACAGATTACGTGGCCAAAATATTTTTGTTTTTTTAAAGCAGCTGGAGGACAATTTCGTTTATTTTATGGATTGTAATAAAAATGAAAACCTCAATCTCGGTGATTTTAATAACATGACATTAAATTCTTAAATGAAATTAAAATGAAAATTTTTAAAGTAAAATTGTGAAATCATTACGATTTCGTATTTAAAAATGAACAAAATATATATATTCAAAGTAATTTGGAGACTCGATTTCAGATTTATTTTCAAAATCCAATAGAAAAGTTGCACAATTCAAAATTAAATTTTACATTTGAATTTGTCAACATTTTGAAATTATATAAAAGATGAATAAGAACCGACTATAGTAATTTATTTTGATCTGTAGTATTTAGCCACTTAAATTTTAGGATAAAAGTATGTAGTTATAATCGAACATCGATTACAATGATAGTGAACGAAAACATTCAAGATCTCCATTAATATTAATTTCAAAATTGAAGTAATATGTATATAACTATTGTCCGAGCTAATTATTGTAGTCCCCCTTTCTATTGAGAAATTGTATTATGAAAAAAGTTACACAATGCAGAAAATAAAATGTGTAAATATAAAAATTCGTTTACCAATTGATGTTTCCAAACTAAATTTGGACTTTTGAACATTTTTATACCTTATACCAGGGTATTACGGAAACTTTTTTCACAGTATTTTTAATGTTTCAAAAGTAATTAGGCGTAATAATGCGTACATAATCCACATTTATATAATTCGTCAAAATGATAATTTTCTTTAGTAAATAACTTGACACAAAGTGAGTTCCTGCAACTATTTAAAAAAAAAAACACTGCTTTATACAATATCATTATATAAACTCCTTATATGTTTCGAGCATACATAACACATAAAAACTGATAAACATATGATGAATAATTCTCTTAGTTCAAAGTTTAAAGGAAGTATAGCGAATCACCATCATCTGCCCAATGTTTTTTTAATTAGTTAACTTTACCTAATAATAAAAATTATCAAGTTTTTTTGTACTATAAATTCACCGAGAAAAAAAAATGAAAATACGCAATTATCTATATTTTTATAACATCCAATTTAAAAATGTGCATGTATTCTTAAATAAATAATACACAAGAACTCTCAAAGCAGTTTTGCTATAAGTTTTATTAAATTATGTGATATGTATCCAATGGTAATATATTTTTAAATGCATGTTAAAACATCTAAATACACATACTTTTTCTTGATAGTAAAACGACAAAATTTATAGAAAATAACAATTTATTTCTTACATAAAACAAAATATACATATAATCAACATAAAATAATAATCACGTTTGCGACATTTAACGATGGATAAGATTATAGATATAAAAGCAATCACATTTGATATATAAAATGACATTGTACAGGCGTATAGATAATAATTATTAGACAATTAAGATATGTTTCAAATCATAAAATTAACATTCCAACTAAATTTCAATCAGGAATGTAATAAGTAGATAAATTTTTATATAAAAATAAAAAAAACCCCTACCATATTAACGAACATACAAAATAAAATGATTATCCAACACCGATCTACAACTTGGCATCAGCTTTCAATAAAGGCACAAGTTTTTGTGTCAGCATAATGTTACCGGTGATTTTTAGTTTTCCTTTCATGAAAGCCACCTGAGGATTCAGTTTTCCAGTCGACAAGTCAACCATATCATCATCGGAGATCACAAGAGTAGTGTCAGCTTTTCCCGACTTAGGACTACCTTCGTACACGGCAGGCGTTTTTAAATCCAGCGCTACAATTTTAGAATTGAAAAGAATGTTAACAATACATCAAAGATTTAATAAAACAAATAATACGGGAAAAAATTCTCACTCCATTGCTTGACTTGCTTCCCATCTGATGTTATGTTGTAAAGGAACACTCCGTTGACGGATTTGGCCTTGTCGGGTTGTTGTTTGACACCGTCTTGGATGCGGGCAAATACTCCATCGCTTTTCAATCCACTCATGGCTGCTGCTTGTGGTACAACTTTAGGTCCTGACTTCAAATCGATAAAAGCACCTGTGAAATTAATTTTAATAAATTACACCATTGTACATACATATATGAATACGATGAATCCATTAATAGATGTCAATAGAGGTTAAAACTGTATCCATGGAAACAATAAATTTATATGAAATAAACTTATGCAATAGAATAAATATTTATATGTACATACATGTAGTGAATTTTATCTAATATAAAAAAAAATCAATAGATTCGCTCACAGTACATTGATAATGGAACTTACTTCAATCGAAGTTAATCTGCTAGTGAGACTTATAGCACAGATTATAGCAAACAAAACGAACAAAGTCCAAAAGGCGACAGCAAACGCCCCACCACTTGTTAATTATCAAATGACGTTTGTCATTTTGAGGCGTGTTTGACCAAAATGTAGATATTTACAGCCATGACCTCATTGATTTTTGTCAGATGGAAATTTATTTATTCCAGTTAACCGCTTAGCCGCCCAAAGCGCCTTAAGGCGCAAACAGCCGTATCTATTATACGCTCAGCGCGTCGGCTGGGCGTCTAAGCGGTTAAATAATGAACGAAGAAATCATCAAAGAACAATTTAAATTTAGAGATTCTAAACTATTATTTAATGGTTTAGTTTTAAACTGAGAAGGCTCTTTTGTCAAATTAAAATAAACCAGCAGATAGGGGATAATAAACTGATAATTGGCTATGCGATAATACTTATATATTTAACGTTACACATACGATTCATGTGACATTAACGAATACCTTTTGGGGATTTGACGACGCTTTTATACATATACATACATTAATTTCCTATCAATTGGAATTTATGTATTATATTTATTATTTTGCAACTTATTCAATTATTAAAAACGAACATTGAAGAATCATAGACGCACGTTTAAGCCGTCTAGTTTCAAAACCAGATAGATCCATTTTTTTCAATTTTCATTTTATGTTATTTTTGTTAGGTCAAAATACGGATCCATATGTTGGCCAAGTAAGAAAGTTCAAAGCAATTTACATCCTACTGAATTACTTAGCTAAAGTCAAGGTTTGTTTCAAAATCAGAAAAGTCTCGAAGTTTGCAACAAAACCAGATAGATCGCCCAGTGGAGGTTCCCTCGTGAGCCGAAAACTTATGCAAAAATTCATATAAATCAGATATAGTTTGTTTCAAAACAAGATAGATCCACAACGTTGGTTGTAAAACCAGATACATTACTAAACTTAGTTGCAAAACCAGATAGATCCAAAATAATTTTCTTTTTTTTTCAAAAACTAGTTATTGGTCAAAAGTGAAAATACAGTCAAGGATGTAAAAATCTATGACCAGTTTATATAAAATATTTAAAAAAATAAAAATAAAAATTAAGCTAGTTATAAGTTTTTCCTTGTTCCTGAAAAATTTCTAAAAACTGACTTATCTGGTTTTGAAACTAGAGGGCTCACTTATGAAAAAATAAATTCATTTTCTTGAATGTTCTTACAAAATTCTACACAAGCCTGGTAAAAAGTATACTTAGTGATTAGCAAACATTACAGTTACAACCACATATTGTTCATCAAAGAAAAAGTTCTTAGACGGGTGCATTTACTTCTAGTGACGAATAGAGACAACATTAAACTAATTTGTCAATATTTTTGTAGTAGACATCATTTTCGTTGAAGATTTTGTATATTTGAATTCATCTACATATTAGATATATATTTATTAAGTGTACTGGTTTTATCTCAAGACTTACCAGGACAGATATCCAAAAAACCAGTATTGTACTGGAAAAATCAGAATAAATGGTCTCATTATACTAAATATACTTGATTGCAGTTTTATTCGAATCTAATATTAAAATAAATTATTATAAATCACGTAAGTGACCAAATAATGGGTTTCTTTAGACGAAATGCTATGTATATATGTATATAGTCATCATTAATTCTAGTTTGAGTGGCAACTCTTTATTCTGCTTTCGAAAATTTCCATTTATAAAATGATGATGTTAACAATACTGTTAGCAACAATAATGTATGTATGTCCAAAAGCATAATGTATGTTAATTTGGATATATGAATGATTTTCTTATAATTTTTTGAACAAAGGTCATCTTTTTTAGATTCTAAATTTAGCCAAAATTTATTTACGTTTTAATTTTTTTACAATATTCCTATAGTTAATAAGCATTTTTTCCAATCACATTTACACTATAAATCATGGGAGAGGTTAAATACATACCACTAATTACTACGTCGTTGGTTTCTTTAACACTGGTCTCAAAATGAATTCTGTTTCCATTGACCCACATAGATGTTACAAGCGTTTGTCCTGGATAGACAGGCTTGACGAATCTGGCTTTCAAACATTTCATTTGATTTGGATCGTTGTTTCCATACTGAGCTAGAACATGACGAGCCGAAAAACCCAATGTACACAAGCCATGAAGTATTGGTTTCTTGAAACCAGAAATCGTAGCCATTTGTTGATCAATATGAAGAGGATTGATATCTCCAGACAATCTAAGAATTGAATAGAATCATTTGCTACGCTTCAAATTATACGAGAAAGTATTTATGAGTTATAATTAATATGAACCTATATAGGGCTGCCTGGTCAAGAGAAGTTTTTTGTTCCATTACAGCATCAGCTTTTCGATTTGGTTTTGGAACACATTCTACTGCTTTAGTAGATTTGCGGGGACCACCGAATCCTCCAGCACCGACGACAAAAGTGCTTAATTGAGTTTTAGCAACAACATTTCCATTTTTATCAGTAAGTTCATCTAAAATTAAATTAAATCAAATTAATTGAAGAAATGTACATTCTAAAATAAAATGTAGTAGTCGCTCACTGTCAACGATGGCAATAAGTCCAGATCCCTTGTCTAAAACTTCAGTAACGAATGAACGTGAAGTCAAAGCACACTCTCCTTGTGGTAAATTACCAACGATTTCTATATATTGTTCACCATGTAGAATCTGTGAAAACATTTTGCTTCATTGATGCACAAATTTGATGGGAAAATGATTAATATAAGTTGAAATTTTACATTTGAAAAATTAGCTTCCTTTCCGGGAGGCAATGCGCTTGCAATGATATTGGAGGACATGGATTGGTTGATTCCCGGCAATATGAAGTATGTTGGAAGTGGAATAAAATCTTCATGATTTTCATAGAGATATTTCAAATCCGTCGGGTTGGATATAGATGCACCAACTATTAATTTATTTCATTAAAATAAAATTGTACAATTGCATATAAATATTTCAAGCAAAAAATTATCTTACTTCCAAGAGCATACACGATAAAATCTCGTGGACATAAAAGGACTTCATCAATTATTACTCCTGGAGGTGCACTAGTCTTGCCTTCTTGAAGTGCCTAAAGAAGATAAAACATGCTTTAGTTAATAAATTATATATGCATGTTATGAAAAAAATGAGAAAACCATTAATACTACACACTTGAAGATTTGACATAATGCCTCCGGTAGCTTCCTCTATTGAGTTAACTCTTTTAGCATTATTCATATCGACAACTTTTGACCAATTATCTCGGACGTTTTCAATGGTTACATCCTCAGCAATGGAATTTCTGGAAGTTGAATTGATTTCAAATGTAATAAGTACATGTTCAATTCTATATTTAAGAATAAGTAATTTATATAAACCTTAAATGAGAGCCTTCTCCACGAACCATATGAACCTTTGCTGCCCATCCAACAGCAGAATCGATGATTGCACCAGTGTCTTCACAGCTTTCATGGCATAAATATGCCTAAAATAATAGTAATAAAACATTTCAAATAATTTATAGGCATTATGAAAATGAGATCAAACTTATTCATTACCACAACGGGAGCAATGAGTTCTGGTCGAAGTTCTTGGAAAAGATCAGGTGGTAAAATATCTTCAGTCAGTCGTGAAGCAGCCGTGGGAACAATTACGTTACAATGAATATTATTTTTTCTACCTTCGATGGATACCGTGTTTGCCAAGCCGACTAAGCCTAATTTAGCAGCACTAAAATAATGTATAAGTTTAAGAATATGATAATCAAGGAGTACTCATAGTCATTTACATTTGAGTACAAATTTGTATTGCTAACCTGTAATTGGCTTGACCAAAGTTTCCATATACTCCAGAATTACTTGCAGTCATTATAATACGTCCATAATTTTGTTTCTTGAAAATGGGAAAAGCTGCCTGGGTAGTTTTAAAACTACCCTTAACATGTACTGCATGAATAAGATCCCAATCCTTAAAAAATATTCAAATCTTGTTAGCAACAGCGAGTTGTTAAGTAAAAAATGTATTCACCAATCTTCAAGGTGAAAATAATGCAATTTGCACAAATTATCATTTATAAGTTTTTCTTTACAATAAATAAGTTTAAAGTTCAATTAATTGGGGATTATATCAGAAAAAAAGACAAATCGGTGGATATTCTAATCACTCCTTTCGATCATTTTTTTTATAAATAACACTAACAATATAATAATGATAAGAAAGATAATACATAATTGATTTGAGAAAAACATTATGTATTATGTATATAAAATTGCGCGAACAATGACAAAGTTATAATTAAATATACTGACAACCTTCAAGCAGTAAATGGAAATTAAAATGGAATGAGCAATTCAAATTACCTGATCAGATATGCGGGCAAAACTGCGATCCCTCAAAATACCTGCATTATTCACTAAAATATCAACACGTCCAAAGTTATTCATAGCCGTTTCGATAATCTTTTCACCTTCTACAACTGAATTATAATCAGCTACGGCTGTTCCGCCTGAAATATACAAATTTAACTATATATGTAGATTTCCATAGTCATTACTGTGTACTGATATTTTAGTTGTTCAATAATTACGAACCATTGCTTTTAATTTCTTCGACAACTTTATCAGCTGCATTGAAGGATTTTCCATCTCCATGACGACCACCTCCAAGATCATTCACTACCACTTTCGCTCCTCTAGATGCAAAAAGTAGAGCATACGCTCTGCCCAAGCCCGCTCCGGCACCAGTAACAACAGCCACACGACCATCGAAAGATAACTTCGTCATTTTATGGAATTATCTTTAAACACATACAGTAGTGGATAAATAATTTTTATTAATTCACATGAAGAGAAAGTGAAAGCATAATAAAATAATATTTGGTATATAATTCAAAATTCCGACATCTCGAATACATATTGTTACGTACGCCGCGGATTAAGCGAATAGAATCCCAGAGACTATGTGACCGTTCAAGGGTTATCTGTTATTGGATTAACTATGTAAGTGCTTGCACTTACTTCCAGGATTATATCTGGACTCTAAGTGCATTTAGGCTAAACAATGACCGTTATTAGTTATTTCTCAGAATCAGTACGGGAAGACCCAATGTCGTGGAAATACATATCCGAATACGTGACTATACAACAGGTAAACAGATTAGGCGCCCTGAGAGATCTACCCCTTATAAGGCGGTACGTAGGCGATATCATGTCATTCTGGACTTAGCACTGGCAATGCGTGTATCTCCTGAATCATCAATAAATGCTGTGAAACGACTGTTGGCCTTTTACTTGGATCCTCCACCCACCCCTACGCAACAATATTATTTGAACAAGTTATCATATGGAAGATAACTTATTTTATTTTTAGATACAGCATAATATAAACTATTGTTTTTTAAGTGAGTTATCTTTCAAACTTAATAAGTATTATATCAGATTTAAATTGTCAGCGAATAGAAAAAATTGGTTGAAATTGTAATAATAACAATTACCTAAATAGCGATTGCAGAAAGACCGCACCGATCGTAGAATTCACTGCGAATGAACTGTAAATGATCAAACGTCATACGTCAGGGAATCAAAGGTCGCACAATAATAATCTAAACACGTTATAAATATGTGCATTAACTTGTGTACATTGTGTAAATTTATTCAATAAATAAAATAGAAGGAAGGATTATTCTGTATATATATATAGAAATGTTACGTTACGTACAGTTAAATTACGGAGTATATGAGAGCGAAATTGTTTGTGTCAGAAGCAATTTTGTAATTATATTACTGCAATTTTGTAAAAAGATAATATTCAAATTGGGTCTAAATATCGACAGGTTTTTATTTGACAACACATTGACAGCTTGTTTTATAACTATTTTAATATGAATCAATCAATATGTGAAATTGGATATGTCATCAAATTTTTATGTATGTATTCCAAGGTTCGGTGATTAATTATTGGTCACAAAGCGCTCGCCCAAAAGTCACTAAAATATCTATAACGGAACACCTGCAGCTGAAAAGTCCATCATACTAACGATAACTATCATACTAACGAGAACTCGAGTGCCAAATAATCCATATTCGCGATTTTCATAGCAAAAATTGTCTTTTGGGCGATCGTAATGTGACTAATAATCCAATTATCGTATTCCAATAAGGAATTTATTACAATCATGTGAAATTAATTATTTGAATTTTAAATGAAAAAATACGACTAACTATCTTTATGCACTATTATCGCATGGTTAACGACTGCAATATTTATCTTACTGGAATCCAACTGGAACTTTTCCATTTCATTCATTTTGGATGTGTATATAAAGCCGATTCGTATTTGAAAATAAATATACCAAGCATGCTGCATTTCTAACGATCTAAATTGGAGTGAAGATGACATTTGATGGATGTAAGATGGAGGATTGTTTTTTAGTAGTTTTCTTAACAAATTCTATTTTTTTCTATGAAGAAGTTTCAAAGAGGATAAAATTCCGAAAATCCGACGTCTGAACCAGATTTATTTGTCAGATTTCAAGCCTTGTCATAGAGTTTTTAGCTATTGCTATACGTTTTTTTCATTTCAGGCAATTGAATCAAGATAAAAAAATCGCTCCGCTACAAATCACTGCAAACGACGCGACTCATTTCGGTTCGGTGATAACTGGTCACAAATTACTCGTCACAAAGTCACTAAAATCTCTATAACGGAACATCTGGCAACCGAAAAGTCCATCATACTAACGATAACTATCATAGTAACGAGAACTTGAGTGCCAAATATTGTGTATTCGCGATTTTCATGGCAAAAATTGTCTTTGTGACCACCCCAATGTGACGAATAGTCCAATTACCGCTCATTTCATACTTTTGTCTCGACTTTTGCCTTTTTAAACTTGCCTGAAATATCCAACTCAATTATAATAATTGCCAATCATCAATGCACATCGAAATGTCATCTGCGCAACCCAATGGGACCGTCCATACCAAAGATATTACTTACTTGCAATATTTTCCATATCCAATTCCCATATTGCAACATGTGGTTGCTATTTAGGAACTGGATATGGAAATATCGTATGTAGGTATCGTGTGTGTGGACGGCGCCAATGAATATCTCATCTTTCGTACATGCTTAAATTCAAACAGTTGCGAATTTCGCTGCAAGCATGCAGCCGCGTCGTTTGCAACGATTTGTAGCAAACCCAAAAAAATCACAATCGTTGTGAATAAAAAAAAAAAATTAAACATAACTCCAATGAATTCCAAACACATGTGGCTAATAAAAGCACTTATTTTCAATTGGTGTTTGTGTACTATTTTAACACAAGTAGAGTAAGAAAAAATAAGACAGCTGGGGGTGTTTTCCACAGGGGTGTGCTCATGTATAGGTTCGGTAATTACTAGTCAAATGTGAACCGGTCACAGGACAACCGGTCGCTCTAGATCGGTCACACGTGATCACCCGTCACACTAAAACTGGTCACACCCTAAAACTGGTCACGAGAAAACTGGCCACACCCTAAAATCAGTCACGAGAAAACTGGTTGACCGATTTTAGGGTGTGACCAGTTTTATCGTGACCAGTTTTAGGGTGTGACCAGTTTTCTCGTGATCAGTTTTAGTGTGACGGGTGATCACGTGTGACCGATTTAGAGCGACCGGTTGTCCTGTGACTGATTTACATATGACTAGCCGTTTGAACGCCCAAAGCGCCTTAAGACGCAAACAGTCGTATCAATTGTACGCCCAGCGCGTCGGCTGGGCGTCTAAGCGGCTAGTAGTCCGTTTACCCATGTATAATGTCCTCCCTGAGTGCATCAGGTCTGCTAAGACCATGGATGCATTCTTGCGAGGTGCGAAGAGACACCTCTGTGACGGACAGTACATATAATTTAATTATAAATTTTAGAGTTAAGTAATTAAGATGTATTTTTTAAATTAGCTTGATAGCTAAGATAATATATAAATAAATAAATAAACAAGTGGCTGGCTCACACTGATCGGCTAGAGAAAAATTGAGTCGAAAATAAAATGTGAAAGCGCATCTCTCTGACGGTTGGCGTTTTGGAGTTGGCAGCGCCGTTGTTGTCTGTGTTGTTGGTGTGTGTGTGACAGCGAGTGACAGCGAGCGCTCAGTGCAGTGAGCAGTGTCAGTGCAGTGAGAGTCTGCAATTAGCGGTATGGTCGTGTCGAGCTGCAGCTCCGACTCGGAGGGCGAGGGCGGAGGCGGAGGCGGGGGCGGCAGCGGGGCGGCAGGGGCGGAGGACGTGGACGTGAGGGCGGAGCTGAGCAAGTGGACGAATTACATCCACGGTTGGCAGCAGCGCTTCATCGTCCTCAGGGGGGGCACCCTGTCCTACTACAAAGACAGAGCCGACTCCAACTTCGGCTGCAGAGGCGCCATCTCCCTGCACAAGGCCACTGTCAAGGTCGCTCACTCTACTCTATCCCCTCTATGGCCTCCCCCTCTTCCTTCCTCGCATAGCTCCGTCTCGCTCCATCGTCTCCCATCGTCAATTAACACCGAACGCCTCACTAATTGCACCCGATCAGGTTGTCATTCAAGTCGTTTATGAGACGTTTTAGTACATTTTCATCTCGGTGAGTGTGCATAATTGCCACCATTAGTCATTGTCGTCAAATTATTTTAGAGTAATCCCCTGAAAGCTCTCGTTTCATTGAACTGGTTGATATTGAATAATTGTACATGGGTTCCGTTTTTAGAATCTCACTAATTTTATTGCCAATATGTGTACATTGAAACTGTATTAGTGATTGATAAGTTAAATTGATGAATGGTTTTGAGGAGAGAAAATTGTGCAAAATGCGCACTAGATCAAATAAGTTAAAAAACTGTAAATACTTTCAGCATTCTTGTCGTTTTGTAATATTTCTATTATAAAGCAATCAGCTTAAGTCGATCTATATTGAACGCCATAAAAAATATAAAATAATTATGTATATTGTGCTTTTTATGTTTCATAATATTTTAAGTAGATGCTTTTTATGACTCATTGATTTGGTTTCTGATAAAAAACACATTATATTATCAACACATAAATTTAGTCACCTTTAATGTTTTTTCTCATTAATTAAAATGCATTCGTGGTATGTGTGTAAGTATGCTTCTAAATATTCTATTGTATAATATCTTAATTGCGTTGTTTTGCAATGATTTATTATATTGAAACGAAGTATGCTTCTTGTCAAATATTTTTGGGTGGATGAATATTGTTACAATTTTTATAAATGCGTTTTGATATAATTCAATTTTTATAATCAATTTTTTTGTAAAGTCACTTTGTATGAGGAAAAAGAGAAAATCGATTATGATTTTCAGTTAAAAATTGCAAATACGCTTTCCATTATGTTAATTCACAGAATAAAGTTAATTATGATGTTAAATAATCTATTATTTTCTGTTTTACAGCCTCATGAATTCGATGAATGTCGCTTCGATGTCTCTGTTAATGACTGTGTATGGTATTTGCGAGCAGAAACTAAAGAAGATAGACAACATTGGGTCGACATTTTGGAGTCATATAAGGTTTGATTTTATATTATTGTCTGTATAAAATCATAAATGCATGAAATTCACGCTTAAAAATGTATTAATAAATATTTGATCAACTGCTCATACTATTCGGAATTTTAAAGCGTGTATAATCATATTATTCGGAATTTTAAAGCGTTCATTTTGAGATTATTTTTCACAGTAGTGTAATTTTTTCACAAACTAATTGTTTCATTAGCATTTGACTTTCTCATTTCAACGGAAATATGTTTATACGTAGGTGTACTTTATTGTAATCACCGAAGTATTTTTGTATTAATCATGTGTTCACATTTATAAGCTATCTATTATTCGGAATTCCATTCTTTTACGCAGCTCTTATCTGATAACATTGTTTGGAATTTGTTTGACATTTTGTTGTATTTACGTTTCGTCTCGTCATTTCAGGTTGAATCCGGTTATGGGACTGGGTCTGAAAATAGTCTCCGAAGACATGGATCCGCCGTATCTTTGCATTCTTGCGGAGCGAGTACGGCCTCCGGTGGAAGCGGAGCCAGGGGATTGAGGGCTCTCAAAGAGAAGCTCGCGGAGCTCGGCACTTTTAGGGAAATTTTATGCAGACAAACGGATACATTACAGAGATATTTTGATGCACTATCGGAAGATGGACAGTCACCGCCGATGCGTTAGTATTTTTATGGGAGATTGCTAGTGAATTTAGTGTGAAAATGGTATAATAAAGAAAGAAGCCATTGAAATATGTACTGTGTGATTTATTTTTTTGTATAGTATATTCTATACATTTATAGATGAGTTAGAATCGACTAAATACATACATATAATGAAATGTGACGTGAATCGGAATATACATTGTAATGTAAGCAGTGAAAGTATAATATAATATTTTCTAAATATAATTCAGAAAATATTATATATTATATTTTTTGTTTATAAACGATACATATTTTATTAGACGATTTGCTTTATCTTTGTTATATATTTTTCTTAGTGATCATCATCTGAATCGATACAAAAAAAAAAAAGATGAAAATCACTTTATTTTTGTGAATTTTTCATCAAATGGTTTGTAATTCGATCTAGATTATGGAAAAAATATTTTATATCAGCTGCTGAACTCAGTCCTGTGGACTTTCGGGGAGAGGCGATCACATTCAAAGCTACGGCAAGCGGTGTCCTTGCTACCCTTCAGCACTGTGCGGAATTGCTTCAGCAGCGTGAAGATTACTGGAAGGTGCGGATGGAACGGGAGGAAGCGAAAAGGAAACGAATTGAAGATTTATACAAGTAATAACAAAATACAAGTAATAATACAGTAAATAATTCATCATACTGATCATTTGTTTTTTTGATTTAACAGAGAAGCTAAAGAACAACTGCAACAAGCTAGGATAGCATCTTTACCTGGACCTGATCTTGAGGTGAGATTTTTATTTTTAATATCAAAAATCAATTAATTGAAATCTTTTTAAGAAAAAAACTGCATTTGAGCTCTTTACATATGTACATAGGTGTTATATTGAAAAATTCGATCTTTTGACTATAGCATTGGTTAAATGAACTACGTTTGATTTTTATTTATTTATTGCACGTCATATGTATGTGTCATATGCATATATGTATTTTAGAACCACATGATGATTGTCGTGTAAAAAACAATGTGTGACACATGACGTTGGTGTCGGGCATGTGATTTTCCAATTTTGTCCATCGATTTTTTCCGTTAAGAATATTTCACGATTCATTCTGAAAAATCATGTATTTCGGCTTGCGTGTTTTTGCTTTTATGTGCATAAAAACATTTTAGACAGACAGTTCCAAAATTTCACGAACCGCGCCACACCTTTGGGCGAATATCACGCGATTTTTATGACTAATGACCGTATACGAAACACACGGTTTTATCCAAATTATATTTTCAGACATGTACTGTCGACCGATGATGTGTATATAATTTGATGTGTGTTTTAATTTCCTTTTGTCGATTTTGTAAGGCTTCCGACCGTTTCACACTCGATGCTTACGCATATTTACACACGTACTTGTTTCAAGTGTGGGTATACTTTTTAATGTATTTTTTTTTTGCTCGGTTAGACCCTAAGGTTATGAATGTCATTGGAAATGCTGTTCGACTTTCAGCCGCGTTTGTTTGTCGATTATTCAAATTGAAATTTCAATCGCTGTTTTGCAAGTCTGAAAAAAATGTGACTTTTCCATTGTTAACGTCTTTTTTGTCAGAACACAATGCTTTTCACTACAATGACAGTAGTTTTGGGTAATGAGTTCGCGTATTTGGGAAGCCTTTTACTATTATTATATTGTATGTATATTAATTAGATTATAATGCTGTATTGAGCAATAAGGCTTGGGTAATGTTAACAATAACATTTGACCTAATTTTATTTTATTATATACATATATACCAGGAAGGCCAAACAGGTAAACCCCTATGCGCCTTCCTGGCCAATTACAAACAATGCAGCATTTTTTATTACATACATATGTCTAAATATGTCGCTAAATTACGAGACAATGAAAACTCGAAATTAACGAGACATCTATGAATTTTAGCTTGTACATAAATTTTATTGTACATTAATCATTCTCAAATAGCGGTGACATAATAGGTAGGAAGGTTTTTAGCCCATTTAATCGAGGAACCGTTTCAACAATGGAATCAGATAAATTGGCAAACTCTGATAGGGAACGATCTACCTGGAGTCACAAATATCCAAGTCTGACCAGCAGCATTACAGATATACTCAGATTAAATTCTTTTCAATCCAGGTCAACTCACAGGATCGAACCCGGCGCCTCTCGGTGCTAGGCAAAAGCTCAACCAGCGAGCTATGCCGCTGGCCGGGTGCAAACATGTGTGCACCCGTTTAAACACATTTAGGTAATTTTCCCGCAAGATGTATGTGTTCCATGTAATACTTTTATCTTATCAGGGATCAGCTTATATACATATAAGTATGCACATATTTTAAAGATACATATGTAGATATAAAATTGTATATGTATTTATAATAAAAAAAAAGTTTTATTATACATATGTTAAAGTTTCAGTTCAATCCATATAGCAGTTTAGGAGATTGAAAAATCTAAAGAAAAATTAGAAAGGAGACTTATAGGGGAGGTATCGCTTTCGGCCGATTTCGAAATTCAAAAAAGTTTACAATGTAATTAGCATTTCATTATCACTTGTCTTGCTGTGCTAAAAAATCCGCTAACCACTGTGCTGGACGCCAAGCGTACAGTTAAAAATGTTTGTTTTGAGTGGAAATAATGCAAAATCTGCCTGGTTAATTACTGTTATTAGCTATAATTATCAATTTATCATTTAACGTCGAAAAATATAAAATAAGTGCGAAATGATAACGGCTGAAGCACAGTCATTATTGCAAGGCGGGTATCATTCTCACACTGACTGTTGAGCGCAGCGTACTGAATTTCCCCTCTCTCTCGTATCTGTGAGACACGTGTACAAGGGGCTTCCTGCGAAAATAATTATTTCTGTTTATATTGATCAATGTTTTAATTTCGTAAAAACATAATTCGAATCATATAAGTTTTGATGAGGAATACATAAAATATGAAGACCCCTGCATTCAGTATATTTAGAGAAATAAAATAAAATATAAGTCCTGGTCACTCGCTATCCATCACAGTGCGGCAAGTGCTAACCAATACAATGTGTGATGTGATTAAACGGTTTTCGAACTATCTCTTAAATGCTTTTAAAAAATACACAAACATTTGCAGATAAAAATGAACGCACACATTTTCTATAAATCACTGAAACGTGATCAGGGATCGATACTTACACAGTACAAGTCAGTCAAAATCTCAAGATCGAATTTTCTCATGATTATCGATTTATTTCATTGACAAAAATTCTTTCATCTCCTAAATTTTTGTATAATACATACATATGTGTGTATTCGATTTACTTGTAGGACACATTTTACGTAACAAAAATCGTGTATCAAATTATTATGGTAATTTATTTCTCTAGACGTGATTGATTCACACTATTTTTTTTTTAAATTAATTTCAGCTTTTATTTTTCTGGGTATAACAGTTCCAAATATGTACATATATTTTTTCTTTTCTTTAAGTGATAGTTGAGTTTTACCACATTGTTTGTTATTCATCAAAATTTTTATGTGCATATTATGATTAGAGATAAGACCGGAAGCGTGCCGTTCTTTGTTTATTGTTGGCCGTGCATTGTTCATTTTTATGATGAACCTTTTTTTTGCACTTTAGCTTTGTAGTTTGCTCTATTTCCTTGAAAATAGACCCAAAATGCCCTGTTTCCTGGAAAAAGCACGCTTCCGGTCCTACCTCCTAATTATGATCATCCTTAGCATGGACTCATTCAGACGTACATATGTACCCAGTTTAAGAAACTACAATATTTTGTGAGTGATTTGTTTTGTTTTATGGATATCATTACATTTGTTAAAAAATTTTTTTTTTTTTGTAGTCATACTGTTATTTAAGCAATGCGTTCTGACTGATAATAAAAACCAGTACATATTGTTGAAGTTGTGTTGCAACTTCAATCGTAAAGGATAGTGTACGATAAATTTATAGCGTATTACAATATTAGTATTTATTTAAAATTTTCAAAATGTATGACATTTATTGCGATTATGAGTATGTGTGCAAGCGCGTTGATTAAAATTATTATCGCATCCCTGAGACGATTTTGAACTTCAATCGGCACCTTTGACCCTTATTTTTGACCCAACTTACCAGTACTTACTTTGTATTTTCAGTATAGTTTTGTCTTTGCCGGCGAATGTTTCGCATTTAAATTATTTTGTACGGGAATATTTTCGGATTTATTTGCTTTGAATTGTTTAACTAGTATAAATTTTATATAAAGCTCATATAATAATAACAATTGCTCACTTTAATAACAAATACAACTAGGCAAATGATATTTCCTGGTTCTTTGTTTTATTATATGTAGTGCACGTGTCCTTACTTTAACAATAGCATTTTTTTTCATGCAGAGTCTATAGGGGCGATACGTATTGTGTTATTACAGTTATTGAATTAAAAACATTTTTTGCATAGTTTGAAGTGAAGTTTGAAGCTGTTGGTTGGATCTTTCTGTCCGTGCAAAATATTAATAAAATGTTTCGCAGTTGTGTTTTGGTGTCGACGACTGTTAAAAAATTATCAAGTGATACTGTCAAGGTACGATTTCATATCTACATTAATTCCAAATGTACACATGTCGAAAGTTTGTTGGTCAATTTTCTATATATTTTCCTATTTTTACTATCCCACGCTTCTCCAAAGTGCAAGATCATATTGCGACAAGGCGTATGCGAGTTTCTGCAATATTGAAATATTTTTACACGGTGTTCCTAAAACTTTTTTTTTGTTTTTGTCTATTTCATTGACATTTGTGTGTAGAATTCGTTGTCCTCATTTTCGTTAGATATTTGGCGATATCTTAAAAGCACTGTCTATCACGAATGGCAGTTAACGTTTCCGTTTGCGAAACTTTAATGGACAATTTCGCCGTTTAAAATGTTTTGCAAATTAAAACACCAGTGCCATCAATTTTTAGTGCACTTTTTTTCAAAAATTCAATTTTGAGTAATAAAATCGAATTCATAATGTAATGATTATAGCGTGGAATATGTTCTATAAGTGTCTAATTATTACAAAGATTAATTTCTAACGTGCTACTAACATAATTTGAACATGAACGCGTTCGATCGTTTCAGCAAAAATGCGTAAGAAAAAAATGAAGAAGGAATGGAAATGCAAAAGAGCGCTATATATCAGGTTTTCTTACAATTTAATTTTTTCCGTTTTCTTGCGAAACAGATCCAGCGCGTTATAGCAGAGTTGAATTATTTAACTTAAAATTTCTTAATCATACGGTCAAACTTATTATGTATTTTATGTGCATATGTTTGTGTAATATGTAAATATATCAGATTTTGACCAGAGCAGTATCCTTTTGGGGTGGTGCAAGTTGCTAATGGACCGTATTGGTAACACATTATATAGATTAAATAATATCTAAAAGCGACCGGAAATATAGTAAACCACGTTCTCTTCTTCTATTTTCAACCTAAACGTGTCCTTGGCGCATGCCCTATTTTTTTTTAATTAGTCAGAGGGAGAATTTCGGTCGTTAAAGGTCATAGAAAATATGAAATGTGCTTTGATGTGTAGTTAGATTTTAATCTATCTACATATATATAAAAAAAATGAATGTTTGTCTGTCTGTCTGTCACGTATACGTTCCTATACCATTCAACCGATTGCGATGAAACTTACATGAGCTATTGTGTGCATGCCCGCGATGGTTTCTGTAAAAAAAAAACGCACAAAAACGGGAACTGGAACTAGTGGCATTGCAACGCAATAATTTCAAATGTGTTCGCGTCGCCAGCTGCATTGTTAGGGTAAAATAAAAAAAACAATTGAATAATTTCGCTTGCCTTTTTCCGACAAATTATCATTACTGTAATTTAATTTGATTATTAAGTATTAATTTGAAACTGGAACATCCACTTATCGACACACATCGAGAAACGGGAACGGGAGTTGCATGCGTTATTGTGGCATTGCTACGCATGCCGGGTTCAGCCAGTAATTACAATAAATATATCGTTCTCGTTTTGTTTAAAAAACAATTTTAATTTTATAAATCATAATAATTGCGGTATGATTAGAACGGAGGGTAATTAACTTCGTAAAAAAAACCTTTTTTTTGCTGTCTTGCTTTGAACACTGTTGGAACGCTGTATTGTTATTGTATTATACATATTTAATTTTAGTATACAACAGTGAAACATTCGAAACTGTTTGAAACAAAATAAGATGATGCTAATTTGGTGAAGTAGTGAAGGATGATGGAGTAATTATTTCCGTTACTCGATTTTGTTTCACTCCTAGACCGAATTTCGTACGGCAGAACGAAAACATTTTCACAAAAAACTGGAATGTATGTATGTATATTATTCAAAGGTGAATTGATTATAAATCAATTTAAGTACATATATGTATATATTTACGATTTTATACGAGAAGAACGCTTGCTCCTATAAAAACTAAATAAATATGTAGAGGGCGATTTAGAATACGCGCTTACTGAATTAATTCTTGACCGAACATTTTGAGAAATTCATTGCGCATCTAAATCTTGAAATATTGATAATATTAATATTGCGTTATGGTGCCGAATCAAAAGTTGATCGGTTTGTAAACCATGCATACATACATATGTCGCAAAGCAGACTTTTGGCAACTCGTATTCAATGCGTTCGCCACTAAACCTACTTTTGGCGATGTTGTGTCGCTTATTTTTTTTGTGTTTGTGTTTGTTTCATGTTAATTTTTCGGCCACGATTGGTATCTATCTATTGGAACATCGCGTTCAGATATTCAACTTTCGATTTTCGCTTGTTTTATTCGCAACCTTCACCCCGATAAATCAATCATGCCGAATTTTAACGCCAAAATCTAATGTTTCGCGACGTTGCGTCGTCGAATGTGACGATTTGGAGATTCGCGTTATTTATCTTGTATTTGCATTGCGGAACGCGTTAATTTACAGTCGGTTCTATTCCATTTTTTTTTCGTTTAATTTTTATTTGAGGTTTGACTTTTAATCATTACCATTTCCTCTATACCCAGCAGTATGGCTAGGTGTTTGCGTTTATGCTAAGCTTCGAATGGTTACCGGGTTCGATCCCGTGCTAATCTATAATGCTGCTGGTCAGACTTGGATATTTGTGACTCCAAGTCGATCGTTTCTTATCAGGGTTTGCCAATTTATCTGATTTCATTGTCTGAATCCATAGATATCTCTATGGATTAATTCATTAATTAATTACACTGAGCAACAAAAAAAAAATACCAGCAATGAAATATAACAATTAATAGGAAAAATATCTGACTATTGATTCCAATACTCACTTTGAGCGTAACAATCCTAAATTTTGAGTTAAAGACCGCAAAAGCCAAAAAACTGTAAAAATCGTGGATTTTTTTAAGCGCTCATATCTCGTAAACGATCACCCACCAACAAAAATCAATATCATATTCGAATTCAGTGGGTCAAACTTAGTAAAGATTGGTTAGTCTCCGCTCTGGTAACTCAAAAACGTGATTTTTTGTTGCTCAGTGTTATTAGTTAATTTCGTATTCTTCAGCATCTCAAAATTCAGCGATTTATGTAGTAAAAAAAAATGCTGCTTTGTTTGTAATTGGCTATTAAGGCGCATTGGGGTTTACCTATTAGGCTTTCCTGCTATATATCTATGTAAATAAATAAATAATAATAAAGTGGTAACTCGAAATTATCTCACGCCTACAGCGAAATCTCATTTTCTATGCAAGGACAGATGTTTGTTTTTGCAAATGTTTTATGTACATGTAGTGTATTCGTACACGCACATGTGATGAGTGATTTCAACCCGTCATATTTTTACTGTCAAGGTTTGTTTTTGACATGCCATTTATTTTTTCTGAAGTAATTGGTTTGAACCCATAAATTAAAACCTTGTACTATCGGCGGTATTTAAAATCTAGGACAATCAAATTGCATTGGGGAGATAAATTATCGACAAAATCTTTTTAAGCATTTTCATTGAATATTTTCGCCGCCTAAAGTGGTCATTTTCGTATTCAACATACTCCCGATTATTCGTGCATTTTGGTGTGCACTTCAGTCATATTGGCAGTAGGCAAACTCCAAATCTCGATTCCTATTAACTGTTATAAACTTTAAACGTACGCGAAATTCAAAATACGTCAATTATATTGGTTAGAACTAGGATTGCAATACCGGTTCTACTGCTGTTGCCGGTTTTTGGTAAATATTCGAGCTTCGATTCTTCCAATGGTACAAATTTAAGGCCTTCGATAGTATCGATGGTACAAAATAGACTACCGATGGTACTGATAGATTTTAGAATTCAAAAAAACTTTAGCTATTCAATTGAATAATTTAGAAGATAACGTTGTATCGGTTAGTTTGTATGGATCAGTCGAAGAATGAGTCGACATTTTTTTTGACCTGCTATTCTAAAGAGCCACCAAGTTTATCATAAATTTAAAATCAGAGATAAAATATCTATTTGTACTTTGTCTTTTTGTGAAAACATGTTTATTTATTAACCATGTGAAACGTAAAGGAGGTATGTAAAAATAGAAACATACAGTATTACAATATTTTTTCAAAACATTGACACTAAAAAGTTTCTATGTATTTATTTATTCATCTATTTAACCCCGAACATGGGTGTACTACAACTTGTCCATGGTGACACCTATGCTCAAACTTTTGAACATAAGTAACAAATATCATCATTAAACATAATGATTATACACAAAATATCAGTTGAAAACACTGTGTGACAACCTCTGCAACTCCACTCTTCCACTGCGGAAGCCACTATAGCAGCTCCGTTATATGTAGATATTCCTCTTCCTAATTTATGGACCAAAACTAAATAGTTGATTGCACCTATTAGGAACCTATTTTTTTGACTTGACAAATATTTGAATTCATCTAATATATAATTTTGAAAGATACTTTGTAACTATGTACAGTTTGGGTGGGAGCATCGAAAACAAATCAAAGTTTCTATGACGACGATATCGATATCGTTGAATATTATTTTTTTTCGATTCAAATAAATTTAATAAAAAATGTTTATTAAGCAGTTTATATTACAAATTATTTTACAAATACCGAGCGAAGCCGAGTAAAACCACTAGTATATAATATTTAAAAGCTTAAATCATCCTTTCCACCCAAAAATTCTTGCTTTAATTGTTAAATCAATATTTTATTTTATTTCATTGCACCAATTGCTTTTATAAACCAATATCGGTACCTGATAGTACCGGTAGATGCAAATTTCGGTATTTTTGGAATCCCTAGTTAGAATATTTTAGCTGATCAATGGGAATCACATATTTTTCTCCCTATTGCCAACAACCGTGAAATTAAAATATAAGTAAATCTTCTTTGTAGTCCGGAGCAAGAATATAGCAAGACATATTAAATTATTCGTGGTTTAAAAAAGTTTACTTCTATGTACATTATGCTTCCATACATACTTCCATACATTATGCATAATATTTAATTGAATTGATTTTTATTTCAAACATTGATTGAAGTATTAATTGCGGTCAGAGCTGAAAAAGGAAACTAGATCAGTCGAAATGTCAAACATTTTACTCCACTACAGCTCCAGGCTAAAATCCACTGCTCCAGTTGCGGTTTTATCACACGTACAAAGTAGTCCGTTTCGTTTACCAGTACCCTGGCAACTATAACTCGAAATTGATCAAATTAAGCACTGGCCAATTGGTGAGGTCAACATGTCAATCACAATCGACAAAAATCGTACTATGTACACTCCTCGCCATTATTAGATACTAGCGATGCGTGTACATTTTTGCACGTTTGAAATTAACGGCATTGACACGGTTCATTTCGCTGGAAAAAAAGACCAAATTCATCTATTGGATAGTCCGTGTGATGCGTCACGATCGATGATCTCTTCGACTGTGGGAATATGACAGCCTTTTATTGTTTAATATGAAATTATGTATATACATGTATAGAGATGTGCACTTGTTGGCCTTTCAAATTTGGCAATACTATGGGTTGAAAATGTTGCCAAGGTGCTATTAGGACACTATTTAGAGTTTGCTGTTATTTTTTGAAAACAAATGATTTATTTGTGACTTAATCGCGAAAAGTTATCAATCAATGTCCGGGTTGTGCTACTGGCACGATATCACGCTGTGGCATTTGCATCGCAGACTAATCAAGTTGTGTTAAATTTGATGTATTTCAGTAAATTGTTATATACTGTAGAATTTCTGCTTCTCATCTCTATTTCGGATGTTTGCTATATGACTTGTTTTTTTAAATATAGCTTATGTTTATGTCGTGTTCGGACATTTCATCGCATGACTATTCCATCGCGGTGGCTTTTTATCGCGGGGTCAACTCTCTGGCAGATTTCATGCAAATATTTTTAATCCACAATATTTATTAATCTTTAGTTTTTATGTTGACTGTAGTTTTTGAATGTATATTGAAACCGTTATTCAAATATTTGGAGCAATGGTTTTTTGAATTCGATTTGATTTATATTCAAAAGGGAGAAATGTGAATCAATGAGCGGTAGAACACTCCCTGGGATTTTGGTACTTTATAAGCGTGCTTTATAAATTATTTCGAAAATTACTAATTTACAAGTAGTAAAATCAATGTTTAAATCTAAAAAAAATGATAAAAACCGTTGACGTTAACCGAAACAATTGAATAATAATGAAACGTGAAAAATATTCCGCACATTTGCAATTTATGTATTTATGATGAAGTCAAAATATATTTTTTTGTATTCCAGATGATACATAAGTGGGATAGTGCAATCCATATAAATGAATTTTTAAATAAATGTGGAGTTTAGTATTATAATGTATAATATAGAATAATTTTATAACGCAAAAAAAAAGAATAATTTAAGTTGGCATGTATGAGTTGAATGAATAATGAAGTTGGTAACATGTAATGTGTCGGATCAATCTGTTTAGACCATTGCGCTCCACCAAGTAAACAATGTTTTAAACTTTTGAATGAGTCTCCTGTCCGTCTATTCTGGCTGAGTTGGGCCTTCATGCTCCAGAGAGTGATATGGACCCGCCATCGTCCCCTTTTTCACACTCCTTTGGCTAGAACTGTGGCATTTAGTTATTCTCCCATTCCTCGCGGTCTCCGTTTCTTAAATTCACTGGATGGTGCCATTGACATTTGTCACGTCTCTCTTCATTCTCTGCACCACTTCCTAAGTTATGGAGGTCGCGACCATTTAGAAAGGTTGAGTTAGTGTTTTTAATTATGATTTTATTATGATTTCATGTTTTATTTAGTTATCCTTTCCTTATTTAATTTGTATATTTGTATATATAATTTGTTTATTTAACTTGTATTTTTTCCTTTTGTACTTCTTAATCTTTTTAGCACACTCGTCGCTTTGGAGCAATCTGTTAGACGAGTGTGCTTGATTAATTGTTTTTGTAAAATGAAATAAAAAATAAGAAAATATAATAAAATTTCATACTGTCGCCTATGTCTCTTAACAACCAGATACTACATAGATAATACAAATTTATAATTAATATCTGTATTTTTTAAAATTAACATACGTATGTATGTATGTAGTTACTCTTTTTTAACGAAATTAATCTTTCAAAGCTTTCTTTTAACAACAAAACAATACGTTATATATTTTGTTCGAAATTTTCATTGCCGTACAATATAATTAAAAAATAGTTGCATAAAATCTGTCGGCGAGTTGTCCTAGAATCGTTTATGTAATTAATTGCATATCATAACAGAACTTGTGTAATATTGAAATTTTAATTTGTATTCATCGCATGGTCCAGTCAAAGATCATTGTCAAATTTTTATTTTAGCACGGTTCAAAAGTTTTGGGGGCTTGGGCTTGGTTATAATTATAATATTAAAGCAAAAAATCAAAAATATTTATTTACAAGGTCTAAATTATGCCTAATCAAAATTTATGTGATGTAATCTATTGCAGATTTCATTTTAAAATTTATGGTCAAAAGTTGAATGTTATTTATAGATCAATAGTGAAAGCAGCAGAGATGATATTTTTGATTAAGCTCGATTACGCTGGCTGGGGCATGTTTTGCGGATGACTAAAAGTAACTAGACCCATAAGAATTGTGATGAAACTGGTTTTGTACTAGATGTATGGAAGAAGTGGGGCCTTGACCGTGAGGGAAGTGAATATTCAAATGCACCCAAAGAATGAATTAACAGTTTTTTTTAATATGTAATTTATCAAGGTTGATTATTACACTTAAATTGTTGCTTGTTTTTTTTCGTGCAAATGACTCACATTACCATATTTATCGCACGCCAAAAAAGTACAAGCTTGTTATTAATTCCAAAAAATTAACAATGACCTTAACATACTCCCTTCTGATTTTAGTCATCTTCATAAAATATTCCATTATATTCCTGAAAATTTAAACAATTTATAAACTGTTGCATTATTAGTAATCGTATAAATGACCTCTGTTGTACATGTGTATGTATGTATGTACTTCCTCTCGCAAATGCACTGTGATCCGTGAATCATTCCGTGCGATAGATTAAACAGAATCATAACTATTATACATGTATGTATATTCATCATTGTATGCTTAATGTGTCGTTTGCCATATTTGTCTTTGTAATCTTGCACGATTTGACCAATTATTGGCCAATCGTCGAATTGACGAAACGCTCTTGTTGCGACAATAGTTAACCGAGAATCTCTTGTGAAATGCGATACTAGGCTGAACGCATACTAAGTCGAAGGTATGCAAACACACGTGTGTGCAAATTAAACAAACCACGAGATACCAAGTAGCACCTGTTGTAAGTCGACGAGTTTTCGATTTATCGAGCACATTATTACATATTATGTATATGTAATGATTTAGATTGTTTTAATTTGAACAATTGAGCATGTCACGAGATCAATGCACGCTACTTGTTTTTTTTGTTGTTTTTAATATTGTAATGACATTTTTTGAATGACCCTGTTGCTTTGGTTGTTGAGAATGTAGTAATGAAAATAGTTGGTCACTCTTATGTCATAATTTGGACAAATCGCTTTTGGATTCTTGTCCAGTTGGCGACCTTAATACGCACTGAATATAGACATCCTTTTGTCTGCTCTACAGGCGCAGAATACGAATTCAGAATTGCACAATATGGTTATAAAAAAAACAAATGTGTCAAGTTCGTTCTGGTGAAATTTTAAAATATATATTTTTAAATGTTGATTTACATTTTCTAGATTCTTATAAATGATTTCGTTATTTGAAAATTTGATTGCTTCTACCGTTGTGAAATAAATGTGTATGTTTAATGTGTCCGATAGGAATATATTGAATGTATGCTCGTTTGCATAGATTATCCTTCGAAAGCGTTTTCATAATAGTTTATAATCATTTATATTTACATTTATGTAAGTAATAAAATGCGAAAAATTTCTTTTTGATTTATTTGAGTTGTTTTTGAAAAATATATTATTTGTATTTATCACTTAAATATGATTGAGGTTCCAAAAAGTTGCTAAAATATCTGGGGGTATCCTGAACCATTTGTGAAAACCTTTTTGATTGTGAAATGCTTTTTATTGTTTATAAATTATGTTCACAATACATCTTATGTATATTATAATAGTTAATGATCTAGTGTACATTTTCTATTTTACAAAAAATAAATAAATGCTAGTGTATAACACAATAAGAAAAAGATCTTCGATCAATGTGTTGTTTGATCAAGTCAGTGGTGACATATGGTTGTTACACAAAGTCCAATGCACTAAAAGGAGTATGCACCGCTGTATGCTTGGTTTAACGAGGAATACGCGGGTGAGAAGTATGACAAGGTTAGTGGATGTAGTGGAGTGAAGAGATTGAAATGGGAATAGGCGGGTCACGTAACTAGATGAATGGACGAAAGGTAGACAAAATAAGTGCTAAAGTGGTACCTGAGATAATGCAAAAGGATGAAAGGAAGCTCGCAAGGAAGAAGGGTAGACGAAATTAGAAAAATGTTCGGGATGAGATGGAATCGGGTTGCTTAAAACAGAGATGAATGCAAGCGTGTTGCAGAGGCCTTCATTCAGTTGTCGATGGTGAATGGCTGTAAATAATGATGATTTAATCGAAAGTCGACGAATTAAAGCAAATACGGGAACCACTCACTTAGCGACCAATTCTGTTCCTGTGACCTGGTCGTTACTAGGGAATTCAATCGAATATTCGAATACATTCGGCCTTTTTTGGATACTTTGAAAAATCGAATATTTTTAATTTTATTCGATTTGTTATAATTTAATTGGGTAATTTTTCGGAACAAAACAAATAGTATGTTCAAAGATTTCGACCATTTTAAAAAAATAAGTGAGACGTTAAATATATAATAACTAGTTGTTTTACCCGGCTTCGCTCAGTATTTGTAATATAAACAGCTTAAAAATGGCGTATCTAATAGTAAATATTCATTTGTTTTTTTACTAAATTTATTTGAATCGAAAAAAAAAATCGACTCGTCATAGAAATTTTAATTGTTTACGAAATTCCCACCCAACAACACTTACATACATACAAAGTCTCTTTCGAAATTATATATTAGATATATGTATCACAGATTCTACGAACCAAAACTTACATACAAAGTCTCTTTCGAATTCTTTTAAATTTAATAAAAAAAACCAAATGAATATTCAAATAAATTTAAATAAAATAAAACTATTCAAATAAATTTAAATAAAATAAAACTATTCTAATAAATTTAAATAAAATAGAACTATTCAAATAAATTTAATAAAATGTAACATCGACCGCAATTGAAAGAATATTTTCTACAGCGGGATCAATCAACTGCGGACAAATCTGAAATTTGAAACTTTTAATGCACTTTTATTTTTAAAATACGCATTTTTAAATTTTAAATAAATGTCGTTATGATTATGCTTATTTTTTTTCAACATCTAAAAATGTATATAATTTATATAAAACTCCAACTTGATAACTTTGTTTTAATTTGCATCTTAAGGTAACATAAAAATATATGTACCAAATAATTTTTACATATTAAGTTCATTAATAAAAAGAGACATTTACATTAATATTTTAGCTCTGTAGCATGTAGGTCATTAATTGAGGAGTGCCTATTATTTACCTAAAGCATTCAAAGTTGTATCTTTATTTTCATTTATTTACTATACAAACTGTTATAATAATTGCAATGTTGTATAATTGTATCAGTAATTTTTAAATTGGCATTGTTGCTTATTAAATTAGATTCTTAAAAAATTACGGCCAGTTTTTATTTTGCTATTTTTTAATAAATGCTACATAAATTCCGGCGACCCAGTTTGTTACACCACATCCGAATTATTTCGCAGTGCGTGAAAAATACGGTTTATCCGATTAGTGGATAAATTTTTTTCGAGATTCGAATTTGGCGTTTGTGATTACAAATCAAACAAGTTTTGTTTTGAATAGGTCATTCACTTTTACATATCGTAAATTATTTGCAACACACTTGTCAATAATTTCATACTGAAAAAGTTTTCGTCTTTGTAGTGTTATTGTTTTTTTTTTTATTTTTTTATTTTCTCCGAATCGCGTATATATTTTTTATGTAGCAATTATCGATTTTAGCGTTGGTCTACTTTCCACACCATTTTAAAATAATAGCAATGTGGAGCTTTTGAACCACACCTTAGTTTGACGAATGTGACGAGTGTTCTTTGACGTGACTTAACTTTAACCCTCACACTTCCGACGACTTTATTTTACGTGCAAACATTGCAAATGATTTTGTCTATTGCGTGCACACGCTGTTAGCTGTTAGTTACTTTTTTTGTTTGTTTTTTAAACATTGCACGTAGTTTAAGGTATGATTTAAAGGTTGTTGCACTTTTCTTTGTTTGAAGCCTTTCTGGCACGTGTTTTTTTTAATAGTTTGGCACATAGAATACTGATAGGTCAAATCTGTACTGTTGCATCCCTTCGCAAACCCTAGAATGCTTTTGGTGATATTTTATCTTTGTATCGATTTCGGTAATTCCCATATTTGAAGAAATGTAAGAGAAACTTGTCGAAATAATGAGGTCGTTCGATTTAATATCTATTTATTTTACATATATACCAGGAAGGCCTTATAGGTAAACCCAGAGAGATGTAATAAGAATAGAGGGGCCCTTACGAATAAATAATTGTTGTCAATTTTACGCGGTACGTCTCTATAAATACGCTACATCGCACGGAATACAATCGGATCAATTTACTTATAAAAATGTATCCCATGTTGTTTATTGTGTGTTTTTGAATGTATTGTGCAATTTTTACCGATGCTTGCCCATCTTGCGAGTAATATAAACAAACAGAGAAGTTTTTATCGGACATACATCGAGCACCAAGCGTCAAATACGACTGATGCTAAAATTATTTAGATCTGTCCGTGGACAGAATGTCACTTGACAACAAAAGAACACCTAAAGCCACTTCTATTAATATTACATTTCTCTGGGTAAACCCCAATGCGCCTTCCTGGCCAATTACAAACAATGCAGCATTTTTATTACAAGTCGCTGAATTACGAGACACTGAAAAACTCGCAAATTAACGAGACATCTATGAATTGTACATAATTTTTTATTGTACATTAATCATACTCAAATAGTGGTGACATAGTAGGTAGGAAGGATTTTTAGCCAATTTTAAACGGGAACCGTTTCAACAGTTAAAACAGAGAAAATTGGCAAACTCTGATAGGAAACGATCGACCTGGAGTCACAAATATCCAAGTCTGACCAGCAGCACTACAGATGTACTCAGAAAAATTATTTCCAGTCGAGGTCAGCTCATGGGATCGAACCCGGCGCCTCTCGGTGTTAAGCAGAAATTTAACGACCGAGCTATGCTGCTGGCTAATATCGACATGAAGATACGCCTCTCACAGCTGGATTCCACCTATGATTCCCTTGTCGCACTTCCGAGTGTGTTTTACCGTTAATTTTTGTTTGAGGTGTACACAAGTTGGACTCAATTAGTTTCAGTTGCTCGGTTTTAATCTGCAATACGTATGTGATTATCTTCGTGAAAGTATTGTCTTAATACACTGAAAATACTTATTTAATTTATGGGCGTTTCGTTCGGTTTTGAATTTCAAATTGAGAGTGATGTTTGTTTTTTTCGTTTGCTCAATACAAATTTGCGCCACGCTTTTGACGTGTAAGCGTCTTACATTGTACATAAAGGAAATGATGGAAGTTTTCAATTGCATCATTGCATTTGAAAGTGTATTCACTTTTTTTTCTCGTTGTTTACTAAAATGCAACCGTGTCTTTGTGACGAAGAAAATTTTAGTTTGACGAAATTTCGTTTGAAAAACATCTGTTGTTTGATTGGTTTGTATGTACAATAGTGCTTTTTACTTTCGTTAATATAATTAGTTTTGGTGAAAACATTCGAAAGAAATTCGAAGTCCAACTACTGCAAAACAATGCGTGCGAATTACCGACTTTGACCTCTGTCTATGAAAAGATCTTTCACTTGGGATCATTGTTGCGATGTTTTAATTTTGTATTAGTCGATTCATATGCTATACAGGAATCTAGTCAAGTAATATAAAGTAAATTACTTTTGTATATGTCACATATGTAATTTATATATATATATATATATATATATATATATATATATATATATATATATATATATATATATATATATATATATATATATATATATATATATATATATATATATATATATATATATACACCAGCAGTCACATAAAATGGAACGCTTGTGAATTTTACGACTTCGAGGTCATTAAAGGATAATCCCTTTATGTGTAGGGTTTTTAACGACCAAATATTCTAAATATGATTGTTTTCTAAGATTTGAGTTCAGTTTAGTGTGGGTTTTCGAGGAGAAAGCATCAAATTCGAATTTTAACACGTCAACATGAAAAAACGAGCTCAGTTATCATTGCAGAAGAGTGTAAAAATCGTGACATTGGCGAGTTCAGGATTTTCCTTTCGGTCAATTTCCAAGAAAATGGGATGTTCTATATCGACTGTTTCGAGAATACTGATAAAAAAAAAGAGAATCTGGAAGTTTTGATCGTAAGAAGGGGACCGAACTGAAAAGATGCACATCGGATAGGCAAGACCGTGTAATAACCAGATTATCTTTACAGCAGCGATTCAAAACTGCTGTAGAAATAAGAACAGATGTATCTTCACAATTTTCCATGGAAATCAGCGACTCAACAGTAAGAAGGCGACTCAGAGAAGCTGGACTGTACGGTCGGAAAGCTGCAAAAAAACCACTACTAACCAAGAGAATGAAAAACAATCGATTGGAATGGGCGAAAGCACATGAAAATTGGAGTCCATCAGATTGGCAACGAGTGATACTTTCCGACGAATCAAAGTTTAACCTCTATAGTCCTGATGGTTTTCCGTATGTCCGAAGGAAAGTTGGCGAAAGGTATAATGAAAATTGTACCCTTAAAACTGTTAAGGATCTTCCAAGTCAAATGGTCTGGGGATGCTTTTCGTACCATAACATTGGACAATTGGAGTTTCTACAAGGTGCCATCGATGGAAAAAAATATAAAAAAATTTTAGAAGAAAGCTTTGTCCCATCGATGGAAAACCACCTTTCATATACCGATGATATAATTTTTCAAGATGACTCTGCCCCTTGTCATCGAGCTAAATTGGTGAGAATTCATTTTATTTGATAGCATTGAATATAAATTATAAAATTTCAATCAAAAAACTGATTTTTTTTTTTTACTTTTTTTTTGGTTCGGGACTATTTACAAGAAATGGGTGTAAAGACACTACCATGGCCTGGCAATGGTCCCGATTTAAATCCAATCGAAAATTTATGGATGGGTATCAAGTACAGGATAAGGAAGAACAATGTTACTACTCTTAAATCGTTGAAAGAAATAATAGAAAAGATATGGTACGAAGACTTCCCAATCGAAAATTTAAAAACTTTAGTAGATTCCATGCCAAACCGAATAAAAGAAGTTATAAAATCGAAAGGAGCCGCTACAAAATATTAATTTCTTTTTTATAAGTTGTAAATAATAATATGTGACTGTAATAAAATTAAAAATGTATATGTATAGTGCTATTTTCATTTCAAATTTCATTTAACCGTGAAGTCAACGCACGGTCGTAAAATCTGCCCTCCATTAAATTTCTCCCCAACTCATTTTTGTCAACTTTTTTTTTTCACGTTTGGTATTACACGAATGCACTATGGTACAACCTATCATTTAAATGACTTTCGGTTTTGGTTTTATATAAGATTACCGAAATTTCACGCAAAAACATGTTTCGCTTAAGCGTTCCGTTTTATGTGACTGCTGCTGTATATATATATATATATATATTTAACCCTTTGGCTGCTACGAGGTTTTTCAATGTCCAAGCGAAAAATGCTAACATTTGTAATTATTTTGAAAAAAAAAAAATATAATATTTTTTTTTACATACTTACTTCGCCGAACACTCGTAATTTTTATAATACTTTATATACATTTTTAAGAACCAGTCGTGAACTCGTGCTCTCTCTTTCTGTCTTGCTTTTACATGCGTGCGTGCGAAAGAGATACCTACATATATACACTAAATAAGTTTTCCGAGGCTTTATTCTTTTCAATAATCTATTTTTAGATATCGATGTATCCTTACAACATGCGATATATTCGAAACAGGTAGCGGTCTCTCTCTCTTTCTTTCTTGGTTTTAATTGTGTATGTATGAGCGAGACACACAAGGATGCGAAGTTTCTAATAATCAAATAATTTTTCAACATGTATCATAAACATTTTGTATGCATTTCAGTTGCATTTGATTGATTGCATGAATTCGTGACCTATATAATTGAAAGCGGATTTCTATTGTTTTTTGCCATTTATTTTAACTCTGCAAAATGATATCGGACAGTGAAAGTGATGAAAGCGAAATAATAGCTCCTCGCCGAGGAACTCGACAAATCAGCAGCTCTACTGATTCTGAAAATGAATTTATCGATAATAATCAATTCCCAAGTAATAACTCCTTATATGACATTGACAACGAACCCGAAATTTACTTTGATGATGAACCCGAAATTGAAGAGCTTTTATTTAAAAAATTGATAAATATTTATAAAGCTTGATTGAAAAATAAATATAAATACGTATATAAAAAAAATGTTTCGTGCCACTGATGCGCTGGTGGCTCAAAGAAAGTATTGAAATACAACAATTAATGACGTCAACAACGATCGTCGTAGCAATCTTCGCCGATTTCAAAACAACGATTTATCGTTGTTGTAGCAGTCAAAGGGATATATATATATATATATATATATATATATATATATATATATATATATATATATATATATATATATATATGTATATGTTACATATGTATATATGTAAAGTAATATTACATATGTATATGTTACAGTCCAAGTGAATGAAAATACTAGTTCATTCATACATACACTATTGGTTTTAGCTTAAGTGCTAACAGTTATTTTCAAATAGACTCCCCAGGTGTCGAGTGAAACTTTTCACTGTCAAAATGCTAAGTATTTCAAAGGGAAATCCTATGGAAACTAAATTAGAACGTTTTTATAATCGCCGCTTTTTTTTTTTTAAACATTGCAACCCGAGGTTAGCATACCTATGTACATACATATATAGAAGATGGGACAAATGATTGAGAATACATCAATTTATTTTGTGTACGAATAAACTAGTTCGTTTATCATTTTTTTTATTTTCTTTACATTATAAATGACTAGATTAGTTCCTGTATGAACAAACTAGTACATTTTTGAGCTGTCAAAACCTTTGACATGTCATAACGCCAAATGTTTAAAAGATAAACCCTATGGAAACCACATTACAACGTTGTTAAAAATATTGCACAGGATGGGACAAATTATTGTTTGAAAATACTGATGAATCTTTAAATCAGCCAAAGGCAGTCGATCTACAATTCATCTGAATATTCGAATATAAATATTACGAAAGCGTTGAATGAGGATCTTCTACATAGTGCTAGTCAGAAAGCTTTCTCGAATGAACTATGTAATTAGATGGTTCATTGTCACATAACTAGGGGAAAATACTCGCCCGTCATTTCCAGTTACCTTTCGGAAGAATGGAACAGAACGCGTGAGATTCGAACATTTCGAGAAAATCTATGAAATATTTCAACCGTATCGAATCACAGAATGTGTACTCATTAGACTTGTTACTTTAAAACTTGCTGGTTGTGGTTTTTTTTTTCAATATAAAAATATATATAGTATATGTACATACATAGTTACTCCATGCCGATTTATTGATCTACCGGTTCAATTTCTAATAAAAATTATTAAAAATATGTAGATATTTATTTTCCTCTATTGTGGTCAAAATGTTATGAAAATTACCATTCGCAATGTTCACTAATGCATTGATAATACAAAAATTTAAGTAACGTAATATGTATTACTTTACATAGGTATATCAATAAAGTGTCATTATACCAATACGAATGTTGTATATCATAATTGATGAATAAAGGATTGTAAATAGGTTTTTGAGCTCTTTTTCCTATTATTCTTTAGATTAACATTAGAATAATATAATACTGTGATTACTAACCAAATTAAATTAAATTGTAAGATAGAAAATGATCATTAGATCAGTAGCTATTAAAATAGATATAAGTATATTGTATATAAGTATATACGTATAAGTAGTTATATAAGTATAAGTAGTATTGTATAAGTAGATATAAGTATAAGTAGTATTGTGAACATAATTTCGTAATAATAAAAAGCATTTAAAAATCAAAATAATTGATTAATACGCAAAACTGTTCTTACAATAATAAAATAACAAACGGAAACGAGGCAATAAATTAACACATCATCAAAGTTAAAATTAAACGCAACATCCCATTTTAACGCAATTCCGGAAGTATTTTCGACATTTTCCAAATGTTTACGCTCTAGAATTTTTTTACTTGCACTTTACTCAATGATCAATACTATGATTACAAAGAGACGTCGAATCTACACGAGTCATCTAAAATAATATATAATTTCGAAAGAGACTTTGTATGTATGTAAGTTTTGCTCCTTAGTATCCGTGACGTTATCGAAAAAATAATTTTCAATGACGACAATATCGATATCGATTCCTTTTTCAGTTCCGGATCCGAATTCCTTTTTCAGTTCTGGTTCCCGATTATTTCTTCAGTTCCGGATCCGGATTCCTGTTTCAGTTCCGGTTCCCGATTCCCTCTTTAGTTCCGGTTCCCGATTCCTATTTCAGTTCCGGTTTTGGATTCCTTTTTCAATTCCGTTTCCCGATTTCCCTTTTTCAGTTCAGTTTTCAGCGAAGCATCGCGGCCAAATATTTTTTATATGAAATTATACTACGAGTGGCGCGACGCTGCGCGTCAAAGTTGCTTTTTGTATCAATGTGCTGCGCTATGTCGCTGCCGCGCATTGTCGATCAGACCTAAGTTCGTGTATGAACACACTAGTATGTATGAAGATAATAATCGACTCGAATTGAACATTTTAACTGTAACATATTATGTGTATCGTATAATAACTAGAGTACGGACCCAAAGCGCGACGCTCATTGTTCAATTGTTGTAAATGCTTTGTAAAAAAGGTTCGGCAAACCTTTAACAATGCATTTACAACATTTGAACAATGAACGGCACGCTGGTTATCCGGGCTTTAATAATAACACTGAGCAACAAAAAATCACGCTTTTGAGTTACCAGAGCGGAGGCTAACCAATCATTACTAATTTTGACCCACTGAATTCGAATATGATAATGATTTTTGTTGGTTAGAGCGTTTAAAAAAATGCGCGATTTTTACAGTTTTGGCTTTTGCGGTCTGTAACTCAAAATCTAGTATTGTTGTGTTCAAAGTGAGTATTGGAATCAATAGTCGGATGTTTTTTCTATTGATTGTTTTACTGTTTTAAAATACTTATGATTAATTGTCTAGCGAATTTTAAAAGTCAAAAATACATATTTTTTACGGATTTTTTCTTCGTGTTATGTTGCGTTTATTTGGCCAGGTTTTTTTTATTTCACCACATTCATAAGGATTGGTTTTCTATCTCGGGCGGTTTCCAGGAAACAGAGTAAACTACAAAGCTAGAGTGCAAAAAAAAGGTTCATCATAACACGTAGTTTATTGTGCCACTGTGCTTAACTTGTTTAGTGGACAAGATATAGGGAAAATACAAAAATTACAAAATAAAGCTATGAGAGGTATTTTGAATTTTGGTAGATTAAAAAGTATTAGAAGTATGTTACATGAACTGGGATGGTTGAGTATTAATAATAGTTTGAAGCTAAGCACATTATCGTTTGTTTATAAGTTAGATCATGAGTTATTACCCGATTATTTTAAAGATTATAGAATAAAAAATAGAGATATTCATAATCATTACACTAGAAATAAGAATAATTTAGTTGTAGGTAGAGTAAGAAAAAGAAAGACAGCTGGGGGTGTACTAATGTATAACGCCCTCCCTGAGTGCATCAGGTCTTCTAAGACCATGGATGCATTCTTGCGAGGAGCAAAGAGACACCTCTGTGAGGGACAGTACATATAAGTTAAATATAGAATTTTAGATATAAGTTATTGAAATGTATTTTTTTTGTAAATGAGCTAATAGCTAAAATTATATATAAATAAAAAAAAATGAACAATGAACGGCGCAAAGTTGGTCCGCTCTTTAATTATAACATTTCTCTGGTTCAAGTTATCAATCGGTATGAGGCTCACAAGTTCGAGACCCATCTAGGCGAAAAAATTTCTCTAATTTTTATATCGTATGTCACATTATATATCAAAAATAAAAAAGTAGATATTCATATAATGAAGCTAGCATTATAATTGGCTCAGTTAAACCCATAATTTCCACGCACACGCGAGAATTGAGATCGCGCATCACGCTCCGATCGCACGTGCTCCCCACTGCACTTACGCACAGACCACCGAACGCCTGAAAATGCATTTCCCAAGCGACTGGGCCACGTGACCGACTGACAGACATGGTCTGCGAATAGTTCAGTCTACTACGGCCATTCGCAGGCCACGGTACTTTTACGCGCGCACTTATCCCGCTCACGCATCACTCTGTCGCAGGGGAGAGCGGTAATTACGGGCACACCCCTACAATACCATATAGCCAACACACCCTCGATATACGTATAATATATACACCTGTCACGTCTCTTATGTGCAGTGTCCTAATTTAATTCGACTCTCGTCGGCCGACTTTGTTATTGTTGCAAATTTGATTCGAGTGTTATAAACTTTTTGTTTTTATACGGTATGCTTGGTATGTGTGTATGTGTGTGTGTGTGTGACTTGAAGACCGTACTTTATTAGATGACCAATTGACTAGTTAAATAGTGTCATAATTAAATGGTCTGATTGTACGTCATCGTGCAGTTTAACGTTTAACTTGCAGGATGTTGCTTATGTTGTGTGTTTATTTTTGATTGTGTTCTAATTTTGAAAAGCTTTATATAATTAAAGTCAGTGCTTTTTTTTTTAAAAAAGGTACCGGAACTTTTCTTGTCAAGCCTTTTTTTTAAGAAAGAAAATTTTATTCAACATCTAAATTTAATTTGATTTGATTTTTAAATGCTTTTTATTATTACTAAATTATGTTCACAATACAACTTACAGTCCCTTACCAGAATATTACGCCACCCCTCTCGAGATGCGTTTGGGTAAATTTGTCACGGTCGTAAATAACTCATTATGGGAGCTTTTGGCCTCATTTTTTTGTGATCTTATCCTTAAATGCAACTCTATTCACTAGCAAAAAATATCGGTGGATTATCCCTCAAAAGGTCTTCAAAAACAAAAGAAAGATGTTTGAAATCGGTTTGCGTCTGAATTTTGTTCAATATTGACGTGCGTTTCCGTTAAAATCATTCATTATTTTGTGAAAAGCACTGTTTTTTTCTCTTTTACTGCAACTTTATCATATTTCTAAGGTAAGTTGGTATTTAATATCTCGAAATTTTACTTTTTTTATGATTTAAATTGCTTGTAAAACTTTTATTGGATTTTTTTAGATGGGTAGAAAATCAGATCTTTCTATAGAAAAAATTGCAAGCATTACATCATTATTAAATACAGGAAAGTTTTCTCAAAACAAAATCGCGACAATGGAGGGTGTTAGTAGGGCGTCTATTAGAATCTATTGGTCTCATATTAATCACATATTAATGATTTTGTAAATTTAGTCTAATTTCATAATTATTTTTTTTCATATTAAATTAACAGTTTCCAATCATTCAGAGAGAAGTGTTGATGCTGTCTGGCCCAATTTAAACGAGATTTTCGCATTATTTTGGTCAACATTGGCTTCTTTGCAGGTAGCCGTACTTTCAATCCAGCTTGGACCAAACGACGTCGTATTGTTGACGTAGATATTTCACGTTTTCGTCCTTTAATTGTTGTTGAATATTTTTTTTTGTAGTAAATCGATTCTTGGGAACAAGCCTGGCGATTTTTCGATCCACACGAGGGCCAAATTTTTTTTTAGTACCACTATTAGCTCGCCGCTTGAGTGTGGGGTCGCAATCAGTCTCCAGATTTTGTTTTATTTTTCTAATAGACGCCCTACTAACACCCTCCATTGTCGCGATTTTGTTTTGAGAAAACTTTCCTGTATTTAATAATGATGTAATGCTTGCAATTTTTTCTTTAGAAAGATCTGATTTTCTACCCATCTAAAAAAATCCAATAAAAGTTTTACAAGCAATTTAAATCATAAAACAAAGTAAAATTTCGAGATATTAAATACCAACTTACCTTAGAAATATGATAAAGTTGCAGTAAAAGAGAAAAAAACACAGTGCTTTTCACAAAATAATGAATTAATTTAACGGAAACGCACGTCAATATTGAACAAAATTCAGACGCAAACCGATTTCAAACATCTTTCTTTTGTTTTTGAAGACCTTTTGAGGGATAATCCACCGATATTTTTTGCTAGTGAATAGAGTTGCATTTAAGGATAAGATCACAAAAAAAATGAGGCCAAAAGTTCCCATAATGAGTTATTTACGACCGTGACAAATTTACCCAAACGCATCTCGAGAGGGGTGGCGTAATATTCTGGTCAGGGACTGTATATCTATTTTAATAGCTACTGATCTACTCATCATTTTCTATTTTACAATTTTAATTTAATTTTGTTAGTAATCATATAATTATATTATTTTTATGTTAATGTACAGCATAATAGGAAAAAGAGCTCAAAAACCTATTTACAATGAATTAAATTTAAAGCAGATTTTCCTATGCCATAAAATGCATAAAAAATTAAACACAATTCATCTTAATTTTTTTTCAAAAAGGTAAACAATGAGCGAAGTATGTAAAAATGTGCCGGAACGCCGTTCCAGTTCGTTACATTAAATTGAATTATACATTTATTAAACATTATGTAAAAGATTTCTTTAGTTGAATGTATGTAATATGTGTTTGTGTGTATTACATAGGGTGACCATACGTACCGTTTTTTCATGCTTTGCGTACGTCCCGAAGTTTTTGTAAAATTATTTGATTTGTGGGGTTTCTCCGTACACTGATGTACAGAAGCAGGGCCGGTCTGAAGGGGCCAGCCGCCTGCGTGTAAAGATGTTTGGCCCTATCTCCTTTTAATTCTTTAAAATACTTTTGTACAAAATTCTATTTTTATTCAACCTCGTGTAATTCAATTGATATTATGGCTAAAGACTATAATATTTCCTGACTCGGAGAGGATCGCGAATGATTTTTAATTATTTTCTATTGAGATCGGTTTTATAATCCCTCGAATTCTGCAGCCCGCGTGCATTGCACTTTTTGCACATATTGACGAACCGGCTCTGCACAGAAGACTTTTTAAAAGGAATATTACATACTTATATTGATTTTTTTTTATCATAAAAAAATATAATTCCTTGATAATATTAATTGAGGGAATTTTTAATAATTTGTGGGAAAATTTTGAAATTTTTTGGACGTACAACACAATTTTTTATATAGGGTGGGGAGAGAAGGGACAATTATTTTGCAGTGTTCCGTTTTAAGTCCTGGGAAATATGGTCACGCTCTAACTATTACAAGTTAATCAATTTGATATAGACGATTTGCTATAATATACGTAAATAATTTTAAATTAGCGATTTTTAAGCATGTATGTACACATTGATAAGCTTCGGATTGAGAAATTCTTGTTGAAGAATATTTAACAGTTCAAATCGAGTATTTGTTGTGATACCAATACTCGCGAGAATAAGTTCATAAAATAATCAATTCGAGATTTTTTTAAATTTCTTATTGAACTGAGTATTTTTATGAGCATTCGCTTTCCGTGTTACAAATGTATCACCGATTTAACTATTGATATTTCATCCAATTTCTAAGATACGCATGCAATAACAGGCTGTAATTCGTGTGTGTTAAAATGTATTCAAACAGTTCGCTTATATTACACGCTCATCAAGCTAATTTGTACGTGACGTTTAGTAAAAATATTCTGAAAAGGATGTATGACCGTGTTGTGTATTATAAATATATGAAATTATGATAGTGATGTGTTTATTTTTTATATATGCAATGTTTGAGGTGTTTTCGGTTAGCCTTGACCACTTTCTCCGATTGACGATTTTGCCAAATCTATGTAATATCGATTATTGTAATCGATTACATACATACGTATACATATATCGAGGGTGATGTTGTCTTCATGGGGTAACAACGTTCGTGTTCGTATTGTTGTGCCTTATCAATTTTAAGTGTACACTATCAAAAGTAGAACAGTAGAGCATGATGTTCGTAACAAGTTCGTTTGCGAAACCTTGAAAATTCGACCTCTTTTCCTTTCAGGGCGAAGTTGAAACGATAGTAAAAACATTGTGCGTTTCGGAGATTAGCATTGCGGCGATCGAGATCGAGATCGTCGCGTGTGAAAAGCCAGTTTTTCTCCGTATAGGAAAAACTTTGTCGATTCGAGTCGAAGAAAAGTTTCGTTTGGAAAACCTGCAGTATGACGGCTGCGACGGCGACTCGCCTTTTTCACGGATTTCGGAGAAAATTCGTAAGTATATATTCATCGCAGTGATGTAATGATCGAATCGTCCATGAAAATCGGTGATTCAATCTCATCGAAATGAAAAAAATATCCGGAAGCTTCGAACGGTTCGTTTCGAACGCACGTGCGCCTGTCTGTAGACTCATTTGTATGTGATACGTGTTATCACCATTAGTCATTGTATAATTTATAGTCTGACGAAGAAAATCAGCTGGTGTATTTTGATCGCTTCCATGAATCAGCTCTATATTTCGTTCATTGACGCTATTGAAGTTTTTACGTCATTTTTAATAAACGAAAAATAAAATCGCGCTATTGAATTGATTTAATAATATCATTCTTACAACTACTATATAATGTTTGTTTATTTCGTTCGATTAATTCTATAATTAGATGAAGAAACCTATGTACAATGCTATCTCTTTCACCGCCTCTCGACCAATAACATTTCGTATAGACAATAGAACATTGTACGTATAAAATGCCATTGGTCGAGAAGAGGTGAAAAGGATAGCGAGTGTGGCAGCAATATATGGATTATATTGTTGATTAAATGTTACATTATTTTGAAAAGGAAACGATGTTTCGAAAAAACAATTCAATGATTGTAATCGTTACATTTTGTTTTCAATTTCAATTGTTTGAAATGTTATAAAAGATTTTTGTTTGAAAAAAATATATCAATGAAAATGAAACATATTTATTAAATTATTAAATTTAACATATTTTATTTGTACCTAGTGTTGTGCCCGTTGATATTTCAACGGGTGGTTTCGGAATAGGAATTTTTACGTGAATTAAAATAAAGTCAGGTGTTTTAACAAACAACAACATTTAATATATAATTTCTAAAGAGACTTTGTATTTACATATGTATGTTTGTTTGGTTCGTAAAATCCGTGACGTTCAATTTAATAAAAAAAAAACAAATGAATTTTCAAATAAATTTAAATAAAATAAAACTATTCAAATAAATTTAAATAAAATAAAACTATTCCAATAAATTTAATAAAATGTTTACTATTAGACTGGCCATGTTTAAGCGATACAAATACCGAGCGAAGCCGGGTAAAAACACTAGTATAATATAAGATTTAATAATAAACAACAACAATTGTCGCCGTTATATTAACCGAAGTTGGAACCGAAGTCGGAACCGAAGTTGGAACCGAAGTCGTAACCGAAATCGCAACAGAAGTCGCAACCACAGTCGTAACCACAGTCGCAACCGAAGTCTGTAATAACTAATATTAGGCATAATTACACCTGTAATAACTAATCTTAGGCAGTCGATGGATGCTTTTGAAATAAAGATAGACCGATCCAGTAGTGTTCAAAGCAAGAGAGCAAAAAAGCATGGATTTTTTTTTAAATTGACAATAGTTGGCCATTTTTTGTGCGAAAATCATCCATCGAACGCCGATCTTTAGTAACTCTTGATGATTATAAAATCCGAAAATATTCGTATGCACACGGCAGCACATTCGTTAGTACGGGTGCACTCGCCACTATGGCGTCAAGCCATGCGTGAAAATTTCCACAGTGGCTGAAAACCGGTTCTGCTTGATACGTTTCGATGGCATGTACTGCTGTATAATATGAATAAATCGTGTTGGTTGCTGCTGTTTTGGTTACGTCACATGCACATTACGGAACATATGAATGTGTACATATAGAGTGTGCTAAATAATATTTTTCGTACTGTAGTTTACGTGCAGTTTGAGCTGTGCTGGTGTAAATGAACTTTTAACTGTTATATATCAATGACAGCACTTATCGAAAACACTGCTAATGTAAACGCACATATTGAGTGTGCATTTGATTCCTATAGTAAAAATTGCTTTGTTTCGTACATAAATGATTTTGCTAACAACATTGACAAATAGAGCCAAACCGTTGACAGCTATAAATTTGAAAAAAAAAAAACAAAAGTTAATTCCAAATTAAAAATAATTCAAATTTTTTATCATAACATTTTTATTCTAATTATAACGTATCATCATCAGAAGTTTGTGGATTGATATAACCTTTTCGACCATTGATATAAAAAGGCAAGGCCACTATTTAGACGCTCTATGAAATTCGCAATTGTTTATGAACAATGAATCGTTAGCAATTACTCTAGTACTATTATTAGGCAACAAAATGGAATATTTAGTGTACCAAAATAAGTTATAATAAACACATTTAAAAATAGGACATGGCATATGCAAATCGGTGATATTCAATTTTTGGATTTTGTACAATACATACGTACATATGTATTGTACTATTGGAGGTGATTGGATTATTAGACAAATTTTGTCATGAAAATCGCGAATACGGAATATTTGGCACTCGAGTTCTCGTTAGTAGATATGATAGTTATCGTTAGTATGGTGGACTTTTCGGCTGCCAGATGTTCCGTTATAGAGATTTTAGTGACTTTTGGGCGAGCGCCTTGTGACCAATAATCACCGAACCACTATTGGAACATAGTTGATTATTTTCGATTTGGTTATCGAAAGGAGTGGTCGATGCGATATCAGTTTATAATAAAAAAATGAAAAGCATTCTTCGGGCCTCTGGCCAAAAGAGCGAAACGAAAGACTAATGGAGTCGAACTGTAGAAACAAACACGATTATGAGCCGAATATAGCACGAGACAATCAAAGAGAGTAGTCGTGACATTCGCCCCTGAGGGGTGGCCACGCGATATAATTGATGGTTGAGGAAAATCACCACGGCGATGGTCCTAGCTTTTCCAATTTCCACCGATTGCACACTAAAAGCTGGGTGACACGCATTTCGGCAATATCTTAATTGAATTTATACTATTCACACAATCTGTTATGTCTTCAATAAACATTATATTGTGGGTTTTTTTAATCCAACCTTAAGAGGGCTGTACACCCGAAACCTTAATTTTGTTGCCGTTCCTTTCTTCGATATATATATATTGAGTGAATGCGACAATATATATCAATATATATATTGAGTGAATGCGACAATATATATCAATATATATATATTGAGTGAATGCGACAGTTGCGCTTCGACCAGATAAAACGTATTTTAAATTGACAAAATCGAGGTTTCGTATTCTCCTATTTTCTCCTCCGAAACTGGACCAATTTTTAAAAAAAATTCATCATCGGTATGAGAAAGATATTTCCTGTGCAACTATGCGCATATTTTTTTTTAAATCGACCGTTAAATAAACACGTTGGACTCTTTTCGTGGGTGTAAAAAAGAGGTGATTTTATTGATGTTTGGCGGCTCCTAGCTCCTATAAAAAAATAACTAGTAAAAAAAATAAAACGATAGATGCAACCCAATGGTGGATATCCATAGCATATTAAAAAATAATTTCTCTAGTGCCATAATTGAGGAAGGGAGAAGTCTAATACGTTTGTATGGACAACGCGCTGGTGTCATGCCCTCTTAAATATAGAATATAATTAATGTTTTTCACTATGCAAATTTACATACATACATATGTATATACATATATCCATCAAATTTGGTATTTGACGGATCTATGCACACTCAAAACTACTATAAAAATTCATAATACTATAACTTACCATGAGCGTGGACTAGTGGTTAGCATAAATGCTTTCGAACATAGTGGTCTCGGGTTCGATTCCCACTGGTTGCTACTGGCCAGCCTTTGTTTTGACTCCAGGTCGATGGTTTCCTATCAGAGTTTGCCAATTTATCTGATTTTCGATGAAACGGTTCCAAAAAAACTAGTAACTTTTACGTATTACTCGCAATTTTCGAGTTTTCAGCATCTCGAATTTCGCTGATTCGTATAAAAATGCTGCAAATTTGTCCATAAATGTCTCGCAAATTTCGATTTTTATCGTTTAATATCGCTTATATTGTAATATGTAATTGATTAAACAATTTTTTTTTCTTGACTTGGACCACTTTCATAATTATGGGCACATATATATTTCAATGAAGGGAATTTGGAGATAATTATTATTATTATAGATTATTAGGCTTAATGTCTATTTTTGCAAAAAAATTCCTTACTAATATCTTTTGAAAAACTTTTGATTTTAAATTATGATCTCAATATCTTATTTTTTATGGATCATAATCTACATACGATTCATTTCCGTCTTGATTTCGATTGTGATTTTTGACAAGTTTTTTTTATATAACTTCCTCAATTTCTTTTTCTTGAATAATAACATGGTTGTATTTGTTATTTTTATTAAAATAGCCTAGGTACTTCATATTATTTTAGTGACAGAGAACTTTCATCTCATTTGAATTATTAAGTCGTCTAAGGTTTTCCTAACATTTTTTTATATAATACTATCCCACATACAATCTGACTACTGACGAATAGATTTTTTATAATTGCTATGTACGTAGAATATATGTACATATATACTACGTAACGTAAATGTCGATGAAGAAATAATAATGACAATGCATAGGGTAGTAACTTTTATAGGGTCCGGACTATAAGGTTGTTAGTGGGTCATTTAATGGCACACGGTCTAGCTAAAATGGAACATCAAAGGTCAACGCTGTACTCGATACAGTTTTTCCACCTTTTAGTACGCGATTTCCTGTTGGAATTTCAGCAGTGTCATTTGTAATGTGGAAGTTTTTGTTTTGGAAAAAGGTAAATAGATCAATCTCGTTTGCATACATCCATATATTTGGCAGTTCCGACTAGTAACCTATGTATGTATTACTCATACAACCTTGCCAATACTAATTGAATATATCGCTATGTTTAATAAATATCTAGTTCGATGTTGTGCATAAAATAACACAGCTGAAATGTTTGCAGTATAAAATTTTCACACCTGTTTTATGTTTTGATGTATTTTATTTTATACGGTTTGTTTATATGCATGGTCGTCAAGAAACTGTTTATGTTGAAAATACCGTTTTTGACAGTGACCATGTTTTCATAGTGTTGCATACGTTTTCTTATTATCATGGATTAAATTATCGATCATGTTTATTTCGGTTCACTTCCTTTGACACGTTTTTGTTTGCTTAGCCTCCCCCGCCCCCAACTTCTTCTGTCTGTCGGTGGGCTTGTCTCCGTTGTTTGTCTGCTAATTTGGTACATATTGTGCGTATTTTAGGGTTGACGTTGACGTGTCGTTTATCGATTGTGATTTCTTTTGTCCTTTTTAGCTGTAAATACAATATGTTGTATAAAATGTTTACACATTTTCATATGATTCTTCATATAAAAGTTGCTTAAATTTAAAAAAAAATGTATGTTTGATGATTTTAATTACATTACGTATGTATGTTTTTGATTATTAAAAAATGAAGAATTTCCCAAAAAGAGTCACATTGTATAAATTGCTTAATTAAAGTAATTAACTATTTCGAACAACTATGTATGTCAAAGTACTGTAATCAAAAACCAATTTTATTAAATGGTGATTAAATAATATGTGATTAAAATGTACAATCAATCGAGTATTTTTAGTCATATGTATGTAATAATAATTTGATTCTTTTAAACTTTGGTATAGAATGTGACTAATTAATGCAAATATTTTCTTTATAAATTTAAACTAGCGATAATATATTACTATTTTCACACTAATTTTACATAACATTTTCACGCTCTAATGACATGTCTATTATTCGAACAATCATCCAAAGAAAAAGTCTAGACTGGTATAGTACTTATGTATATTTTAAAAATAAACAATTTTAAATTTTCTACATATATTTGAACATAAATATCTTAAATATATACACTGTAAATTGTATGTAATATAAATAATTAGATTTATGAATGTTTGTAAGTAATTTTGATTTATTCGAACGGTGTTTAGCACATGCCCTTGTGTTGAACCTATTGACGAATTCTACTGCATGGAAAATTTGCATGTTAATGCGGAAAATGTAGAGCGTGTACGGACAATGTAGAGTAATCAAAATAAACGATCTCATGTTTCTAACAGTTGCACTGAAATGTGTACATTTTTGTCATACAATTAAAACTTTTAATTAACATATTGAGCTCAAATGTAATTTATTTTTAGCTGTCGTGTTTTTTTGTTTTATTAATATCGTTTTAATTCCATAGGAAGGACCACATTCTACAATACCGGAAGATGAATTCTACGATGCAGTAGAAACAGGATTAGATCGCATCGAAGAAGAAAGAGAAGCGAGACTAGCAAGATCGCCGTTGAGTTCTTTACCTCCTTCCAGACAGACTTCTACTGGACCTCCCCTTTCGCCTGGACCACGAACAGATCCCGGACTCCTCACACACACACTATGGCCAGACGTATGATTGAAACAACTTTTTACACTATGTAAAAATAAGTAGTTCATGTATTTACATATATTTTATATGCATTTTTAGATAGACCGTGTGTCAATGGAACAGCTGCAACATGCTCTGGAAGGTGTCGGCACGGAAGGCAGCAGTGGTTGGCAAATTTTCGCCGAAGAAGGAGATATGAGAATGTATCGAAGGTCTGCAGATTTTTCTTTCTATGTATACAATGCGATATTATAAATGGGAGATATTATATTTGCATATTTAGTCAATAATCTGAACAACCTTTCAAGCTTATGTATATATCTACCATTTCAATGTATATTCACTGATGCTATGTAGTATCACTTTGTCTTAATGACTTGTCATTTGAATTAATCAGTTCTTTAACAAAACTGAAAAACTTAGTATGTACATACATAAATCATCTCAGTAGCATAGTTGCATTTATTTCAAATCTTTTTGACATGATGGTGTATATGTTATAGTTCAAGTGTACATTTCGTTTGTTCATGAACATATGTACCAGTTTGTTCATACACGAACTAATATGGTAAGTTATAGTGTACACAAAAGAACAAATTGACAAATGGACTAGTTTGTTCATGCACAAACTATTAAACATAAGTTTAAGTATTCTCAATCGTTTATCTCATCCTATATGTATGTACATAATCTTACCCTGGGTTGCAATATATTCAAATTATAAGAATTAGGAATTTAACAATGTTGTAATGTGGTTTCCATTTATCTTTTAAATATTTGGCGTTATATTGACTAGACTGCGAATAGAGAGCGTGCTTTTTCCAGGGATCAGGGTGGTTTGGATCTATTTACAAAGATAGAGTGCAAAAAAAAAGGTCATCATTTGTACCATCTTCTATATATGTATGTATGCTTACCTCGGGTTGCAATATTTAAAAAAAATAGCGATAATGGCAATTATAACAACGTTGTAATTTATTTTCCATAGAATTTCCCTTTTAAATACTTGGCGTTTTGACAGCTCAAAAGTCTTGAGAGGTAAAAGGTTCATGCAACACCTGGTGAGTCTATTTGAAGCCAGGTCACTGCCCTGGTACTAATATTTTTGCTTATATTTCATATAAAATTTTGTATACCAAATATTGTGAGCAGACTCTCGTTTTAACATTTGGTTACTACAACCATATCCTCACTTAAATGCCCATTTGAGTGCAGAAAAAAAATTAAAAACAGCCCAACAACAACCCATTGAAAAAATTATACATATACACTTTGAATAACGCCGAAATCGAATCATCTAAAAAAGTTTTCAGAACTATATTATATTGCCAATAAGAGGTTAGTAAAAATAATAAGCCTTACTCAGACCATTTTGATTAACTTTTTAAGTTAATTAGTATTTGATTTTTTTTATAAATATTTGTACTACCAATATTAGTATACATTTTTTTAAGTAACGAAAAAAGCGGGGGGGGGGGGAGGGTCGTAAAAATTAAACACCGCCCTGGTACTTTTTTATTTAGCACTACACCGCTGGTTAGCACTTTAACGAAAACCAATAGTTTGTGTATGATTAAACTAGTATGTTCATGAACTAACCGCATTGAATACTTGGACTGTTTCATATATGTACATACATATAAAAAACTGGATTTTTATATATTTTTTTGGCATTTGATGACATATATGTAATAGAAGAAGGGTATTATTTGATCATTTACATCTGAAAGTATATAATAATTGTATGTTTAAAATTACAGAGAAGAAGAAGTCGACGGAATGGTGATGGATCCATTGAAGGCTGTACATAAAGTTCGAGGAGTGACCGGACATGAGGTGTGTCACTTTTTCTTCAGACCAGAATATAGGCACGATTGGGAAAGTACGTATTGTTCACAAAGCATTAATTTAAATTCAAATAGAAAGTTACTGAATAAATCATTTAATTTTCGTCAAAACAGCTACTCTAGAACAAATGACGGTAGTTGAGAATATATCAGACGAAGCTATGGTCTTCCTACAAACTCACAAACGAATATGGCCAGCGAACCAACGAGACGCCCTATTTTGGTCTCACATGAGACACGTACCCGATTCCGAAGATAAAGATGCGCACGATCTGTGGCTAGTTTGTAACCATTCCATGACACTCAACGACTATCCCGTAAGTTTCGCTTCGTTTATTTGATCTAGTACATTGATTATGTGTGGTATAAACATTTTTTTATGTTTACTTTGCAGGAAAATATGGGAAAGTGTGTGCGTGTAAAATTGACTGTGTGTTTAGTTTGTCAAACTAGAGTTGATCCCCCGAAAAATGGTGCAAATATAACGAGAGACGATATTACTACTAAAATTACATATTGTTCAGTCGGTGGGTATATTTTTAATAATTGTTATATGTACATATAAATTTTATTCGATTTGTATTTATTTGTAAATTGTTTTTTTTTTTTATAGTAAATCCTGGTGGTTGGGCTCCAGCTTCAGTACTTAGAGCCGTGTACAAAAGAGAATATCCAAAGTTCCTAAAACGGTTTACACAATACGTCATAGACCAATGTCAGGACAAACCTATTATGTTCTAGCATCGTACCCGATTTTGATAACACATGCCCATTGTCAACCAGCCGGTGAAAGGCTTAGATTAGACTATGATTAAATTTAATGCCAATTTTATTGTTTTCTTTTTTAAGTATTTTGAGGTTAATTAATAGTGATTGGTGTATATTTATACATATTCTTATTTACGTTTATAGGCGAAGGTATCATTCATTGAAAAAAATCGTTAAAATGTATGCATTGCAAATATTATATGTATGTATGTGTGTAAAAGATTTTCATATACAATTTTTGTTTAGAAGTTGTTTAGATTTTCTGTGTTTTACTTGTTATATGTATGTACGTGTATCGTTAGATTTTGAAGATAATTTATGCAAATACATATTTAGTGATTATTATTCATGAAAATTCATAATTTAATTTATATATTATAAAATAGTCAAATTCCGATCTTATGTATGTATATGAATGCATAGTCTAGTTTCGACTGAAAGTTTTCAATTTAAAAAAAATTTTGAATTTTGTACAGTTGGAAAGCTTTTGTGTTCTTTAGAATGAGTCAGATGTGTACGTTAAAATTCCTAAGCCTTTTTATACACGTAGATAATGTCTTTTTTGATGAAAGGACCAATAATATTGTTCTCTTTTCTTGGAGAATGTATTATATTATATTAAATTAAAAACCTTCAAGTACCTTTTCCGAATTGGATGAATGAGTTGAAATGTGTTATGTCCAATTTGAAGACCACAAAAATTTGTTTTAACGTTTTTGCACCAGTGAAAATGAATCTCAAAATTCGAAAATGTATTAGTCATTATTGATATTAAATTGCAACGATTTATTTATCCTTATGTGCTTTATAAACAAATAAGAATTTTATTTAATTATTTTTATAACTGAAATCTACATTTTCGTTCAAATTTTGCTTCATACTCGTCTGGTTTTATATTTGACGATTGATTTGATTTTTTTCACTATTTCGTTAAAATTTGAATTATATTTTGTATTGCCTTTTTGTATTAAATAAGGTTTATATATATTTTTTATTTAAAGCTAAACGCCCTGATTCATTAAACGTAGGTTGATAAGTATGTTATTTATTTTTGGCACATGATATTTTTTTGCAAATACATGTACATGTGTACATATGTATATCTTGAAACCGAAAAGATTAACTCACCGATGCAGTAATTTATGTAGCGAGAGGTGTAAGACTGTGAAAAAGAAAAAAAATGAATTGAGCGATCCTTATGACTGTTTTTCTTTACCACGTTTAATTAAAAAACTATAGTTAATATATTATCATAGTCGAGAATAATAACGTTATCATTAATCATGATTAAATATTATAAATAATAAAGAAAAATATCTATTTATATTTGTACGTGTAATATATAAATATATAATATAAATATTCTTTCCAGATATGAGAATGAAGCTATCTTGTATGTGTGTACATACATTAGTGGTGCCTCACTCAATATTGAAAATGTTCAAAAATTATCGCTTCTGTGGATTTTTATAATTGTTAGCGATATTCATAGTTATAATACTTTTAATTATATTAAATATGAGAATGTTTTAACCCAGAGCTTTCAATTCATATTTGTGAATATACATACCATTTTTAAATAATTATATAATTTTGATTAATCAATCCAATCAGAGCACGGGATTTGTGTGTGCGATATTGTTTTTCCCTGTCGCAATGGATTGATTGATTAATTAGAAACGCGATTCCACTGTTTTTTTATTATATACATTTTAATAATTCCATAAATCAATAAATATAACATTTCAAATTCGACAAAATAAAACTACCAGTGAGCGACAATGTAAGTCTTGTTTTATTCAATTATTTATTTTTGTGATCCAGCCAAAATTTTCTTAAATAATTTTAATATATTTCAATACATTTTATTGACTTTGCACCATTTAAGGTCAATTTCATTTTTTTCACCAACAAATACAATATGACACGTATGACACTGTTTATTTATATGTATGTATTTTATTTTTAATTTTCAACAATCACAATTATTGAAAGAAATTATCAATTGTATCACCTAAACGAACAAAGCCAATATGTACAATACACATTACACTGTTTGACAATGAAATATTATCAGCACACACTTTAAAATCAATGCCAAAATTGACATTACAATTTCAACATATTGATCAATTTATGATATACATATTTACAATAATTATTAAGAAAAAGTTTCCTGGTGCCTAGCTCTTTCTCAATCCTGTAAATAACGCCATAGTATCAAGACTCGGAGAAATATAACATTGACTTGAATCAGTGTCGTCATTCGGTGAAGCCAAAGCGTCAAAATATCATCGACATATCCAAACTGAATACAAAATAACTAAAGGTGCAAAGAAAATTTGCAGTCGTCTCTTCAGATTCGACAAAACGGCTTGCACCAGGCGAAATTCTTAATGAACACGTTACATAAAATAGCGCGTGTATACATAAATTATACTTGATATGTCCTAAATGTACAATGCGTATTAAAATAGAACAGGAATATTTTTTTTTTAAATATAATGAAAAAATTTGTCAAGTCCAGCTTGGCTCCTTTTTGTAATAATAATAACTCTTATACGATAAAAACATTTAATCTAACTACATATATACCATTGATCAGTTGTTGTTTTCATATTCCACAATTAATAGTTGTCCACATAACGGTATTGGTTATTTAATGTACTATGTACATTTATAATTGTTCATAGTCGAAAACTTTACAGTAAGTACTTTTCATTTCGATACAACACATTAGTTATATAATAAATTATATATATAATATATACATATATAATTTCAATGCAGTCGATAGTTTAGTAAACTTGGTAGAGTTTTAGTGATTATATTATCCACACATTCCAAAAATAAAAAAAGAACTCGTTTAGAAAGTGTAATAAAATATATTGAAGTGGAACATTTACAGCAAATACTGTCACGTAAGTGCAATGTAAGTAAAGGTAAAATTATATGACTATTTTGATAAGTTTTCAAAGCGTGGCCTGCACGCTTTTTGTACACGTATAATGATTGTATTTATTACATAATAATAATATAATAGACATTCTACACAATTTAAAAAGAATACTTTAAAATTTGAAGATCGTTTAAAATAATTTTTCAAGAAGTATTAAAACTTTGTGTAAAACAGGTGAGAAAAATACCTAAATGAAAATAGCTAATTAGAAAAAGTAGAAAATTTTATTCATTCTTACATGAATTTATAGTGAAAGATTCCTTAAATGCTATGAGGCCATAATTATTTCTGATGGTCAACAATATGAATGTATTATGTCGAGCTTTTAAAATTTTTGATTTAATTTCATTAAGCGGTCGACGCCTGGTAATCACGAAACAAATTGCTTCGTATGTACGTATATAAAAATCTATACAGTGAAAGAAGGTATATAGAGACTTATTTATTGTATTTATATACTTGAAAGTTAACCTATGTATGCGGAACAGGAAATTTTTGTCATTCCAATTTGTTAACTATCGAAAATAATTTATCACGAATAAAAATTCATTGGCACTCTGTAACATATTCAAGTTTTAATCAATTGAATCAGCGCCTGTGACCATGTCCACGTAATTGTTTGATTTGTTCGTCCCGAATCTGTTGAAATCTCGGGAAATTACCATAGCTTTTACAATACACAATGTAAAATTGTTTTTCAAAAATATTGGTCACCTCGATTTTTCATACATATTTACAAATACAACGTCACACTTTATTATTTAGCATTATTATTTTAATGGGACAAAAACGTTTGAGAGAACTAACGAATGAAATGTGAACAGAGTAAATTTGTAAACGGATTTGATTCTAGTGGAGAGTTAAGTTACTTGTTGATTGTTAATTATCTAATGGAATTGGTATATATATAAAATTCTAGAGACGGTCTTGTGCGACCTTACGATAGATTGTTTCAATAGAATAAAACAAATCGCAATGATTTTTTTTCTCAATATATATGAAAAATAATTGATCAGTCAAATTTGCATGTTTCATCACAGCTATGTACTTCGACATACCCTGACATCCAAAATATCTTGGTTTCTACTATTTTTTTTTACATCTAACAACATTAAATACCACTTTTTTTTAAAGAGTAAAATCAAGTCGAAAGCTGGTCTTTGAAATGTACTACACATATATTTTATTCATAAACTTTATGTGATAAGTAAAATAGTCTTGGATTAAAGTTAATATTTTTTGGTACACTATAACGGTATAGTCAAGTTAGCGTCAATAAAATCCAAATATTAAAATATACATATACACATACATATATATATTCATTTTTTTTTTACTTAATCATTTAAAGATTACTAGACATACAGATTTTTTTCTCCTAGGTGAGCCTTTTTCTTTGTTTTACATAAATAAAAACAATTTTAGAATATATATGTAGATCAAACACGCGGTTAAAATTTTGGCACATTCAATGTTTATGCTTTTTCTCTATATATGTAATTATTTTATAAAAAATAATTTTCATTTCTGAATTAATCTTAAACGTCAATTTTTCCAGTGTTTATTAAATACCGTGGACAGTTTGATTTCGGTACGTACATACATATTACAAATCACGTTCGTAATCTTGCATATGGCGATAACAATTCAGCCATTCACAAAACATTATTAATGACGACAAACAGATAACACAATGATTATAAAGAGACATGCTATATATGTAGGTATGAACGCACAAATGAATCATAACTTACATATTTAGAAAGTCCTCTACGTAAAATAATATTGTAGCTCGACGACGAACTCATTTGATTAAAGTCAACTTTCACATACAAACATACGTATGTATATACTACTTAAACTAAAATAAATAAAAAATAAATTTAATTTTTTAAATACACATGTTACTTGCGTCGTACACTACCCGAGTTAAAACTATTTGTTTGGAATTCGAAAATAAATATCTATATTATATTTAAAAACAAAGTATTTTTGCGGTCTGAATGAAATTTGATGATGTTAAAATTGTTTCAGTTTATTCGGGGCTCGACTTCGGAATGGACAATGACGGTGCAACTAACGTAGCTTGCATATTTTTGATATCTTGCAACGTCGTAACACCTTTTTCATCCATATCCCTCCAATATTGATAATTTGATTTTGTATGAGCTAACAATTCTGGCATGTCAATAAAAGCTGAAAAAATACAAAATTTTACTAATCTATAATTCAATACACAATACTTAAGCATACAAAGACACGAATCATTACCATCCCAGGCTTCTACCATATGAATGATTATAAATTCTATGAAACCGATCTGTGAGCGCGGTATCGAACACGTGGCTCGGTCGAATACCGGCATCACCACGGGTAACTCTCTCGCCTTCTCCTCGTCAGTTTGTAAAAAGTATTCCTCGGCAATTCTGAAATTATACATTTCCATAGTTACACTCAAATTGATTGAACGCGGCGCGTCACATTATTCAGAGTGAATTAATTACCTTCGCGCCCACTCTACACAATACTTAATGGATCGGGATGGATTGGATACGTCCGCACATTTAATCATCATACGCTTAACGAGAGTGACATTTTCCGATAATTGTAAATTCATATCTGCCGATGGCATTTCGGGCTGAAAGCAACACAACAACAATTGCATTCAATTTAAACATTATCATTAGAAATAAGCAATATTTGTATATCAACCAGTACTGACCTCTATACCGATTATGTCCTCTTTGCTTCCCATGTTCGCTTTGGGGCAGAATACATTCACAAACTTTGCTAAATGTTCAAAATGTCTCGTCATCTCAGTAGCTAAGATCATGTCAATCACAGTTTGCCTGGCTATTTTATACATTTCCCTATCTAAATTTTTAAATATATTTACACGGTCGTCATCTGAAACATTATAAAAATACAGTTATAGAAAATTTAAACCATAATTTATTTTAATTTGTAACTTAAAGATATTATATAATATTTAAATTAAATAGGAATAAACAACTTTGAAAATGTAACAAATACAGTTTATTAAATATTTAAAATTTAAAAAAAAAAATTATTGCTTTTTACAAGGCTCTTCTATATTTCACTTCGCTCATTGGTCTGACAACATAAATAAAAAAATAAAAAAAATACGGATGAAAATGAATTAAAATTATTATTTTTTTGAATATGAGATAAATCATAAAAATATTCCAAATACCCGTTCAGTTTAATATTTACTGATAGAAATATTTTGGATAATACATTAATTTATTTAATGCATATGTTACAGTCCAAGTATTCACTCTGGTTTGTTCATGAACATACTAGTTTGTTCATACACACGAACTATAGGTTTTAGTTGAAGTGCTAAAAGTCAAAAGCTATTTACAAATAGAATCAGCTGTCGCATGAAACTTTGAGATGTTAAAATGCCAAGTATTTAAAAAGGCATGTCCAAGCCGGGTGACCGTCACCGCACCGAATGTTAAAAAGTCGAAAATGTTCGTTTACCATGCATACATATGAAAAACGGTTAGTATACATATCAGTGGCGTGCGGTAAAACTCTCTCTCCCCCCGTCGTACATCCTCACTTAATTTGCGCGAGCAGGATACAACAGGAACAAGAGGAACAGGCTTTTATGCACGCGCACATTAAACAAGGCTATATGACAAAAAGAGAGATAATTTCACCGCATGCCAGTCATATATATTATATATGTACATAGTACCGTTTACCATGTACTCTTTTTTTTGATCTTTCGACTTAATATCTTTCGATTTTCGATCTTTGCCTTCCGATATTAGCTTTTTCGTGAGGTAGACCCCATGAACGAACGAGATATACACTTGGACTGTAGCACATACATTATCAATATTTGACTTTGATGTTTATTACACCTCCAAAGATGCCTTTCTCATTATACTTAAAAGTTGATTAATTCATGGAATATATCTCTACATAATACATACTAAGAGTAAGTTTAAAAGTGAGCGCAGCATGATGACTCTCAAGCACTGCCAAGTCATTGTAGAGAATCGCCAGGGGATGCCGTGAGTTGCACAAGAAGGCGCTGGAAGTACCCGGATGGTCCAAGTCGTGGGCCGCGGCCGCTATCAAAGCCGCTATCTCGTCTAGCGGTTCCAAATGTTCCCGAAGCTGATCCTTTCTCATGTAGCAAGCGACAGCCTGTTGAAACGACCCAAATCAATAGCAATCCCCAAAGCCTCGATGGGCTGGCAGCACGAAATATAGTCAATTCACACCTGCATAACGTCAGCGGCGTGGGTCGAATTGTGGTACGTGTTCGACGTACGATAGTTCATCTCGATGACTGTCAACCAATTGAGCATAGTGCGCTCCTCGCACTCCAGCACGGAGCATCCGTTGAAATGGCACATGAGATTGAAACCGAGATGGACGAGCGGCCGTCTCTTGGTCAAGTCCTCCAATTTGAATATGTCAAAGTCCCACTGGAGCGACGTCTCTAACAACTCTCGAATCTGAACCGGAGCCTATGAAAATGCACGGAAGTTATGTTTCATCGAATATACAGAAAACAAAAACCAATATACCTAAACCCTTCTATATAATACGTACGTTGAACTTGGTTATGTAAATACATAGTAACAATGAAAGTGATTCTTATAGAGAAATATGTATATATTTTTTCTAATTATTATGTACTTCAACAAAAATTATTAGGTATTTAAATATAATAATTTTTAAATATAAACCGCCTAAATTGTTATTTTATTTAAATTTATTTGAATATTCATTTGTTTGCTACGAAACAACAATAGTTACATACAAAGTCTCTTTCGAAATTATATATTAGATAGATAACCAAGTTTAAACGCTTTCTTGTATGACTAGTTATATATCGATGAGTTAATTTAGCATGAAAAGTCACTAAAAAACTAACTAAAATAATGTATATATTATTTTTCAAACTGCAAAAAAGTCATTCACAAATGGCATTATTGTCAATTTGATCCAATTCAACGTTTTATATATTGTTTTTAAATCATTTTAAACATTGTGGTGTGTGCTAAAGCTAATTTTAAATGTGCAGAACTAATAAAAGCCTTTTTTAAATAACACATTTTATAAATCTACCCTTGCCATTGAAAAAAAAAGGAATAAAAGACTTCTCATTATGTAAGCAAAATTCAAAAAGAAATTTCAAATTAATCACAGTAACTCATCTCGACATGTTGATCAAATATACGTTGCCTTTGTAGAAACTTATTCAATCGGAGCGCTGCAAAGTCACACTCAATTACGGCGTAACAAATATTAAATATATTTTCAGTTGTTGTTTTAAAACATCGTTGTTGTTATAAGGAATATTGTTGACACTCACTTTGTGCTTAACGTTTTGCCGAGATGTTTGAGCCCGTATCACCGTGGAATCGTTGCTACTTCTACGAGAGGAAAGTACAGTGGTTGGACCCTGCTGCAATCATGGCAAATAAACACACACGAGTTAAATAAACAAAAAAGTTGCTGTTAATTGAATTCATCGTTTTGCAGCCAAGAAGTTTAATAGAATTGAAGTCAGAAGTTGTAAGCAGCATTATTATTCATCCCGATATGCCAATTGAAGAATACAGCTTTTATGTTTTTGATACAATATTTATTGGTCATATCGAAACAAATAATAAATAAATCTTCTATTTTTAAACATATTTTTTGATACTCATTGAAAGTGCTAAGAATTCAAATAGAAAAAAAATTATAAATCAAATATGTAGTAAATATATACTAAAAAAAAGCGACACACAAAGCAAGCAATATATTATATTATCTAAATAAAACAATGTTCACTATAAAAGCGTACATGTACTATGTTATGTAATGAAATGCATGATATTTTTTCATACTATGAACTAATACTATTTTAAAAACTATCAACTCAACATGAATCAACCTATATCTAAAATAAAAAAAATATATACACAATGAAAATATGAATGTCTATCAACATACTACATACAATGTATTCGTTTTGTAATTATGATAAAACATTTAACAATATGTGCACATCAAATTATCCAAGTGCAGAGAAAATTTTTACATAAAAATCACATAATATTAACAACTTAAAATATAACAAATAATATTTGCGATAATCAGTGCTTGAAGCAGTAAAATGGAAACAAAGCGTGTAAGAGGCATTTTATTGAAGTCTTTTTTAATTTTTATATTTACATATTTATAACACATTACTATTTAGATGAAATAGGAATATCTATCTGTAGGTGCTGTTCGGACTATTCTCACTATCTCAAGCATTCTATTCCAACTTCTGGCACTGATTATACCTACAGCATTTATAAATAACGGGAATGTAATTTGATTATTCTCTGCACGTGGACATTCATATGAGACTATGGTTGTGGTCCTTTGCAACTAAAAAGCTATTTTAGAAAGGCAAATGATTTGTTTTTTGTTTCAAATATCCTACCATGTATTGAGTTACCTGCTCCCTCTAAGAGCAATTCGTCACCGCAGTCACCAAAATGAAAAAATACACACAAAAATGTCAGTATGTTTAAATTTTGATAAAAATATTCGATAATGTAGTATATAATATTTTACAGACATCAGATTGTCAACGAGTTTAAGTTTTTTCTTAGAAAATTTTTATTATGTTCATAATAAAAATGTGATATCAATAATTGTGTGATGTGATAAATACGAATTAATTTTAACCATGCATTAAAATATTTATATGTATAGCAATCGACAAATTTATCTAAGCTTTAATGTCATATATAAAAAATAACTAAATCTACATAAATCTATTCTTTTAAAAATGAAATGAATTGCCAAAAAGAGTAGATCTTGATTGACGGTTGCTACACATCTTATATACAGTTTCCTTCATACGTGTAATTTATATTGCATTGTATACATTATATTTTCTTCCATTTTTCATTGATTTAATATGAAAATTAAAGTTTAAAAAAATCAAACATATATATTAAGAAAATTTAAATGGACAAAATTATTTATCATATGAGAAAGAAAATTATTATGTAATATACATACATATACTAATGATGAAAATTCTTACAAATATTCATTTTATATCTACAATATGTACAAAATCAGTGGCGCAAACAGGATTTGTAAAAAAGGTGGTGCAGTAAAAATTTAAATATTTTAGTTCATACGAGTATTTATTTAGTAGATTTTTTCAAAATTAAATCATTCCTTGCAGGGATTAAATTTTTTCAGATAAACCTCTTCAGTCTTTTTGTTTTATGAAGACAAAATATTTTTTGTGGATTTTTTAAAATTTAATATGTAATGTATTACAAGATTGTGAATTTTAAAAATAATTATGTTTTACAAATGTTCAAATAAAAAATAAATATAATTAATTCTATTGGATGTAAAGCACTTCAGAGGAGAAAATTTAAAATTATTTTGGAAGAAGTTTAGACACATTACAAAGATTTTTGCTGGTTCACAATGAAGGAAGGTGTTTGAGCGAAGGATATGTTTTTGTTAGGTTTAGAGAGTTAATAGCTGATATAATAAGAACATTTTTAATTGTAAAAAAGGATAATACATATCTTCTAAACAAGGAATGGCTTTTAAACCAAGAAATATTGGATCAATTTAACTAGAAGATTACTGACTTTAATTATGAATGAAAATAATGTCCAAAGTATAGTGAAAAAAAAAATTTTTTTTTCCAATGGATGTGGAAAATTTAAAATTACAGTTGATTCAATTGCAAAATGACGACACGTTGACACAATTGAAATCTTCTTATATTGTATATGGAATGTATTGAATCCAAAAAAATACTGATTTTGATATAGATAAAATCGAAAATATTGAAATTATTTTGCCTTTTAAAATGAATATATTTAACATTTAAATAATAAAACTAAGCAACAACAAAAAAGTCGATCGTCATGATAATTTAGATAAAAAGTACATATGTAGCTCCCGACCTCAAAAAGGTTGGGTTACCCTTGGTGTACCACTTTGATTTGATATATCTTTGACATACTATTAAAACCGTGATTTTATATACAATTATTAAAGTGATTTTTGATATGTATTTCAAGTGATAAATGAATATATTTATAGGTACATTGCAATATGCACAGGATCTGAGAAGGTCAAGCAGAGGGGCAAATGTATCCCCGGTTGCACCACTGTACAAAATCAAATAAAATCACACACGTACAAGTCATCAACAGCACACTACACACTAAAAATAATAAAAAAAACCTCTCTCTCTCTCACACACACACACACACACGCACACAAAAAAGGCCTAATACATACACAACAGACGCGTAAAATATAATATAATACACAATTCAAAATAATATGTTGCCCTAAAAGCGCAAATATTTACAGCGTATGTATGTACATATGTATGCACTTTAATTAGCGGAGAACCTACATACATACATTAATGATGCGTAAGTATTTACATACAGTATGTATGTAGACAATATGCAAAGTACACGGTGGTAACTAACCGAGAGAAGAGCTCCTATCAGGTCGTTGGCGACCGGATCGTCGGATCTCAGACGGTAGTCTTCGCGCATATGAGGCGAATACAATTCAGTGGTTCTCAAAACGTCGACAGCCCGGTCTATGAGCGCCACCGTTTGAGGGGTTCCACCCTCTTGCGCCGACATCAGCAGCGATATAACCTGGAAAACGGATCGAAATCATCACGCTCCGAGATCACGGTACACATGTTGTTTCCCAAACTGTAATACGCGTACTCCTGGTATGTACGTATGTATTTACATACATATACTTGCAACCAGAGAAATGTAATATTAATAGAAGTGGGATGCTAAAATTATTTAGGATTGTCTGTGGACAATCGTCACTTGACAACAATATGACGCCTAAAGCCACTTCTATCAATATTACATTTCTCTGTAAGGGCCCCTCTATTCTTATTACATCTCTCTGCTTGCAACAATCAACAAATGTGAACTAGCAGAATTTGCGAAAAGAGAGGCTGACTCAATTGGAACAAGAATAAACATAGTTAAAATGGCGAACTCTAACAGATCATGCCAACAGCGTAATCGTATAGCCAGCAGAATGGCTCGGTGGTTGTATTTATGCTAACCACCGAAAGGTCACCGGGTTCAATCTCGTGAGCTGACCTCGATTAAAAAGAATTTATTCCGAGTATAATCTTTAATGCTGCTAGTCAGACTTAGATATTTGTGATTCCAAGTCGATCGTTTCCTACTAGAGTTTGTCAATTTATCTGATTTCATTGTAGAAACGGTTCCCAATTAAAATTGGCAAAAAACCATCCTACCCACTATGTTACCACTATTTGTATATACTTATATGTATAAGTTTAAATCCATAGATGTCTCGTATGATCATAGATTCAGCGATTTATTAAATAAAAAACCAAAATGCTGCAATGTTTGTGATTGACCAGGAATGTGCATTCGGGTTCACCCGTTATATATGTATGTAAAAATAAAATAAATCGAATACATTTTTTGATTCCGTTCAGGATTTGAGTCAAGATACACCGATTAAATTAAGTTAAGTTGAATTGGAGACCCGCCAGTATAATCTGTGTCTCTAAAGGGAATGATACGAGTTTGGGAAACGTTGCACTACAGCATCGCATGAGCACACTTCAAACCTTGGTGATCGGTGCTTCCAACGGTAGCCCTTGCAATTTGGCAAGACTTGCACGTCTCAAGCCGTCTGATCCTACGGAGCGGACATCCAGAGAACCACGTCGGACGGAGTGAAGAGAACCTCGAGCCACGTCCCAGGCAGCTCCAGGGTTTCCGATGGCAGGATTCGATTCAGATATGAACACGTAATGTGTAGTATTCCTATATATAGGCAAAAGCAAAAAATAAAACAAATGAAAAATAGATAGTTGGAAAATGGGCGATTTTCCCAGAAAGGAAATCTTTTTACCTGTTGTCGCAGGAGACCGGGGTCGCCTTGCAGGATAGAGTGATTAGATCTGAGGGGGCCCTCCGTCTCAGGGGCATAGCGCCCTCCCAGTCTCGACCTCGGGCTAGTTGAGACACCAGCTCGGCTCCAGGTTCCCCTAGGGTTTTGCCGCTGGCTTCTTCGCACCGCAAACCTAAGAGCCGCTCTCCAGCTCTGTTCACGTACTGAAATTGCACACCGTTTAGTATACATATGTACGTACATAATATATTTTCTTCAAATTAAAATGTAAGAAATAAATAAAATGTAAATTGTACGAAGAAGAAAAATGTGTGGATGTGGATTAAGCGGAGCTTAATCTTCCAGCTTGAAATTTGTGCCTACTTGGAATTGCTTAAAAAATATGAATAAAAAACCTTGAAAATATTTTCCCCAGCCGACAAAGCAATACGGAAATGTTTTTTTTTTTACTTTATAATTTTTTTTTATTATTCAAGTTCTTCTTTAGCAAATTATATTTTCGCTTTATTACGCACGGTTTTACGGTTTCAGCTTGTCGTTTTTCACCCCTTACTTTTTTTTTGTTGTTGAAATACTTAAGCTATTTTTTCGGTTGTTGTTCTTCGAAACAATTATTTTTCGCATCGAAGAAGATAAAATAAAATTTCCCTCAACGGTATCGCATTTTATTCTTTGTCGTTTCATATTTAAAAAAATAAAACACAGCTTTCGTTTCGCGAACAAATGCAAGATAAACAATTTTTAAACATTCTTTGGTCTTTTCATTAATATTAATCATCGGAAAACAGGTGCAAGAAGGTTGCAGAAACTTTTCCAATTATCAACTATAAAAACTATCGGAAGCTTGAAAGAAAGCGTCCCCACACATACATATGTATGTATGTACATATAAGAACCTCTGAAACGTACTTTTAATACCAATCAAATTTACTTTGATAATGTTTAGCATTAAAAAATACACATATATGAACATATGTGCAGTAACGGTCCTAGTCTACACGAAGTTCTTAAAAAAAATTAAAATATTAATTGTTCTTAATTCGGAAAATTCTAGTAATCTGTTCATGGAAAAATATGAAGAAAATATCTTGCTATCATACTTCAAGTACACGGTATATTTATAAGTAGCTTAATTTAAAGCATTTTATATTGATTTTTTGATAATGATCCCAAAATATGAAATCTTTTCGATACTTCAAATGCCGATTACACCCACCACCCACCGCTCACAAATTAGCTTCGAAATGAAGTACTAGAGTTAAAGTTTTGATATTTGAAATAATTTTAAATACAAGTTAAAAACAAACGCCTTTAATTCACATTTGAAAGAAAAAAATACGAATACTGGGTCAATGGCGGAGATAACGTAAGGGACGGATACTTATTAGGACAATGGCAAATAACAATACTCGTTCCAACACTACCGAATGCAAGAGAGCAAAAAAAGGTTCTCTACGAAGTTAACAAAAGCCCCAACGGCCCAAAATCAGATTGCCCTACTCACCCTCCGCTGTCTAGAGATAAGTACAATTACCTAATTTTAAAACAATTTTGTAAGAAATGGTATCAACTTTGATATATTACATACATATATATGTAGTAACAAATAATCAATCATATGCTGACCACACAATTAAACACCGTATTACTACGCAACAACAAATCCTATATTGAAAATAAATTCAAATACAAACAACGTATGTACACACGTAAACGTCAAATCTCACAAAGGACTACTATTCAGGCTTATTAGTGGGTGTGGTGGTGACTCTCAGGGAGAAAGGACCAAGGGGAGGGAGTCAACCGGAAGTCGACCACAGCGGGAAATTGACGTGGCCGTTAGGACGACCGCAACGACCATAACCAACGGTCGTGGAAAATCGTACGCAACGTATTTACCGAGCGAATACATACATACATACATGCATGTACATATACATAGGTACATAAATACAATACAAACCTACTCTAAAAGACCGTACAAAAACGATGTAATTACTGGTTAAAGTAAAGTGAATTGATCGCACAATGATTACGCGCTATTAGGCGAGTTCGAACAGAACAGATAACGAAGTACGAGTGCATTTACATATTTATACGGGCGAAGCTATATGTATGTATGTACGTAATGCCGGAGTAATTTTAGCGCGAAATCGTCGCATTTGAATACTAAATTGATTTTCAGGACAATCGAGCGATTTCAGGAAAGTGCAACGGAAACCATAAAACACACCCACGTAAGAGTAACGTGGACCTCACGAAGCGTAATATTACGGCTCACGATCAATGTATAATTTACTAGGAGTTTGCCTCACTATGCGGACAGGTCAGACCTAATTCGATTTTGCATCTCGTAACGTCGTTAGAATTTGCCCTGCGTTGAAATCGAATAAATTCCTTCAATTTTATGTGGAATTAGAGTAACTGCTAAAAGAATATACATAACATTGCATTATTAACTTAATGCCTCTAATATTAACCACTCAAAACTTCAAGGAATCCAAAATAGATCACCAAAAATCCATTTATACAAACCTGAAAAGATTACAGTCCCAAAATAATATTTCGTTAGTTTTAGATATTACTTACTAACTTACCACGAGTTTCTATGAAATAATCGCTAATAAACTTGTAAAGAATCTCAGTGATTATAACAGGATATCAATAGGTTTCAAGTATAGACTCAAATCACTAAAACAATATTTGCTCAAGATCGTCGACAGTAAAAATTATATATAAAATGTATTGTAAATAGGTTTTTGGGGTTTTTTCCTATTATGCCTCAAATGTCAATAATAAACAAAATAATTTTAGAATACTTGGGAAAGACGGCAAAGCCGATAGACCCGAAAGGTTGGATAATCATACAGTAGTACAGAAATACAAATATCAAATAAGATAATGAAAAAAAAATAAAATAAAAAAAAAAAATAAATAAAAAAAAAAAATATATATATATATATAAAAAAAAATTTAAATTAAAATCGAAAACAAAGAAAACTGAAAAGAAAATATTAAAAATTCAAAATAAAATAAACAAGAGAAAATATAAAATATCTATAAACTTATTTTAAACAGGGAAGAACTACAAAAACCTATTTATTATATTTTAAGGAAATCATCAACTAATTAAATCAACTAATTACTAGAAGTTACTAATTCATTGGATAGTCTATTCTAAACTGTAACCACTCTACTTAAAAAGAAGGATTCTCTAATTACTTTGTAAAAAATATATTTTTGGGAACTGAAAGTATGACCTCTCTGATGATTGCTATTGTTACGTAAGGAGGTTTACAATAGGACAGTTCTAATGGTTATTGATAATTTTATGGGCTAAATTAGATACTTCTTGTCTACAAAGTGTAAAGATTCATTATTTTCTATTTTATATCATATATAAGTGATTTAAATTCGGAAGGCATTTTTGTAATTCTTCATCGAACCCTTTCTAAACATACGTCCTTTCAAAAATAATAGTTCCAAATGGAATAAGAAAATTCAAGTTTTGGTCTAATATATGTATGTTTTATAAATTTTGGCCAAGAGTTTGGCATTGAGACAGTTAAACACACGTTTAATATATAGAAAAAAATAACAATTTTTAATGATATAATAATATGAGTTGACCAATTTATATCACACAAGTGGTAATAACTTCAAGATCAGACTGAGCCTTAACTGGAGTAACTTAATTAGAATCTAAATTAATAATATAAAAAAGCTTGTAAAATACTAACAAGATTATGTTCACTGTATCGTAGCTATTAAAATATACTATAACTAAAAATGTATGAATAGATTTTAAAAATCAAATCAAATTTCATGTATTATATATAATTTTCCCGGGAAACTAAGCGAATCGACCTACATTCATATGTACATACACTGGCATAATCAGTTGAAAATTTCCACGTAACGAAACGTTTAATTGAATTTACGACCAATACAGTTGAATCAAATTGAAATATTGAATTTAAAGTCTATTATTAAATAAATCGACAGCAGAATGTATCCATCATTTCGCAGATCATTACTGTTGAACCGTCGACGGGGTTTCGTTCCAATTTTTTCCCGTAGAAAATAAAGTAAATGGGTTAGGAGCGGAGACGAGTGGGGTGAACTTCAATCTCCCCCAACTGGGTGAGGAGGTGTGGTTAATCCCCCTTTCACCACCCATTGAAGGCTTCGAGGATGAGGTCATGACGCAAGCGGCGAGGTTGAGAATACTTTCATAAAAGAATAACGATAAAGAATTATGTCCGAAGTGTTTAGCCATTTGCCGTATTCGCGGCGAGGCCGTAAAACTCGCAGTTAAAGTGTGTCTATTGTCTCGTTTGGGCGTGTATTTTCATACACACATATGCGAGTCGAGTTCGTGTCAATGGCGAGGACTTACTTGTATTCTGAAATTGTCGTCGGTGATGTGCACAACGTCCTTGCATTTCTGCACGGCTGCAAGGATCACTTTGGTGACTCCTGACTGAGCCAGTGGTCGTCCCAGGCCGCGCCACAGTTGCGTCAGCTCGCGACCCCATAAATTTGCACTGGTGCTCTCTACGACTACCTGAAAATTACCAATAAAACATGCGATATTAGAAAAACTTAAATGGCCACTCGGGAGAAATTAAACGTAAAATCCGCAGGTGGTGTCGGAACTATGTAGACGACGTTGAAGTAATTAAAGATCTATATACTTGTACATATGTAATGCTTGAAGTATTGCATTTAACTTTTGAACATACAAAGGACTGAAATCGATACTTTTTAGTCGTAGATTACTGACAGCAGTATAAATACAATAATTGATGGGCACGCTAGGTTCTACCACTTCATGGCCGTACGCCCACCGGTGGGCGCTTGGGCTAGGTTCGAAACGCTACACGCCCACACTTACAGTCGCTACACTTTAAATTAAGCTGAAATTAATTTCGGTTTATTTACAACGATATATATTATTTTTAATGCTAATGAAGTTGAAAAAATATTTTTGATAGAGGTGTGCGGCGATGAAGTGGCTAATCACATACATACATAGGGTAGGTTTCTTCTCATATACATGAAGGGAGGCAAGAGGCAATAATTACTAGTTTAATAGTTTACATATGTAAGTTTAAGTTACGATATACTGTTTTGTTTGACAGCCAGGTGCTAGAATTACGCAAAGGTTTAATCTTAGTATTCTCAGGTTGAACGAAATACGCTTAGTATAACAACGAGAAGAGATAAAGAGCGTCATTGAGAAGTTAGAAGATGAAGGTAAATGTATATATTAGATGTGGATTTTTCCAACAGACGAGTCTTTCGCAGAATCTCAGGTCAAGATATAATATTTGTAGTAAGTAGAGATGTGACGAAAGACAAATACTTCGATTTAATTTCTTAGAATCTTTTGTTGAACAAACAATTCTATTATCAAATATGATATAAATACATAATGTGGACAAGATACGTCGTCAAAACAACGTAAAGCTCTTTGCAAAAAAAGTACTGGTATTATAATGTCCTGGTACTGGTATTGTACTGGTATTAAGCATATTCTACAATCAGTTGTATTGTGTTGTGGACAAAAATTCTCCATTTGGCAGACAAGTTGATAGTCTCTGAGAAACAAACTGCTAGAGACTTTTTTTGCAAATAAGTTTCTATATGTGACCGAAGTAGAACGAGTGAATAAATGGAAATTGAAAATGTTGAAGTACATATGTGGCTAAAAGATTAAAGTAGAAATACTAGAATGGTACTGAATATACGTAGAAGTACCGGTTAGGAATCCCAATCGAATATTCGAATATTCGAGTATTCGAATGATTCGTCTGATTTTTCAGCCATTCGTTATTCGAATATTTCATCAACTATTCGAATATTATTCGTGTATATATTTTTTAATAAACTAAATACACAAAATCAACACGAAAAGAATGATGACGAAGAAGCCGACGATTATGAAGAAAATGAAATATATAGTGAAGATAATTGTGATACAAATGAAGATAATGGAGAAGATTTTTATTCATTAAATACGGAAATGTCGAAATGAAAAAAATCACTTTTCGATCGATAATAATCTCTACGAAATTTTAGAAAACATCAGAAAAATAATACGAATATTTGAGAAGTCACCGGTGAAATATACATTTTTACAAGAAATCATAATGAAAAAAGAAAATAAAAAATTGAAATTATTATTGGCTGTAAAAACGAGTAGGAATTCAATGGCAAATATGATAATACGATTCATTCAAATTTTTAACCTTTTTTACCAAACCTTTTTTTAATTTTCGAATATTCGAATAGCTCTTGATTTACTATTCGATATTCGAATAGTTGAAGTCGACGAATATTTGGGATCTCTAGTACCGGTATATGCAAAGTAAGCTAGCAGGTGTGTTAGAATAACTAAATAAAAGCTTTTAAAAATGCGAGCCATCATATGTACATACATATATGTATACATATGTATGTATGTACATATATAGTTCAGAGAAGAAAGAATGGTGGCGTGAAGTTTAAAATGTTAATTATATGAATAAAAGATTTATTCTTGGTCAAAAATATATATTTTTACTACAAAACCGATGATGACTTTCACATACATAATTCTAATTGAAGTTTGTGGTTTAAATTATGATTAAACATTCGTACAAATTTCGCTGTGTAAACTATTGCATTAAAGTTATAATATTTTCACTTATTTTATAACGAATTTACCATTCGCCATAGTTTCCATGGAATGGAAACCACCCTCCAACCAAATAGAGTTGTGGACACTTCAACAGTAACGAAATCTTATATCACATTAGAAGTCATTGACCGTATAAAAAGCGGTTCGGTTAAAACACTTCGAGAGCGTGCGATTCGGAAAAGGCAAAGTGCCTCAGTTGGAAAAGTTTCGCATGTCGTTCTGTGCGGAAAGCGACTTGAAGTAGCTCAAAGCAAATAAAACCAACTTAAATTGCACATATCTACATATTGTACGTGAACATTCATGTACTTACCATACATTGTATATATACATATCTAAGTACTGCAATTCGTTTGATACGACTTTCGACTAAATTCGTCCGGGAAATAGGTGGCGTAAAATTGACATAACCCAAGTTTTACGTACAAATGAGACCTACTTCGTCAAACTCGCCGCGTAATAATGATTAAATTGTAATTACTAACCTAAATTTTACCGATAGAATCATGGGGTTATGAAATTATGATAGTTTCACGAACAAACTACTTTTTACTAAAATATTATTTTACTTTCGTATGTAAATATAAAAAAAACTCAAAGAAGTATGGAACGTTGTATGTTTTGTCATAATGAGGGAAGACAAGAAACGGAATACGTTGGTGAGAAGTATGATAAGGGTTGGGGATATAGTGGATAGAGTGAAGAGATTGAAATGGCAATGGGCGGGACATGTGGCTAGATGAATGGACGAAAGGTGGACAAAGGAAGTGCTAGAATGGTACCCGAGAGAATGCAAAAGGATAAAAGGAAGACGCAGGGAAGATGGGTAGACGAAATTAGGAAAATGTGTGGGGTGAGATGGATGAGAGTTGCGCAAAATAGAGACGAGTGGATGCGTGTTGGGGAGGCTTTCATCCAGCAGTGGATGGTGAATGGCTGTAAATGATGATGATGATATAAAAAAAAGTTTTACCAATATCGCATTTGTCATTAAATAAATTTTGTTGATTAGAGTTCAAATGAACAACATACTTAAGTGGTTAGCGTTAATGCTATAAACCGAGGGGTCTTGGGTTCAATCCCTGACCCAGTGTTACTGGCCAAACCATGAATATATGTGACTCCAAGTCGATTGTTTCCTATCATAGTTTGCCAATTTATTTGATTTCATTGATGAAACGGCAAACGGTTCCAAACTAATTGCCTACCTATCCCCATTTGTCACCTTTATTTGAATATAATCTCAAATTGATGACAATAATGCTATAAATTTATATAAAGTACATATGTACCATAGTCATAGGTATCGCTTTGGGGCAAAGCCCGTAATGACACCATGGTAAATATAATTTTTCATAAAAAAAAAAAAAACAGAATATAACTACAATTATATAAAATGATATACTCCTCCGGACTAAAGCGCGGAAAATTTAGTACATATACATTTTAAGTGCGTTTGCTATATATACAGTTTATATATTTTCCGATAAAGACAATTATGAAGGCAATCTTGGTACAAGGACCCTCGGATTAACTTTTTATTGTTGTTGGAATCGACGGATCTCTTCTAGTACGCCCAACTCGACCACTTAACGAATTGAGGAAAAACTTGTGGCGTATCGAGAAGGGAAAGTGAGTTCTAAATTTCTCCAAAGTACAACGAAAGTCCTTAATTTTTATAGGGTGTACGTGTTTTGAGCTCTATATTGATTTTGATTGAATTTTCATTCTAGAAAACATTATATATGTATATGTACTATATACTATGTAAATATAAGACGAGAAACAAACAAACCCGTCAAATTTTAATAATGAACATTTCAATCATATTTTCAACATCGCATCATGGAGAAATTCGAAATTCAATACAACTCAAATAAAGCAAAGCTGTATAATTTTAAAATTGGGAAATTTTTGACATTTGACCTTGATACGAGGGGATTACTATGGCAACAATAAATAATTGAAATTTCATCACGAACCGCCCATGATTAAATACGTGATTGCCGCGATGAACTTTCAGACATTCCCCTTACCAAAACCATTGCGGATTTGATTTTCAATAAACATATTTTATATACTACAAAATCCGTACACAACTGATTTAAAATACATATAGTAATTCGACGTAAGCCGCTTTGTATGCATTGTGGTTATTGCGTTGATGCATTTGCATGCGCGGATTCAATTTGAAATATACGCTAAAGGGAAAATTTTATAAGCTCTTTCCATCCATATATTTACATATATGGATGGAAAGAGCTTATATAACTCTTTTAATAAAAATACATCTATCGCGATAGTGGAACCACGATGTGGTATTCTGAAATTGAGTGCACTTAGGCTTTCATATGTTACAATACCGGATGGTTAGAATTTCATTTTGATATACAATGTATGCGATTTATATTGAAAATACGAGCTACCATCTCGATGGTTTTCAATCGATACGTATGTATGTATGTATATACATTTATTACCATTTATGAACATATATACATGTATGCAAATAAACACCAATTAATTACCTACATCCCTACTTTCTCTCTAACTCAATAAACAACAAAGATGTAAAGAAATAAATCTGGCGTCGCACGAGTACATGTACAATAATAAGTAATCCGAAGGAAATGCATTTTTAAACAATTAAATAGTAATTTTAAGTTGAAAAACTTATAATCATCGAATTATATAGTAGCCAATTAAATTAAAAGCTTTAAATGAAAATTTGAATACTTACCCTATTGAAACCAGCGTCCAAAAACGGAACGATGGAAAAGTCTTCTTTTACGTAATGACTGAAACAAGATAAATGTCACATTCATTATACATTTTCAACATAAACAATAATTTGCGCATATATTTTATTTAAAAAATAAATTTCATTATACTTAAAATACAACATGTTTGTAGGATAAATAATGAAAAGTTATATATTCATGCTTTCAAATCTCATAAAAAACGTATAACAGGCGGAATAAAAAAAAAAAAAACATACATATAGTAGACTGTACAACACATCAAAAGAAAAAATTCGTTGAGATATTTTGTTTGGAAAATTAAATAATTCCTCCCACACACACCTGTCTAAAGAGAGAAATTTTCCCAATAATACTAACGAAAGACACCGACGGGACGCACAGAAGACCGTATTTTTCGCGGTGCGAATTTAAACGACGACGACTTTTTTCCCCCACCGCGAATATTCCAGACGTGAAAATTTTCCGCGACCTCGCATAATACAATATGTGAAAATTTCTCGGTTTTCTCAGCCGCTCCATAATAGGTCCACGATTATAGCGAGCGGTTCGCCAAGTATGCAGGACACAGAAGAAGCAGGAAGACCGAAAGAGGAAAGACGGAGGGGTGGGGAGTATTTCCAGGTGAGAGATTACGATCCGTACCTGATGGAATCCGGAAATTCCCAACAATATTGGAATCGAACATCGAAGCTAAATTCTACATATCGACACGACCTATTCGAATACTTCGCTCAAAAATCAACGGTAAAACGAAGCGGGGAAATATCTACATAAAAAAATGTATCATTCGAATACGTAATACATTGTACATACATACACACGGTTATGAACAGCTGCACATACTGGATATATAATGTATGTATGTATAGGTATATAAAGCTCTCTAGGAGAATATCTAATCAAACTCCCTTATTGAAAGCTACGTCGAAGCTCTAGCACTACCATAAATGCCAATTACTACTGAAGAGAAATTTCCCTCAGCAGACTACATAGACAGCTGAGAGCTTTAAAGCAAAGGCGGTTAAACTTAATTTAATATTATTATTAAAAACCGAAAATTGCGGATCAGTATTTAAATGGTAGATATGTTAAATATTAGCACTAAGTATTTAATATGCATATTTCAAACTTGCATATTATCAATTAGATAATTTTATAGATAAAAATCAAATACATGGAGACGAAGCTTAAGAAATACATGCATGTATGATTCATTGATACGAAATTGTCAAGTCAAAAAGTTTCCACTCAGATTGATCACACATTAAGGATTTTTTAAGGCAACATCACCAAACAAGAATATAATTCAATTGAATCGGTTTCTTTTCAATAATTCCGATTGCGATTTTTAAATATAAATTTTAGGTAGATTCAAGAACAGCGATCACCAGCATAAAGGTTCATTTATGCCAGCACAGTACAGACCGGCAACCGCATTTAATAGTAGTACGAATAAATTATTTAGTACATTCTATATGGACACAGTCATATGTTCCGTAATGTGTATGTGGCGTATGTATTTTGTCTTCTGTTTAGTGCACTCGTCGCTTTGGAGCAATCTGTTAGGCGAGTGTGCATGATTAATCGATAAAAAATAAAATAAAATATAAGTTCAGCTATGACGTAATCAATCAAATAGCTAAGTACGTTCTGGTTTTTTATGTATAGTATGAATAGAAGTAGTCATTTCCACGCGGTGTTGTGCCGAGCTGTTGACGCACAGTGCTGGATAATATAATCGTACCTATCGTATTAATTTGTATGACATGGTTTGACAAGTTTGACATGACAAGTTTTTATTCACAACATTCTATTCATATTTGGTTTAGCCAATTATGATTATTTACAGTAGGTTGTAATATATATATATATATATATATCATATATATAACGACGGTAATCTGTGTGTGTGTGTGTGGGTGTGTGTGTGTGTGGGTGTGTGTGTGTGTCCTAACTCTCGCCGAACATAATGAACGAATCGATAAAAATCGATTAATTCATTTTTCGACGAGACGACTTTGTCGCGACTCGAACCGATCACCCCAAATAGCCTGAATATGGGTCTAAATGAGCTAATCGTCTCGGACATCGTGCCAAATCCAATTTTTCATTTCGCCTTTTTTTTTTAAACATTAATTGAAATATTCCTTCTCGCCATATAAAAATACGTAATTTTAATAATTTCATTTATCGAAGTTTTGAACCATTTTTTTTTCTTTTCATATAAAACAATTAAATATATATTTTTAATTGAAATTATTGAAATTGAAATTGAAATTAATTTATATTTTAGCGATATTTGAAAAAATAAAATCAATTCCAGGACGCCGACTCGAACCTACCCCCATCGCGCCCAGATCAATATAAACTGACCAGTACACCATGATACGGATATAAAGGCTGCTCTAAATAACGTTAATATTCAATAATCGTACAGAACGTATGGACAACCAATCAAAACGGAGTCATATCTTCGGTAGTTGTCGGAAGAAGTCGGAAGTAGTCGGATGTCATGGATCGAGTGAATCGATTTCGATTTGCAGTATCGCTCGGGGCGATAGCTAATAATAATAGAAAAAAATAGGAAGTCTTTAAATAAATAATTGAAAACTCTCCATGGGAGTCTGCGTATTTTTAAGAATCGAAAATTATTACAAATAAAGAATTGAAAACTATCTATGAGAGTCTACGAAAATAACGGTTCCGGTTCCGGATTTTTTTTTTAGTTTTATAAGAGTATATAATAATTTTATACCCATGCGATGATGTTTCATCGGGCTATTCACTAGTATATATATATATATATATATATATATATATATATATATATATATATATATATATATATATATATATATATATATATATATATATATTGTATTATGTAGATCAAATAATCCAATAATTATTTTGGTGACATTTTTCATAACACTATAATAAGGTATCTAATAATAAATACGTACGTTTTAAATTGCTATTGTTGCCGATTGCAATAATATGAAAATATTGAGCTTGATTTTTTTTAAATATGAACTAGAAATATTCAATTGCAGTACATATGTACAAACATACTGAAAAAAACTAATATGACGTCACAGAATAAAATATCAACTTTTTAAATATTAACAAAGTCTTTATATTTTATACCGCACATATATGTAGTTGGAATTCTGCTATGGAAATATTTTCAGACTCATGCAATGCTACAAGTCAAACGAAAATACCAAATAACGTACACACGATATTAAAGTTACAAATATTGTCTGTGTGCTGTGTAATATGAAATATTTATAATATACGAGAAATTCTTTGTAAAGCGAAATACAACATTGCGGTGTATTCCATTCCCTATATAAATTACAACGCTGCAAAAGTGCAGGTCAAGGGTTTTTCCCCTCCCGCAGTGACGTCACATCCGGGTGACCGAAAGCTCGGAAAAGTGTCTCGCGCGGAACTCGATTAATCAAAATTATATTGCATTTTTGTCTAGCATAATCGAATCAAATCAGGAAGAAATCAAGTTCGCGCACAACGATGAGATCGTAGAGATGAGAGTCGCGAAAAGAGGAGGAAAAGCTTCAGTCGAGCTTAATTAAAACTCGCCCGAAGGCAGCGCAGCATTTTCTCTATACATTTTCTATGTAGAAAACGTTGAAACAGGGTTAGAAAAGACTGTCGAAGATTCATCGTGGGATGAATTGAAGAGTTAATGACGCATAATCAGCATTCTGCGAGTGCTAATCTAATACTAAAAAAGCGTACGTAGCTATTTGATTGATTAAGATATTGTTTTAACACAGCTGGAATGATTATAAAATCGAGACTTCCTGTTAAAGTTTGCCAACTTAAGGTCGGTTGATATAATCTAGCACTGCACGGCAACAGCTTGGCACAACAGTGCACGGAAAAGACTACACAGTTCATACAATACAGCACATTCATGCTTGTTTTGGATAAGTGCAAGGAAAAATCAGCTTGCATATACATATTTAAAGAGCGCGACGATATCGCGCAATATTGCTTGCACCGTATCGACGAATCAAAATTGTCACAATATGACGTTTCTGAAAGTATTCGCATGGCACCACATTCATTAGCACGGGTGCACTCGCCACGATGACGTCACGTTATGCGTGAATATTTCTACAATAGACAAAGAAAACCGGTTCTGCTCGATATGTTTCGGTGAGATGTACTGCTGTATAATACGAATAGATCGTTTCAGTTACTGTTCGGATACGTCACATATGTATACATTACGGAACATATGATATTAGTTTGCATATACATGTAGTGTATTAAATAATTCGTACTGCTGTTTACGAGCAGCTTACGGCTACAGTTTTGCTGGTATAAATGAACCTTTAATAGTTAAAACATATAAAGTAGACAGTTCGCCATCAAAAACCATTTCATTATTTCAGCTCTAGAAGGCAAAAGGAAAACTATCGGAGATAAAAAGCTTTCCCAAGAAAACCACTACGTGGAAAATAGTAAAAATATGGAGAAGTACGCTAAAAAGCACTTCGTTAAATTTAAATAAACAAACATACAAATTTGCGACAGTGTTCTTATGCGTTGTAATGGAATATTTCGTTTACGCGGTAATAGACGATGATGATAAATCATTCGAGCGTTCAACGCCGAACCGCGAAAACTCATAAATCTCTATATAAAATCCCGCTGCGGCCACTTTCCCGCCCGTTTTCTTTTCTATGTAGTCTAGAGAATAAAACTGTTGTACAACACATACATACATTCGTACATGCATACATTTATATATATGTAAGTATATACATACATACACACTATCGATCGGTACCATCAGCAAACAAGACAAAAGCCCTACAATAATAATACTAATATGTGGGCAGGGGGTGTTTTATAGCCTCGCTGCGGTCGGTGAGGCTATTACGAACAGTATGTAGCGTGAATCATTCTCTCAAATAAATCACTATTCTTGCAAAACGTTATTCGGGAACGTATCGCAAGATCGTGTGAAACACCTTTCAATTTATTGAATGTGGTTTGATCGACTTTCACAATCGTTCAAATCGATATTTTATTATTATTACCGTCTGAAAGATAGTTATTGAATTTCTCCGAGGAATTGTTTTGACAGTGTGTAATTAAGTCAATATACAGCCGTGGACAAATGTATTTATTTATTTATTTAATAGCAAATTGCTAATTTATAACAAAATAAAAAACTAGAATTAACAACTATAACAAAATACATCGAACATTGCATCCTAATTTATATAATTACTTCTTCAAAAGGGCACCAATGTTATTAGCACTTCTAATATTTTCAGGAAGGGCATTATAGATTTGAACGAATCTGTGGCAAACACCTCCTGCAGTTCTTGCTTTCTTAACTCTACCTATAATTAACTTATTCCTATTTCTAGTTTTATGATTGTGAATATCTCTATTCCTAACAATGTAATTATTAAAATATGGAGAAAAATGATATCAAGCTTATATACAAATTTTAATGTGCTTAATTTAAAACTATTTCTAATAATACACTCGGGTAATGGAAATGGGGTATATGTATACAGTAAAGAAAATACTCAGCCACTACCTGCATTGCATCTTGCTAGGAATTTCATCTATTGTTTAATCAGAATTTCTCATCCTTGGTTTTCTAATTATTAAAAAAAAATGAAATTGTACGTAAATCAGAATTTCGTGAGTAGTGGTTAATCGCGTTGTTTTTGTCATTTTCGTATTTCTTTTAAATTGAAAAATGACAAAAAACAGGAATCAAATTTGGGAAATAGGGCTCAGATTATTTTGGTATACATATTTTCAAGGGTCGGGTTAGATGAAAAATTCCAAACAACTTAAATTATCACGACGTGCGGTCAAAACGACATTAAAAGGATGCAGTGAGATTGGTTCTATAAAAAATCGATCAAAAACGGGAAAATAAAGAAGAGAACACTACGTCATGGTCTACTTTTAACGAGCATGTTTTACAAAATCCCAAAAACTGACTTTATGTATAAAATATGTACTAGCGGTGTATGCAAATTTCCGTATAAGATTTTAATTCAAATATTGAGCCTTTTATTAAAACGTACCCGAAAAAAGGGCGTGAAAATTGCTTTATTATATAAATATACGTGACCGGTTTATTTTACGGTCCATTTTATCCTTAGATGTCACACAGAAGGAATCTTCTCACGTAGTTGACGTCAAGACTATCCTCTGTCCATTATTTACACTAGGGAATTCGACTGCGTCCAAACTACTTTCGCTACAAAAACATTTATCAAAATAAAAACAGAGAAAGCAGAGAAAAAATTCAAACGATTCCATTACAATTTATGTATATGTATTCTATGTACATATATATATAAATGTATGATGAGAATGGAAATACAGAAGATGCGGACTCTTTTCATGCGGTTAGCCGCACCAAAATGGAAATGTTGTAGCTGCGTGACGTCGGATTTGTGAAAGGGAATATTATAATATACGAGTAGGTCCAGTTTGGGTATACAAATGAGCAAAACAGGCGGACGAGGTAAGGGATGAGATGAAGGGTGCAAGTGAATAATGGAAACCTTACCGGTACACGCCGCTATTGAGCGAAAATCCGTTCGCGGGTAAGTCTCATCAAAATATATGTATTATTTATATTTTTTCGGCATATTACGATACGCTCTAATATTCAAGCAATGAACAAAAAATGGACGATTTTATTTTTCTGTTTATGTACATACATTCATATATATGTAGCTCGGTGCTTTTGTTAAACCCAACTACCGAGAGGCTCCCGGGTTCAAGCCCTGGGTCAAACTCGATTGAAAAAAAAAAAAATTCAGAAGTATTTCTGTAGTACTGTTACATACATACACTACGTACGCACTCACACATACCGGCTATGAGACTATTTTTGATATAAATTGAGCGTAAAAGTTCTAATTCTAATTACTTAATATTATAAGCATATATATTTCAAAATAAAATAATTAAATATTGTTTTAAAAAAAATTACTACTTCCGGTTTACGAATTCTAACCAAAACCTTATCCACTCTTAGTTAGTAGATAAATAATATAAATATAAATTTTCAGAAGAGGAAATAATCCCACTTCCGGTTTACTAAATTTAATATTTTTTTCATTAAATTGATGCGAGGATTACACTTGTATTTTCTCGTGAAGAGCACACATGTTAAAGGGGTAAAAAAAAATAGTGGAAGAACAAGAGTAAACTGCCTCTTCCGGTTGACGGGTGCTCACCAAATTTTATATATAACTTGATATTAAGCTTAAAAATATATAAAACACCTCGATTCTCTAGAGTAAAAGTACTACTTTCGGTTGAGGTAAAAAAAAATCAGTCTGATTTGGATAGTGGTTTGGGAGATAATTGAATAAAAAAAATTATTAAAAGAGGATACCTATAGTTACCATTTCCGGTCAACTTAAAAATTTGAAAAAAATTTAAGTCGTATCGATAAGAATTTCAATAACGGATACTAAATTTCAGTTCGATAGAACAAAAGGTGTTCAAAAAATCCCCAAAACACACAGACACACATTTTTTTCTAGATCACGAAAACGGGATCAGTGATCGATTCTGAGTTCGAATCAGTCAAAATCTCGAGTTCGAATTTTCGCAAGATCACAAAACTTCATCTATTGTTACTACGTACATAGATAAAGTAAAAAGTATAAAATATATGTATGTATGTACACATGTACAAATATGGTCATGATTAAGATTTTTGACGTTGGTTTTAAAATTTAAATTATGTTTGAGAATCATAAATTCAGAAATACATATTTGATTATTTTATCAGACCTCACGAATTTATACTGTTGAAAATTTAATGACATTATAATTAGTATTTCGAAGAGTTCATCACCCTTATAAATCGATGGAAGGCTTTACGGGAATTAGTATTGAAGAAATCTTTTATAAATACTAAGGTGGGAAATTCAATTTATCTTTACATACATAAATATCTATGATAAAAAGCTCTGTTTGAGACTATATTTTCCTTAAGGATACAATTCATATATTTTTCATCAAGATTAACTTTTTTCAATCAAGATTTACTATTCATCAACTTTCAAATTCATAAGTTTTCGATCAAGATTTTCTATAAATAATATTATAAAATACGCGATTCATTCAAATATGTATATTAACATTCGGTAAGGGAATTGAAGATTTTGGTTGGTCAAGGTCTTGAAAATTTAAATTTGATTTTTAATTTTTCATATACAAAATTTCACAACATGATATCTTTGTTTGGAAAATCTTAGCCCATTTCCATATGTATAAATTTTACATATCTATATAAAATGTAATTCAAATCACTACGTATATTCGAACTCGGAATATTAAAAAAAGAAAAGCTTACAATATTCTTAAGCTGGGTAATATTATAGACGTCTCGAAGCCTTTCTATCCGAGATTACAAACCCTTAATATACTCAATGTATGTATGTACGTTCAATACACCTTAATGTACGTTCAATACTGCGCTATATATTCTACGAAATGAAATTTATCCATAAGAAAAGCAGGAAATATGTACATACATACATATATTCAAATGTTACAGCCAGCGTTCGCCATTATAAACGTTGCGTTCGAATCGACCGAGTTTCTCTACAATCTATACACCGACGGATTTATCTATACCTGAAGAACGACGTTTCCGACGTCCGTTTGAGAACGTATGGTTTATCTTTCAAATGTCCCGCCATTTTCTGCACAGGAACGTGTCAAACCCGCGTCATCTGACTCATAAATATTTCACGAGCGTTTTGAATAATTTGCGCACACCTGAAACCGCGCTTTTCCCACTCTTTGCGACCAAGCGAGCGTACACTTTGAAAAGCGCTGACACACATACAAATGTTCATGCGTTGACTATACGAGCTCTTTATGCACGATCGAAACTATTATATTATATTAGTTATGAAATATGCGAACTATGTCGTGGGTATTTTGCGACACACTTTCACCGCACGCGTATAGGGTTTTTCGCGACATAAATATAATTATCATCATTGATTATGTGTCCCCGAGGTGTCCGCGGTCGAATCTTTGAAAAACACGGTTTGGAATTGACTCTATTTTGTGTGAAAAGTGAACTAAATCTGCTGAAATGTAAAAATGAAACCATGGGTATTATAAAAAAAGCATACATACATATATGTATGTACATATTGAATTATCTTTTCATAGAAATAATGTTTTGAAAATGCTTTTTTTCTTTATTTTTTTCATTTTTAACATTTTTCTTTATTTTTTTCATTTTCATCGTCGTCGAATTTTCACCATCTTTAAAGACTATAAACTTGCTATAAAACAATTAACTTTTAAACTATGTCTTCTTAATGAAAGAGCGATCAATGTTGACCTATTCTCCATCTCGCATGTGTGTTTGTTATTATTTTTTATAAAAATGTTTCATTTTTATTTGCTCTGTACTATTTTTTGTGATAATTTTCAAAGAATCTTGTTTACATAGTGGCGCTCTGTGGCAACCTCTAGGTCATTATGATCTATTTTTAATTTTCGAAAGAAATAAATAAATATGAATAAATAGAACGGACAGCTCTTTAAAAAAAAAAGAAATTTAGATTTAAGAATTACATACGTTTCTTTAAATTTGAGTAGTGATTATATTATAGTCAATCAAATAGTACATATAAATAGCAACGACATTCATAAAGTTTTTAATTCATCTCAATTTTATACCAAGCATTAACTGGAGATGCATACATAAATACATTTTCATCTAAACAGGAGGAAATCATCAATTATTTTAATAGAAATGGATAATTAATTAATTATTTGGATTGAATAATATTATCAGAAGGAAGATACATACATATTTATATGAGATGCTACAACAGTTATACTATCAAAAAAGTTCATAAAATAAAACTGAACATCTACACGCTAAATACAATTACGATTTGGAAACATCGATATTAGATCCAATCCACCGAATATCAGACCTACATATGTATGTACATACATTGCAGGGTAAGCCTACACGAGACGAATCAAAACGGATTATAATTTTACAAAGAAACCTTTCGAATGAGTTACATATTCGAGATTATAACAATACTCATCACTCATAGATGTTCGCGTTTCGTTGATGCCATAGCAACGATGAAAACTCGCACGAACCCTGTATGTAATACATATATTACATCTCCGACATAAGCGGCAGGCACCCTTTTCTCATCCTTCCTTAAACACACACACACACACACACACAAAGCGCTGTGGCTATTATTCGCGCTTGTATTATAAATTGTATTAATTAATTTCATAGGAAATCCAATATCCGTAAGACACCACGGCGAAAACCCTCAGAGGGCGAGAATCGCCCATAGCCCACTGATTTGCCGTCTCAGAACGGTTGAAATTATATTATTCTGATCAAACGAAACAAGCGATCCGTCAGATATATGTATACACACACAGATGGGTAGAGATATGAAATATATACATGTACTTACATATACAGAGATTAGAATGGTATTAATTACTGTATGGACGAGTTGGCGCAGACAAATGCCAGCACCACCCTTTTGAGTCCGTTTGATTTGTCAGATAGTTCGGGAGTTTGGAGACGGGAGACGTCAAAATCCAACCGTCTCATCCCATTTTGTTCGTCGAATCCCCCGCGGTTCGGATAAGGGCTCGTTAACGCGACAAATTAATTGCCTTTCATCTGTGCGACGTAATCCACTTAAAACGCGAGCGTTCACAATAATATACAGAGGCACTCGGTAAAAGTGGATCAATTTCAAGTGTACCTACGCTACGTACAAATAAGTACAACGGATTCTGTGAATCAAAGCAAACGCGTTGTTCTTAAGTTATAACGTGCTTCAAATTCAACTATGTATTGTATGTACATAGCTTGTCATCTGAGTGTGAATTTCGAAAGCTCTCAAAGCACGATTGAATTTGGAAAATTTTAGAATTATTTGTGGATCATGTACGTATTTATTTTTATAATAAGAACATTACTCATATACAATTCAATGTGTGTTTAATCCTATTATATACTTTTTTAAGTCCCATTACGGAAAGATTTTAAATCTATTTTATATTTAAAAAAAGGAATAATTTCAATACTCAATAAAAATCATTATTCGCGGTACATGTGTGTGTATGTATGTATTTGTGTGTGTGTGTGTGTGTGTGTGTGTGTGTGTGTGTGTGTGTGTCTGTGTGTGTGTGTGTGTGTGTGTGTATGTGTGTGTGAATATGTTTAATAAATAAAAATAAATCATAGATTTTTAATTATAATTTGTAAATTGAAGAAATCTGGAGTAGGTGTGGATTTTTTTGTATTTAGTCGTTCAAGATTAATAATATTTTTTAGTAATTAATAATTACTAGAAAATTCCAAATGACTTATTACGAATGAATTGAAAAGCAAGCCAATAGTAGGTACTATGGGATTTAAATGGTTTGAATAATCCAAAAATGAAACCCAAAATTTCTGTAAACCTTACTTGAAACGCCAAGGGCATTCACACATTCAACCTTAAGTTGATCGTGTGAATAATTAATATCGATAGTAAAATAATAAATATATATTCAAAATTAAACGAACACTAATAAAACAACCATTGCAGCTTTGAACGTTTCCTTGAATTATCGCTATTCACAGTGGTTCTATCATATTTATAATATGAAATGGACAGCGAGGTAGAATTGACAAATGGGTCAAGGCTTCCACACAAGTATGTATATTCACTAACTAAAAACCCACGCGGAGGAAGAACATCCGCAAGCAACGAGACTAAAGCCTCGTTACGGCCAAGAATGCATCTCGGGGGGCGGGGAAACTCGCGAAGCGAAAACGTAATCAAAAGTTATTTATTTGTATCTTTGCGAACGCCATGGTACGAGGAGTTTTACAGCACTTTGTCTACGTTAAGAGAACGAGAAAATGCACCATAATAAACGGGGACGAATATGTAAGCGTATATAAAATAATATTAACGAAGATGCGAACAAGGGGCAAATTTTAAGATGTGCATAAAACACGGGGTTGAGGAAGGAAACGAGTACACAATATTGCACATATAGACATTTTATGCATGTACATACGTGTTAGTTACAGACGTCATAAAACTGACAAAAGAGGTTCTTAAAGCGTACATTGTTGCCATTTCAAAAACTAAGGAGACGTGAAGCAAGGGCCAAATTTATTGGATATTTTATTACATTAAGGATAAATCTATATGATACATCATACTTTTTTATATACTCTTGTCTACGATAGTTCTTACTAGATAGTTAAAAATGCTATGTTCTAAATGCATTGCAATATTTTAATTGAATTATATATGTATAACATGTATGCAGTATGACTAATTAACCATCCACTGTATGTAGGATGAAGGTCTCTCCAACAGGCTTCCATTAGTCTCTGTTTTGAGCAACTCTCATCCGTCATTTTCCACACATTTTCCTAATTTCAACCACTTATCTACCTTGTGACTTTCATTGCACTGCTTTATATTCTCTTGGGTACCATTATAACATTTCAATCGTGCATTCTTCTAGCTACGTGAACCATCCACCCACCTTCTCTACCACAACTACCCTTACCATATATCTCACCCACCTATCTAATTTTAATCTCTCCTCATACATAGACCGAGCATATCTCCCCGATAATGCAGCGTTGCGTTTTATACTTATATGCATATTTACAAACGTACATATGATGTACATAATTCCAGCCATCTCCGAAAATCGCCAATATATATACCTATACCTATATAACCAAATAGCAACGTTCCAGATCCTTAAAACGGTAAAGTTAAATAAGAATTCGTAGCTGAATATAAAACGCAACGTTCAACAACATTTAGAGGCGACTTTAATGGAATATATTGCACTGTGAGAATTTTAATAAAGACCGCAAGTGAAACGCGCAAAATGAACCATCTGAATGCGCATTTTCCTGCCGGAAGCACCGAGAAAATTAATGCATTTTTCCCCCTAGGCTAAAATAAAAAGACGAAACAGCGTGAGAAATTCGCGTGACCCAACAATTTCGCCACGTATTTACTATGTTCGATACATATAATAATACAAATACATAGAGTCATGGGTGTTGGGTTGCAATCGAACCTAATAAAAGTCAAGTGCTCGGTTTGTGGTTCGCCTAACAAGCCGTTTGCATCCCCATTAAAATCCGCATAAAGTTTTATGAGTTTAAATGCTTGCGCCAACTACTTACTACTAGCTCCATCACTTTGCTGGTTCAAAGGGGAAATTATTGAGAACAGATCACATAAATAAGTGCCTCGTTTGATCTTAAATTGTATGAACACAATCCGTATTACATTATATCCATGGTAAATATACTAATTATTGTAAGCTACATATGTATGTAAGTTACATATTGAACATGATTATTGGAGTACTCACTTACAGACAGATATACATACATAAATTTTTATGTGTAAAACTTGCGTATTTTTTTTATACAATCATTTTTTTTAAATACATACATAAAATATTGTTCGTTGGTCACAGATATACCTAAATATACATACATATAATGATTATTTAGTCAATTTCATTAGACTTTTTAAATGGAGCCTTACGAATGCTCACTTTATATTCCTAATGCACTATCACTCTTTTAAGATGAGAAAAAACTACATGGTCGGGTGGGTTTTACAAATTGTCCTCACACTATTCACATATTTATTTTATTTAATTTCATAGAACATGAACACTCGCCATTAAAGATCGCTCCAAAGCGACGAGTGCACTTATACAGATACAATACAATCAATATACATAAGCTTTTCGTACAATGCGAATTCATACAAAAATCCGCACTAACATCTATGGAGAAATTTTTGCATCATTTTATAATCAAATTGGCAAACCTCAAGACGCTGAATAACTTGAGATTAACAAGAGAGATGCCAATTTTACTGGAACCATTTCGATGAAAATCAGAAAAATTGGAAAAAGCCAAGGTCGGGCCAGCAGCGGTACTCTAGTGGGACTCGAACCCGTGACCACTCTGCTCAAAAGCATAATATGCTAACCACTAGCCCACGACGCTTGTTTACAACGTGAACATTTTCATTTGTTAGTGAAGGCAAATATATGATCTTGATGTTTTTATATGAAACGCTGTTTATTTGTTATCAAAATTGTAACCGAAAACAGGTCTAACATATGAATCTGTATTATCTGTCTTTTATGAAATATAATGGACTTTACATAACGTGTATATATATTACATTTCGTATATAGTGATTATTTGCTCTAAAATTGCATATACAACCCAGATTACTTATTCTTAAGTTAATATTTAATTATTTATTTAATTGAAATAGTACATATCTCATTTTATAAGTTGTACACAACTCAATTTGTGCTCGATTACTTGGTTTTATGCATACCAAAAACGTACATCGTACATATGTACCTATGTATGTAATAGATGGATATATTCGCGCAAAATTTTCCTTTGTGTTTTGGCGAGCGAAACGTTAAGGCAAACGCCGATAACGTGCAACATTAATATAATTTAAGCTAAAATTTCAAAATGTGCATTTACAAATAAACATATTTGATGAGCGAAAAGCTAGTGCAAAATGCACTCTTTTAAAATTACCACTTCTCGTATTGCATTCGCGGAATGAAACACATAATTTGCGGTTGAATATACATATGTACGTATGTACATATGTATACACTGACCGGCCAACAGTTCATCATCGTACCTTATTGCGGTCGAGATAGTCTGGCAAATGTATGTATATGTACATATGTATATACATATGTACATATATTCGCATGTAAAGACACGCTGTGAATTCTCCACATTCATGCAGGCATTCACGGCCATAAGTATATATTTATATGTATGCACATATACACCTAAGTGACGTACAAAGTGAATAAAGAGCAAAATTCGGAAAGCAAAATCCTGTTCTACATAATGGAGTCATGATTATCTTAATTTCACACAGCGTGATTCATATACGTATTATATAATAAATTTACTCCTGTAAATTGCAATTATATTGATTTTAATAGCGTTCGCATGGATGTTACTATAATTTGTTAGAAAAGCAACTGAATGAAATGCGGCGCTTTACATCCCGAACATTCCAATAATATGTATATACTTATGTACGTACATATCTTTGGGAAATTTTCTTTTGAGAATAACTTCGTTCAGGCTTTAGCGAAATTGAGCTATCAATGAAATGTATATTGTGATGAGATATTCCCGGAATCTCGCCGAGCGAAAGATAATCGATATTAATACGTCTTCGGGAATTTCACATTAATTAAAAGAAACTCTCGAATGGACGCTGCGAAAAAGATGAAAGCTTTGCAATTCCCAGTTCCGCGTCTAGATACTTATACACACACTTTATATAAAAAAATACATATACAAACATACATACATGGGTGCGTATTTTTTTTAGTATTGTGCGTAGTATTTTTCTTTCATTTTTGTACGCATTTAAAATAGAAAAAATAACTGCGCGAGTGAAAAAGGCGAAAATTTAATAAAGAAAGACTCGGATACTCGTTCAAGGATTTAAACGGATGGCTTTAAATTTAATTATTTTCCCGGGAAAAAAAAAAGAAAAATTGTCATTGTCTCCTTTCCGACGCGTTCAAGTCTTTTATTGGTTTTTTCCCAACACCGCGTCATAATAAATTATTTTAGAAACATTTCCACAGAAAGTTGCGTCTACATTTTAAGGTTTCAATCACACGCTAAGCTCAACACGTCGATTTTATTATCTTGGCAGGTTCCGCTTTTAGCCTAAATATTATATAATTTCAAGCAAAACAATTAACGAATGTATAAATATATAAAAAAAAACATTATTCGAAATCATTTTGAAACAATTGTTTAATTAAACTATTACATTGTTTTCGTAAGAAATAAATGTATAAATTTGTATACATATGCATATATGTATACAGTGGAACAACTTTGTTCATCGTTAAACATCAAAAGTCCTCTGTGTTGAGTTTCGCTTGAACTAAGCACGAAGAATTTTAATGTAATTTAATTATTCGTCTTATTAAATTTTAATTATGGATATTTTCGAGCTATCCGCCATATAATAAACATAAGAAATTTATATATACACATTGTATATATATATATATATATATATATATATATATATATATATATATATATATATATATATATATATACATATATTCATATATATAAATATATATTTATAAAATGTGATATTTATAATATAGTCAAATTATATTTAATTGCGTTTACATTCGTCACATAAAGTAAAAATGATTACTTCGAAATTTACTTTGAAATGGAGGGTTCGTGCGGTAGAAAATTTTTATTTCCAGCAGTAGGTGAGCAACTTCACAAATTAGATCAGTGGAAAAACTTTCTCAGACTTGTGCTAAAGTAAGTTATCGTCACATTGTACGCCATCATAAATATTGATACAAAAACAGGGTTGTGACGACGCAAAAAAAAAATCACAACATAAAAGGAGAAAACTCTTTCTCGCCAACTAAAGAAGATAAGGAAGAAGAAAGAAAAAAAAAATGAAAAACGCACTGTAATCCGATTCTGACAAACTTTGATTAAAATATAATCAAGTTGTTGAAAAACGAAATACACGTAGGTTGTATGTATATCTATTTGTATAATGATCAAGTTGTTTTTTTTTTTGCAACGTTGAAAAACTTTTGATGGTTATTTGTGACTTTCTTACCTTTTTTTGACGACCGCTATGATGACAGAGAAAGCGGTGCACTTGAGGTTCCTCATAGCTCTGAAAGAAAAAGAAAACAGAATAATTAACATTAAACGAGATCAAAAAGTCGAATTTAATATCACGAACGTATAATAATAATAATCGCAACTGTGAAATGCCCATTCGAAAGGTTCGATGTCGTACCGTAAATATGGGTTTGTCGGAATTTATTTGGATTTCGATATTCAATAATGAGTTTGCCAAAGTATCGGAGTTGAAATTGAGCGTTCTATTATTTCGACTCGAAATATTTGACTCTGGGTTTTTTAGATGAAATCTTGATAAAGTCGATTTTCCATGCCATATTAAATCTTCAAGCGCAAAATTCCAGAGAAGTTCCATAACGCGTATCTACACACCAAATTTGCAAGTGTACCGTTCTACAGATTATTATCAAAACCCGACTTTCATGAAATATCATTTAATTCTAAACCATATTATGATAAATTGATTTTGAAATTATAATTTGGCGAACTGAAAGAAAAATAAACGTTAGATAGGCATATAGACAGAGGTGAACAAACGAAACAACAATTGGACACAATATTAAAGAATCTCGCAATCGTAATGCTGAAAATAAAGAGGAATTAACGGGTAATAAAAAATTACGAGGAGAGGAAAATTTCACGCTTTCGCTTGAAATTAAATTAAAGAACGAAAAATCGCCCGGTGGCCAGGAGTTAAGTGAGCAGTAAATTGAAAGTCTTCTTTTGAAAAGTATTACATAATAATATAAAACAAATAAAAGGGGAAACTTCGCGGGCGAAAATTCGTAAGCTTTTGACCGAAATTACCGAAAACTCAAACATGCCTAATTGCCAAAAGGGGTTGCGGACTTGGTTTCTCGTGTATTATATTTATTTACCCTTCATTGATTTTAAGTCATCGGTTGATTGATATATAGTATAATACATACGCATATGTATAAAATATACAAACAATGTATTCCTTTATTGAAATTCTGATACGATAAAGATCAACTGTACACAATATTTTCATCTATTCTCTCTACTGGATTAAATAAACAGACGTATTCTACAATCCAAACAGTTTTTACAATATAGAAATTTTGTTATGCGTATAGATAGTTGGTAAATATTTTCTAACCAATTAATTCATACAATACATAAATATTTTTGTTATGAAAATATAAAATAAAAGTCAATAAAATTTCTAAAGATTAATAACAACAATGAAAAAAACAAAATAAAAACAAAGAAGAAAAGCATTAAACAATGGTAGGTAGGTATGGGATATAAATATGTATGTATGTACATGTATTACTAAGAAAATTGATCAAACAATAGAAATTTTATAATTTATAATTTTATAAATTTTAAATTTACAGATATTTTACATTTTGAGTTAATTAAATATATTACAACTGACATTTGTCAAACGATGCATGACGAGATAAGACAATGAAATCGTATTGTAATTGGATATAGTTTTGGCTAATAGAACCAGTCACAATTTTTTACATAATTATTTTTTGTACGAATTATAGGAAAATAAAATTTACATATCTATATATGTATACATAGTAGCAGTAGTAGTAGGGGGCAACGAAAACAATATACATAATGAGATAGTTTACTTTCATTAAATTGCATGAGTTTGCTTGTACATCTATAGGTAATATAGCTTGTACATCTATAGGCAATATCTTTGCTACATCTATAGGTAATATAGCTTGTACATCTATAGGCAATATCTTTGCTACATCTATAGGTAATACATATGTATACTATGCCGAGAGATAGAAAACGGAATAAATGGGTGAGAAGTATGAAATAAGTGCTCGAATGGTACCAGAGAGTACATAAAACAGTGTAAGGAAGGCCACGGGAGAGATGGGAGAACGAAATCAGAAAAAATGAGTGGGATTAGATGGATGAGAGTTACCCATAACAGAGACGAATGGAAGCGTATTGAAGAGGCCTTCGTCTAGCATTGGATGACGAATGGCTTTAAATGATGATGATGATGCATACTTAGGGTGATAATATTTCGCAGAACTTAAAAAGTACGTACTGTAAAATGGGACTGTCCCGGCCAAAACGAGACATATTGTCTATATGTATTGTATACTATATATAACCGAGATGTTCAGTTTCAAGACAGGATATTTTAAAACCAAATCTAAATAAGGGGTTTCGTTATAAGATTATATAGGCATATAAAACAGGACTTTGAGCATACTACATATACTTGACTGGAGAATCTCTTCAACACACCACACCTTTCTTAATTCTCTTATGTTCCTTACTAAAAATTCAGTACTACGTATACACATACAGTGCAAAACAAGAATACACAATCTGAATGAAGTCTTCACTCAAAAAAAAAAGAGGGAAAAAGCAGATCAAACATCCATCTATATATATACGTATGCACTCGTAAGACTACTGAGAGTATACGGAACAAAGTACACGTGTTTTTGAAAGCAGAAAGAGAAAATAGATTCGGTGAAGTACGTCGACAGCCGGCACGAGAGGCAACTCGCGGGTCTTTCGATGGCCCTCGTGAAAGCACAGCAGAGCTTTCACCATCCTCGTCTGAACGGAGCAGAGCTTTCGAACTATTTCCCTTTGTCCAATTTGTGCCGTGTCGTCGTCGTCCGAACGGCGAAAATTGAATCGCAAATATTTATTGGCTACGGGTGGAAAGATCGCAAAACTAGATACACTTTCGACGACGACTCTCCATCCCTCGCACCCCCTCTCTCACCTGTTGATCTCGTTGCGATCCCGAGACTGTGTGTATCTTGCCATCGAAAGCCTATATCGATTTTTATTGCCTTTAAGCCTTTCCATATCGATTTTTATTGGTCGCGGATGCGATTTGATCTTTTGATGGTTGTACATAGATCGCTCGTTTCAGGTGCGGTCGTCAAAAACAACCAGTCATAAATCAAAATGATCCGTTTCGTTTGATGGCGGTCGCGTGTCATCTCCGTCAGATCGGATTTGGGGTCGACAAATGTCAGCATCGCGACAATTCGGTCGAATTAACCGGTTCAGCCACGAATCGATCCACGGATCGAGTTGGTCGAATGTTGTCGTCGATAGTAATTAATGATTTAAATACAAGCCAAGTTTTGAAACAAAGTGATTTAATCGACGCTTAGTACATATTAACGGTATTAACACACGAAAATATATATTAATATATGTATATTTTTAGTACATATTAACACACGAAAATATGAGCCGTTATATTTGAAAGTGGCGGAAGTCCAATTTTCAGTTCCAAAAACACTATTTTTGTTTCACTTAATTCACTAAAAATTTTAGAACGTAGGCCGGGAGAACTTAAATGGGGTGTTGCTGTCAATGAAACAACATAATTTTTAACAGTAATTATTATTTAGCCTGATTGTTTCAAGTCAGTTTGAAGTATTGCGTCAAAGTTATGCATGAAAACTTTGTAAACAAATCAATCTTTGTAAGTCAGGGTACGTAGTGTTATGCTTGAAGGTATTGAGTATTTTTATAAAAAAAATACTATGGTAGACGGATAAAAGCAAACATTGAAATGTACGTATGATATGTATTTTCTTGCGTTATGTATATATGTATGTATGTATATATACAATATACACGGAACATGATAATAATGCCAAAATTCAAATTTTCAAAAAGTTTCACGTACATTGCGAAATGTGTTTGATGTGCAAAATATCTTCAGCATAGGAAATATGGAACCATCACCAAGAACGTACGATATAATAAAAAAAAAAGAGTTTTCTCAAATTTCACATATTCATACAAAACACGAATTTTTTACACAGTATAAAAATATTATCTTCACGAAATTCAAACTTCAAAACAATGAAAAAACATTCCAAGCATAATTTCCTCGCAATGCGCAGGTTTTGTACGGGCAAATACCGTATGAATGTACCTTCAAAATATAGAAAAAATGTCATATGGGAAATCAATATCGTCCTACGCAAATACGGAGATTAATAAAGGACCAGCCATACCAGTAGTATCGTCTTGATTTAATTCAATCGTCCGTGAAATACCAATAGATTATTTGGGACTGTAGTACATAAAGACGTATGTACATACATACAATTTTCGTATGTACAATTTATAAAGTAAATAGTGAAATTCAATATTTCACCGAACTGCGTATATATATATATATATATATATATATATATATATATATATATATATATATATATATATATATATATATATATATATATATATATATATATATATATTATATATATATATATATATATATATATATATATATATATATATATATATATATATGTACATAGATATATGTACTTACATATATTGTACATGTGCATATATTTTTTCAGTTAAAGTAAAGCGAAATATCAAATTCCATTTAAGGAAACTATGGAATTCTCAATCCAAACTTTCTGGGTAAAGTTTCACGGAGCTTTCGTCTTTAGTCTAGTGAGAGAGATAGACTTTATACATACATACAATATAATACTTCGTAATTACGCAAAGTTCTACACAATTTATAACAATTCAACAGATTTCGACTGCGAGAAGTTTATATTTCAAAGCGGCACGATGCGACTCATTAAAATTTTTATTAAGCAAAAAAAAAGCCTAGTTAAAGCGAACAACATTTTAAAAGCGTTAATTTATATAAGTATATAATTATTTAACCTATGCCTTTTAATCTTCTATAATAATAATTATAACATCAAACATTTTTTTCATCATCCCATAAAGATGACGTAAACGCGCCCGAGAGAGGTGGAATCCCTTGCAGCTGAGCTTTCAAAATAATTTTCATTAAAAGCTCACTCGACCACAAAGCTAACGGAATAATTTCCATTAAAACTTTAATGCGCGAGCCCTTCGAATACGTACATACATACGTAGGTACACAAAATTTCGCCTCATCCGTCCAAGTTTCCCATCGGTATGTATTTTAATTTTAATCAACGTTTTATTAAAACCACCGCTCACAAACATTACATATGTATGCATAGTACAAGATGCGCCAAAAGTTTAAGAAAAAATAAATTTATGTCAGAAACAAGTTACTATTATTATTAATTTTTGAAATGAGCGAAAAAAAATATAATTATTATAAACGTGGCCTGTAAGCATTATACTCTTTTCACGGAAATTCCCATTTTGTATCTTAATGTTTTATCCAAGACCTTCTTGTGCTGATCCTTACTGTTCATTGTGCATAAACTGTCACTGCTGATGTGACAGTTCTAATGTCGATAAAATGTCTTTGTGTTGACGAAAAATAAAAATCACAGAAACAATATTATAATTTAAACGAATTTTTCAATCATGTATGCATGACGCATTCTCTAATCGTTTTTTAAAATTTCTTTTTGACAGCTGTCAAAAAAAATTGATATCAGAATTTATCATGAAGCCCTGCAAAATCCCTGCAAAATAACGCATACAAATCGTTGTTTTTATTTTACTAGTGGCCTGTGTACGCATACATACATATGTACATATGTATGTATATAGTTGGGTACTCTGTAAAAAATATCGCAACTCGGATCAAAGCAAGCCGCCATTGGATCGGCCGACATAAGCAAAAAAATAAATCAAAAATACGAATTATTTTTTTTTCAAAAAAATTAATTACATTTTAAATATTATAAATGTGAACGAAGTAACATGCGTAAAGCCAACACTATGCCACGTCTCTTTCCACGATATACGATTCCAAGGAGAGAAAGAGAGACGGAGCATGTTAACGGACAGCACGTCACACGCACGCATTAGACAATTATTATATACGATTCGGTCAACATAATATAAATCAATATAATAATAATAAAAAATAACAATAATAATAATAAATAATTATAATAAATAATAATAATAATAAATAATAATAATGATAAATAATAATAATATTATTATATAGACACACTGCGCAACTATTAGTAACACCAATGACTATTGAGATCATGTGAATCGACATTATATTTTATTTTTCTTTGGGAAGAAAATTTGAATTCCATTTTAAAAGGAAAGTCTATGCCAATAATTCCACCCTTTCAAAGTTAACATCAAAGCAGATATTGTTGGAATATTTGAAAAAACTTCGAGAAAAACATCAGTAAGAAGAGCCGACGCAGCAACATTGACGATGTGCTATATATCTCTACTATATAATGGTATAAAATAAACCTAGATTTTTTTATTTTATTCAAAAAATAAATCCTTCACCTCGTACTGAAACATCCTCAAGTAAAAGGACTTTTTCCCGCACCTTGTATGTCATACATCATTACACAAGGCGAACAGATGTTAGATAGTCTTGAAAAAAAAAAAAAAAACTGAATTAATTAAATGTGATACAAAGCATTTATTCGCCAATCTCTCACATTTTGACGTAGCACGGAGTTTTTACCCGGTATGTAATTGCACTCGATAATCACCTGCGATAAAACGCACTTAGCAATAAATAACACGAAACATCCACTTGTAATCAATCGCATCGAATTGTTTCCCACACTACCGATCAAATACCGATATGCATACATATGTATGTACATATGTATGTATGTGTTCATCATTGACAAATTATCGAGATATCAAAAGCGGTACTGGCTGGTTGATTATGAATGAATAGGAATATGTATGTACATATGTAGGTGGGTACCTGCAGAGGTTTTCAGCGTCTATTCTAGCAGTTCTGCTGTCAACCAACAACAATGCAGGACACCTTGATTGACACGCGTCGAGAGCATCTTCTGGCCTGGCTGTCGACGCCTCCATACCGATTCTTGCACTACCGTCGAATATGGCTGTCATAACTCGATCCCTCTCGGGGAACATTACCGCCAAAACCTGCAAAAACACAAAATTGATCAACGATACACACTCGATGAAGATGATCGCAGTTACTACTTTAAAGATGGGTGACAAAACATTGATAAAACGCGGGGAAAGCTTGGAGAGCTATGGAGAGCGCTGACATCAGATTATCAAGGAGATAGCCAGTGGTTGAATAAGACACTTTCTGACTTCATACTTAGTTTCAAAAGGCAGAAATTTTTTTGGTCAATGACTAAATAAAAAGTCAGTAACTAAATAAAAAGAGGGTCAGTTATTATTCATAAAATTTAATAGAAAAAAACATCAAACTGTCAGTAAAAAACAATAAACGGTAAGTAAAAAACAATAAACGGTCAGCAAAAAACAATATTTTGATGCTGGTATCTCGGTATGGTCCAAGCACAACTGTTCTCATTGACAAAGACTAATATTGGTATTCCGTACCTATTTTTTAATACTCACATATGTTTATAATTAGATAGCTGCATCATCTTTTTAATTTTAATCCTTTTTCTAACAATGCTTTATGTTTTCTTTACAGGAATTTTCAAATCGTACAGCGAATTGATTTCAAGTTTTCCGATTATTTTAAAGATACTTCATTGAATCGTTCATGTCAGTGTCCTTCTTTTGAATTAATGACTATTTCATTTATATGAATTACCGATTATTTAAATAAAATACAGACCATTTAATTTATCTACTGACCACCGGCATACAGACTAATGGATACAGACCATTTTTAATACTAACTGACCATTTTGACTAAATCTGTTACGGCAGTAAAATTAGTTCGAAAATAAAACGTCTACATTTCCATTTAACCAATAATTTTGATAACAATGCGATTAGTTATTTTAAATTTCGATTAGATTTCGACGCGACTGTCACTTATGTATGTAGTTTATTTACATTGTGTGAATGCGAATATGAATCATTTTCATAAAATGATGAACTTTACAAATTCTATGGAATGTCTCCAAAGGATATGAGACAGCTACGTCATGAAAAGTAAAATTCAAAACTTGAAAAGGCATCTACATTTATAAGTACGTTTTATGTAATTCTATTGCCGATCCGGCGATCAGACTTCGAAACGCAAATCAAATCTTAGGTTTAGTTCCATGTTATGACTGATCTTATAAAACAAAATATACAGTAACACTATAGTATGAATTTGGCATAATTTATTTTACAGAATAGTTGTCTTATCTTTATGCAATTTGTGAATGCGTCTCAAATTTACTATTGAATTCGAATCACTCCAAATGAATCGAAAATACGTCAGCATTCGACGTAAAAGCTAAGATTACAAACGACTGAAAAACACACTCGCCTTCACCGTAACACAATACAAATTTCAATATAAATTCGTCATATTACTCACCTTGACGGGATCCTGTTGCGGAATAATTATACCACCGGTGATCCCACCAGCCGAATTTCTGTTCTGTAACAACAAAAACAAAAAAAAATCAGCGTTATGCAACACACGGTGGAATACTAAAATAAAAAACCCAATTCGAAAGTCTTATTTTCACAGAACCCAGGGGAAAAAAATAAAGTCGACAATATTTACATTACAATGGCCGTTCGTAAATCTGCGGAACGCACAGGTAAACATCAGCGGCGAAGAAAGTTCAGGTGATAATATTTTCCCGAATTGACGTCATCGACCGAAAATCTATTGATATATTCTTTCATCTATCCGACACATTTAAAACGCACACACTCGCATACAAGAATTAAACGCAGATAACGGATATGACACATATAAAATTAATTACTATACACAGCTATGTATATTAATAATATTAAGAAAAAAATATTAGCTTTGAGGTCAACATCGACATTTATATTGAGCAATCGAGACCACATCACAGGTGTAAACATGCGCGTTGACCTTAATCGTATCGTCGGTTATCAGATAGTTAGTTCGGACAAAAAACAGGAGCACACAAATATGTATGTATGTACATATACATAGGCATATAATAGTTTCGTATCTGAATAAAATTATCTGATCTACACGCGTTCGTTGTTTTACATCGGTGTAAATTTCGCAACGTTTTCGGCGGAATTCATCTGGCAGATTGATTTTGTAACAAAAATTATAACTTGCTTATATTATACTATACATACATACATATATGTATTTATGTATATACATATGTCAAACCCAAGAGGATAATCATCACATCACGATAAATTGACAAAATATTTCAATAGAATATATTTTTTTTAAATTAATCTACTTTTGAATGATAGATACACATACATACAATCATACATATTGTGAATTATAAACGTCGATAAATAATGACTTGTGCGGTGTCGTAACTTTCGCCGAAATTTTATTCGTTGTTTTATTTCGTATATCGGATTATCTTTTTTTATCTATAATTTATATGCCGGTGATGATCTCAACAGTCTCGACAATGGATGGACGTCTCCCTCTCTCTTTATTTTGATCGATTTTATCAATGAAATTGAGCTACATATTTAGAAATTCAGAGCGATTTGAAGTGACGGATTGAATTTTTTTACAATTCAGTGTATTATACGAATCTCTAACGTGATCAACCCTGCTACCATAAGGTTCAATAAATATTCAAAAAAGAAATTGTTTTATTCAACCTTTCAAGATGTTACTTCGGATTTCAGTATAATAATTACATACATATGTATGTACATTGTAAACATCAACATTAAAAAGGCATGTGTACCCATTTTACATTTTGATTATGTTATCAATTGAATAATATTTATTTTAATACATTACGAAAATTATCTAAACAATTCTGATTATGCGTGATTATGCAGTGCTATTATTGCATCAATTATCAGAATAATTTACATGAATTTAGCACATTTTTAATGAACTCAACTTCAGTTATTTATACATACAAATGTGCAACAAAACACAGAGTTTGTTCATTTCAGAGTTTGTTCATTTGAAGTGCATCTTCCAATTATAGTTGAAGTGAATTTTCGGTCGTTATATATTTTGACTTGTTGCAATATATTCTGTCTAACCCACGTGAGTTAATTCATATGGCGAATTATATTCCTACTGATCAAAGTATATTACAACTGAAAATACTGACTATATATAAGTTGGTACTAGGTTAGGTTTTCGTGAAAACCTCAATCGTCTAGTATATTGAGTTGGAAAATCACATGTTTGTTTTGAACACATTCTTAGACTTATCATAATATGGTACTCAGTACCATAATTCGTAATACCTAGCAAATATTATTATATAAATACTAGCATTATTGAATTCTAAGGCATTCGTAAAAACATCAGAGCTGTCAAAACTCAACTGTTATATTACAACTGGTGCACATTGTTGAAAGTTTATTTATATAATTTACTAGTTGAATTGTATTTGAATATGAATGACCGAGAACGCCAGTTGGAATATACATATTACAACTGAAAATAGACTTCGACTGTAATATGTACATATATTCATGCATATAAGAATACTTCGTGAAATAGTTAACCGTTCGCTAGGAAGGGTTTCTCAGGTTTACGGATGTGGAAAATACTATTTCGACGAGGAAAATATGAAAAAAATCATATATATCCTGGATTTTCAAAGTATTCTTCGTTTTTTGTACCGCGAGAAGAGAAATGTAAAAAAATCTTGTTTCGCGATCCGCGAATACGTTGCCGAAAATACAGCGGCTTATTTTGCCTCGGGACGACAACACGTTTTAACTTAAAAATATATACATCAAATATACATGTAGAAGCTTGTACTCTTTGAATCGTGATGTGATATTGGACAAAAGAAGAAAATATGACATACACGCGATGTTTATCGGGAACGCAATAACGAAACATTCATTAACTTCATAAAATAACAGAATATGCTCAAATTACATATTTACCTACATATACATATATTCATCAAATAAAAAATCAAATCAAATATTAAGCGATTATTCGAAAAATTTGATTTGAATAATTTTATATTTTATATATTGGTTAGAAATTTTTCAAATATGTTACTTTTCTAAAAGTGAGAATAAAATTACTACCTATGTAGGTACATTGTATATACACATGTACATATAAAAGAATGGTGTGTATACACATTTTACTTCATAGCTCCATTTTACTACTTCAATTCAAAAGGGTCCACGCTATTAGCTTCAGCAATAGATATTTTAGATAAGAATTGATTTGAAATCGAATTAAATTAGGGTAACAGGCACAAACTCGATAGCCAAAATTTCAATTATCTAAAAAGTCAAGTTTGTATGGATTTTTATTCTTCTATTTTATACTCTAAGTTACATATATGTACATAGTATTTACATTTTATTTAGATGTAGAGACTTTATATGTAGTTTTAGTTAAAATGGGGTTTTGGCTTAAATATTAGGACTATGACCCGTAAAAATAATTACCCAATGAATACAGTAAAGATTTGGTTGTTCAAATTTCATAAATTTTCAAAGTATAAGATATCTATCGGTGATTATAATAAGACTAGTGAATAGCCCGATGAAACATCATCGCATGGGTATAAAATTATTATATACTCTTATAAAACTAAAAAAAAAAATCCGGAACCGGAACCGTTATTTTCGTAGACTCTCATAGATAGTTTTCAATTCTTTATTTGTAATAATTTTCGATTCTTAAAAATACGCAGACTCCCATGGAGAGTTTTCAATTATTTATTTAAAGACTTCCTATTTTTTTCTATTATTATTAGCTATCGCCCCGAGCGATACTGCAAATCGAAATCGATTCACTCGATCCATGACACCCGACTTCTCCCGACAACTACCGAAGATATGACTCCATTTTGATTGGTTGTCCATACGTTCTGTACGATTATTGAATATTAACGTTATTTAGAGCAGCCTTTATATCCGTATCATGGTGTACTGGTCAGTGTATATTGATCTGGGCGCGATGGGGGTAGGTTCGAGTCGGCGTCCTGGAATTGATTTTATTTTTTCAAATATCGCTAAAATATAAATTAATTTCAATTTCAATAATTTCAATTAAATATATATATTTAATTGTTTTATATGAAAAGAAAAAAAAATGGTTCAAAACCTCGCTAAATGAAATTATTAAAATTACGTATTTTTATATGGCGAGAAGGAATATTTCAATTAATGTTTAAAAAAAAAGGCGAAATGAAAAATTGGATTTGGCACGATGTCCGAGACCATTATCTCATTAGACCCATATTCAGGCTATTTGGGGTGATCGGTTCGAGTCGTGACAAAGTCGTCTCGTCGAAAAATAAATTAATCGATTTTTATCGATTCGTTCATTATGTTCGGCGAGAGTTAGGACACACACACACACCCACACACACACACACACACACACACACACACACACACACCCACACACACACCCACACACACAGATTACCGTCTTTATATATATGATGTTTTTACCCTTCGAGTATAGGCACAGTTTAATAAAATAACAAAGACATTATAAATAGGCACTAAAGGAATGTGTTAAATAGATGAAAAGTCACTGGATCAGAAAAAATCATACAAATTTCCGATAATTCCTACCCAATAAAAAATATGATTTTAATATTTGAAGAATACATATGAATATGTACCTGGGAAGGACTCGGACTGGGAGTCCTGGGGGTTGGTGGCACTTTGAGATTAGTGTGATAATACTGTTCGGAGATCGTCGACACCGAACTGTTATCCTCCTCCTGTATCTTCGACAGGAATATGCTAGGCTTCAGAGACACTCTTCTGTTGTCGGGCATGGTCCCCTTATACGTGTTCTGTATACTCGTCTCGGGCTGCTCGACACTCTCCTCCGAAACGAAGTATCCCATATTGTCCAGATAATCCATTGACATCTGCTTCAGGTCATCGCTGGCGATGGACCAGTTGGGCTCGTACGAAACGACCGATATTTCCGATGTCCGCTTCCTGAAAGCCTCGTCCGCGTGATGATTGCGACTTTGCACCACTCGACTGTTGCTGTTGTTCGAGTCGTCCGACGAGCTGAGTCGACGCACTCCAAAACTGTACCTGGGATCTTTGAAGATGCTCGTGAAGCGATCCCAGCATCCCTGACTCTTCGTCGTCGTCGCGGTGAAGCCATCGTCGTCGTGGTGAATCCTCTGCGTCGAGGAGTGCTCGTCGAAGCGTACCACATTCGGTCGATCCATCTTCCGGCCGTTTACATTTAATTAACAAACGCACTCAAAATGACATCTTGAATATTCAAACGTGAACTTGACACGTCCGTTTGTGACACCGTTTTGTGACGAAAGAAGGAAAACTTGAGCGTCATAAAATATACGTAATCTTTGCACGCGAATGAGATAAGTTCATCAAGTGGCGATAACAAAGATACCGGGTTTTTCACTCGTAAGATTGGCAAAATTATCATCCGATAACAGTTTTAAACGAAATGCACAGATGTCGCGCGATTGAACGAGCGTTATGTTTACAAATAATTGTATAATTGAAATATGCAAAGCGTGTCAATTGAGCCATCAAAAGTGGGCGTGTGTTCGTGCAAAAAAAAATTAAGAAACGGCACGAGTGGGACGCTCAAAGTCGTCAGTCAAAATGAAAGGACCCAAAGGCGCCTCATAAATCTTTCCGAATCCGGACGACATTTGTCATAAGGACACTAAGGGAAGTATATACATACATACATATGTAGAAACAAAGCATGAGGAACTTTGCTTCAATTTTCAAACTACATGTGTACATATGTCACTTACGTATGTATGTATATACTGATAAATGTCAGCAGCCAAACCAATTTTGAACGCTCTGACAAGCACCCTAAGTTTCCTTAAAGGAAAAAATCCCGTTTCCGGTTTATTAAATATAATTTTTTTTTTATTTTCATCACATTAATACAAGGATTATACCTGAATTTTCTCGTGAAGAGCACACATATTTAAAGGGTCGAAAATAATAGTGGAAGAAAAATCGGACAAGAGTAAATTGCCACTTCCGGTTGACTCGTGTTCACCAAATTTTATATATAACTTCCTATTAAGTTTAAAATTCTAGATATGAAATTTAAGTTCAATACTCCTAACGGTTTCTGAGAGGAACATCAAAAGCCTCGATTCACTAAACTTAAAGTACATACATACATACTATTCCGGTTTAGGTAAAAATATTTTTAAAAAATCAGCGTATTAAAGTTATAATTGTTTTTACATGTAAAACAAATTCAGTCTGATCCGTTGAACGTTTTGGGAGATAATTAAATCCAAAAGCTTAAAAAGAAGAGGACATTTACATACATATAAGGGGAGGTACTATTTCCGGTCAACTTAAAATTTGAAAAAAAAAATTATGCCGTATTGATAAGCATTTTAGTAATGGATACTAAGTATTAGTTCGATAGGAGTAACGGTGTTCAAAAAATCCCCAAAATACATATACACACACACACACTCATTTTTTTCTAGATCATAAAAACGTGATCAGGGATTGGTTCCGGGATCGAATCATTCAAAATCCCGAGTTGGAATTTTTGCATGATCGCAAAACTTCATCTATTGTTACTACGTACATAGATAAAGTGAAAAAATGAAAATATCATACATACGTACATATGTCGTTACACTAAAGGTAGCAAGACAGATAAAGCACATACAATTGGAGAAACTTTGATCAAATCCTGTGCTCTCAAAATGGTAGAATTTGTGTTGATAAATGGATTGGAGAAAAAAAGGAGGGGAGGGGGGATTTTATTCCAAACAATGATGAAAAGGGTAATGGAGCAAAAAGGCATGGTAGCACATGGTATATACATATGTATGTAGATTTTATCAAGAAAAACGGCAAACCTGGAAACGCTTAAATGTGGCAACCAATAAAAAATCCATATAATATTATAATTGTTCAAACAATGACTATATAATATCTGAGGCCTATTTCTATTTAACCACAATTAACAAGGATTTGTTTAATTCGACACTCCCAAACCAACATCAATTACAATACGCCTGTATATTTTGAATGCATCGAGTATTATGAAATGAGCACGAATGACGCAAACGGACGCTATTTGCGAAAATCAAATTAAACGCGAGATTAAGACTTAAGACTTTAAAGAGATACACGCCTTCAACAATCCATCAGAGCAGAGCGTTCACGGCAATTCTTTCAAAAATAAAGTAAAAAATGAAATTTACGACTGACGAAAAGGATAGCACCCGTCAACGCAGCCAAATTACAACCCGTAAATCAAACAGATTTGTTCATCTATTTCGAAAGTTTGACTTTTAATTTATACAAACACATGCTCGCATATCGAATATGAGTATATGCACATATTTATGTATGTATGTACATTCATTGTGTGTGTTTAAGTTTCGTCAAAGCGAACGAGGGGCGGGTAATTTATAATTTACAATATATCGCCTCCTGCGAAAGTTCAATATTTGCACTGAGGTATATAACATACATACATATATTATATAAATATGAAGGTAGAAAACTTATAGATAGACCTCTAGATATCCGAGGAATATAAAGGCTATGTGTGACGTCATACAATACCGGTATCGGATATCAAACGTAGGTATATGGATATTGCGCACACACACACACACACACATACACGTGACAGTCGTAAAGTTCGCATCGAAAAAGTTGCCAACCTCGTTCCACAATCCGTGGGAAAAACGATCGAAAAAGCTGAATTTGAACCTCTGCTATCCAACAAAATACGTATATTCAGTTTCTATTGATATATGTATGCATATGTATGTATGTATGTACATACATACATTAGCTGATTGTGAAAGTTCCATAGTTAAAAACCCTAAGAAATTCTGGAACTTCATTAATTCTAAACGTGTAAATCGTGTAAAGTCGACCATTATGTACAATGATTCTGGATTGTTAGAGGGTGATCAAAACATTGCTAATGGATTTGCCGACTTTTTTAAATCAGTTTTCAATAATCCTACTGATTCCATGGAACCTACCAATGACTCGGAATTTACTTTCCCCACTTTAGCGATTAATCATCTTGACTCTTCCGATCTGAAATATGGCTTTCTAAAGTTAAAAAATATTTATTCTTCCGGTCCTGACTCCATCCCTAATTACATCCTAAAAGGATGTGAGGTTAGTCTCTTAGAACCTTTAAAATTCATTTTTAATTTAATTCTAAGGAACTCTTCATTCCCCAATTTATGGAAATGCTCTAAAGTAACTCCTATTCATAAGAAGGACGATAAATCTTGTGTAAGGAACTACAGACCAATAACTATCTTGTCAGCGCCAGCCAAAATGTTTGAGGTAATATTACACAGATACATTTTTAATCACTTTCAAAGTATGCTCATTGATCAGCAGCATGGCTTTCGTCCGGCCAGATCAGCCATTACCAACTTGTTATGTTTCTCTAATGACATAACCAGCACTTTGGATTGTAATAATCAAATGGATGTAATATATACTGATTTTGAGAAGGCGTTTGATAAAGTTGATCATAAAATTTTGGTTAGTAAATTAAGTTTTATTGGATTTACTTATAATCTTGTTGGTCTTTTTATTTCTTATTTACAGGATCGACGTCAATTCGTTAAGTTTGGGAGTTGCTTTTCTTATGAGTATGTTGCCACTTCTGGGATTCCCCAAGGATCAAATCTTGGCCCTTTATTATTCCTAATATTTATCAACGATATTCAATCTTCTATTCACCATTCTAAATTTTTATTATATGCGGATGACTTAAAAATCTATAAGAGAATAATTGATTTACCTGACGCTCTTTATTTGCAAGAGGATTTGAATTCTATTTATGAATGGGCTAATGTTAATAAACTTCCCTTCAATATCCTAAAGTGTCGGGTCATTTCTTACTCTCGTTCTCGTTCTCCTATTAAATATCCGTATAAATTTCATGATTCTCTTCTTCAGAGAGAATTATTTATATCTGATCTGGGAATAGTCTTCGAAAATAGTTGGAGTTTCAACATTCACATTGAGAATATCTGTGATAGGGCAACAAAAATCCTTGGATTCGTAATCCGTAATTCGTCCGAACTAGGGCTCACTGCCATTCGTCTCTTATATTGTACATTAGTTCGCAGTGTGCTCGAGTTTGGCTCCATTATATGGTCTCCCTATCAACTTCGTTACTCTCTAATGTTGGAACGAGTCCAAAGGAAATTCCTTAGATTTTTATATCTGAAGACATTTGGATTTTATCCATATCTGTTCCCTAGTGCCTTTGTCTTGGGATCTTTGGGTTTCAACTCCCTGGCAAAGAGAAGAGATTTATTTCTTGGGAAACATTTCGTAAAATTACTTAGAGGAGAGATTCACAATCCCACTATCCTGGAGAAACTAAAATTCTGGGCCCCGGAAAATCGTAGAGTTTTAAGAAAACATGATATATTTTTACCAATTAGGGCTAAATCAAACGTGCTCATGAACTCCCCCCTCTCGAGAGCTGTTCGACTCCTTAACTTACTGGCACATTACTTGGACCTATTCGATGCCAGTTATGTTGAGTTGGTGGAACACATCCTAAATAGCACGATATAAATTTTTCAATCTTATTTCTTTGTTTTTATTTTGTGTACATATTTTTTACTTGATTTTTATTATTTTTTTATGATGTTTTTTTTTTATTTATGATTTTTATTATTTTCTTATGTTTTTTTTTATTTATGATTTTTATTATTTTTTTTATGATGTTTTTTTTGTAATTTTTATGATTTTTATTATTTGTATTAAAATCACATTGACGCTTTGGGGCAACCTGTCAAGTCTCTGTGGTATTGATTTTTTAAAATAAATAAATAAATAAATAAATATGTAGGATAAAATTGAGACGGCTTCCATTTCGGTAGTTGGATTATAGCCGATACGTGCATTCTGTATGTACACTCTGTATGTACATTCTGTATGCATGCTATTAAATACATACATACATATGTATTGCCATTTCAAATATGTATGTTACAATTGATTTTAAAATTCTGAATGTACGTACATATAGAATTTTATACATTGCCTTGTATTATACATATTCATATATGCATATGCAATGTGTTTGATAGTATTATATTTGTTCGTACACTTATGAAAGTTATTTATTGTAAGATTTTATTTTATATTATTAATAGTGATTTTCATATTTTACGATTTTAATAATACGATTTGTTGACGAGTATTCTTATTCGTAAAAACGATTTGCTAAAATCTTTAATGTACGTACATATGTAAATTCATACATATGTATGTACATCGGTTTGCTAATGGAAAAAAATGGCCTGTATTTATTAGGTCAGTACATATGTACATATACATATATATGCTCAGCATATTATATTATTGGTCATCGACTGTTTTACTTAAAAAAATTAGTGGTTTACTGACCGTTCATTTTTATCTACATATATAGTACAATATTATCACTAAAGTAACTGACCATTTATTGACAAAAACTCAACGTTTAAATTATTGCAAATAAATTCAATTGATTGTACATATGTACATATCTATTATTTTCGCATTTTCTATTTATTTCAATTTTTAATATTATTATTTTCCAAACGTTGTGCATTACAGATATTTTCAAAAATATTATATAAAAAACAAGCACCAAAAACCGATGGTAAAATCTTACATTTTTGTCTTCAATGGAAAACCAGATTTTCCTTGATTTTCCATGGATGATATTTAATATACTCTTTATAATTTTTGGTAAAATAATTCAAAATATTTAAATGTTTCCAATTTTTGAAAATATGTATATGTACATTTGCAAGTAGATAGACTCTAAACATATACATATGTATGTTAAACGATACACATATAAAAAAACATGAAAAACGTGTTTACTTATATGTATATGTACTTATATATGACAAATAAAATGAAATAGTAAATAATATATGTATGTATACTATATTAATATGCTGCAAACTTTCATATTAAATATTCGCGAATGTTAAGTAATTTTCTGATCGAGTGGCTTTCATTTATGTCTAAAATTTATGTATCGGACTATTAAGTGTTTTCATACCGTAACGTCGAGTGGTTCATCTTCAGGAGTCAGTGCTAAGGATGACTTCCGGTGGCCAATCCTAGCTCCAGGAGATCCTCCTGATCCACCTGAAACAATAATTATACAAGGAAATTATTAATACATGTAAAAATTCAATTCAATTAACAGACGAATATTTTTATTTTTAATATCAGACGGATAATAATATATTCAATTTCATTATATGTATTTACGTTTTGGCATATCCAGATCTATAATGAATCACAATTACAATACAGAGATTGATTGCACGCAAGCTATGCACGTCGGAAACAATGGAATAATAAAAATGCAATAAATATAAAACAATTTTTTTTATTTAAAATTTTCAATCAATCTTTTGTTATTTAAATGGTTTTTATGGCATTTAAAATTCAAGAAAATATTATTCGATTTGCTGCGTATATAATTTGGAACGCTTCAAGTTCAATTTGAAAAGTAAACAATGCCAAGCAAATATTAATTATACACGCGATTCGCAAAGAGAGCCGAACGAGGATTTTCCGGAATTCGAATCGAATTTTCTCCGGAGAGGAGAGAAAATTTTCCAAAATACAATTTGCCGAGTCGTTAATGCACATTACCCGGTTAAATCAACGTCGCGCGATAAGTAAACGTCAAAACTTTAAATTAAACATTTTATCGTCGATTTTGCTCCACGAATATCACATAATTTCATTAATTGATTTCACCGAAATGCGTTCGATGTTATAATACCAACGATGTCATAATATAATAAAACTCGATGGTATTTGTATTTGTATATGTAGGTGTAGATTAAGCACCATATTCAATTGGTATGTTTTTATTTTTTTGTGAAAGGATGAACATCAAATCCGACCTGACAATATACCGTTTTATTTTGTGTGAGAGATACGAAACTTGGTAGTTTATCCACCTACCCTTTTCCGGACATTGTTACTCACCCGAATATCCGGTATCGAATTCTAGAAACAAATCCGTAATCCGACGATCGAGTGTTGACGATAATTTCCACCTGAAAATACGTATATGGGAACGGAAAAAGTGTTCACATCCATTTTCACGTATACATATTTTTTTATGTCATTCGAAGGGCATTCAGAGGGTTTTCCGCATTGGAACGAATCCATTTCCGGGCAATATCTAGAATTGAACCAACTAATATATGTACATATGTGTCAAATAAAAATAGCCTGGAGTGCTTTCAAATACATACATATGTGTGTATATTATTTGTGTAAATGTACATATGTACATACATACGGTAATCATATCGAAGATTCGTGCTACCTTCGATGTTTACTATCCTTCAAACTTAGACGTAAACCCTACGGGTTGACACATTTTGAGAAAGGATTTGTACTTACTTACATATGAATGTACATATGTAGTGGGCGGAGTAAATCCCAAAAATTTCCAAGGGTTAATATTTTTCCTCGACGCGAATACAGCGTCAACTTTTTAACGTCTCCAGATAGATATTCATATGTACATAATATGAAAACTGTAGATACATTTAAACTCAAGTTTGTGTGGGATTGTATTTTGTGTATTTTTATTATAAATGAAATATCTTTTATATGCACATCTAGAATGAATGTAACAAAAAAATATTGTTAGAGAATCTTAAGTTCATCGCAGTTGAATGCGTAGAGTGAATAAGATTTTCGACAAATTCAACTTTAATTTTTTATTCAGATTAAAAGTATACTCGTATATGTATGTACATACTCAAGAACGCTCTTAACGACTTTTATATGATACTTGTTTTATGCCCGTTGAAATTTCAACGGGTGCTTTCAGATTGATACATGTTTTTAAAATAAAGAAACAATAATCGGAATCGGAACTGAAACAGAAATCGGGAATCGGTTATGCTAATTAAATTATGCAATAAAAAATAATAATGAAATGATAAATTCAAATCGAAGTCGAAATTCTTCCTTCCAATTCCAATTCTTCGCCTTCAGGAATGCATGTTTGTACCTTCATATACAATCGAGCAATAACGGATATGTTTGTTTATATAATACACGTATTATATACTTACATATGTTTTGTAATTATAGATACACATGTTATTTGTAGGATTAATTAATATTAGTTACTTATTTTGGCCTTTCAGTTGAAATTATCTTGATGTTATATGCACTTGGACAAACATGCTGCCTTCATAAGAAAAAGCGCGAATACTTATGTTAATAGTAATGTAAGCATTTGGCCAATCTGATCACGTCTTTGGTATAAAAGTCAAAATATATGACATGAAAAGAGAGGGCAAGTCGAAAAATATTTTTTCTCTTAAATAAGTAGCGCATTGGAAAAAGGTAAAAAGCTTTTCATTTCAAGATCGCGACGTGAAATTTGAATATACAAGATGGTAGAGAAAATCCCAACAGACCCCAAAGAGTGTTTTTGCTCTGAAATCTCAGTCTTGAGCCGCGCCCTACCGCCATTAAAGCCTTCCGATGAGATTTTCCCATACCCCTCACCATTCACATAAAGGTACAATAAATCTTCGACTCCAACAGGTGGAAAGCTTGGAGGAAATTTTTAGCAGGGAATCTCAGAAACAAATAGGGAAAAATCTTCATGCAAAAGACTTTCATATTCAACTGATATTATTATGTAGGCAAAGATAAATAAATGCGGTTTTTTTTTTATAAATCTTCCTGGCCCACTTTCTACGTTATACGTACGAAATGTGCGGCAATAAAAATAGTCAGAGGCAAAAAATTCTTGCAGAACAATAAATGCGCGATGTAAAGAGCTGATAAGGAGATCTATAAAGTTTTGGACCAAAGAAGATAGAATCGTCCCCCAAACTCCTTTGTCTTGCCGTTCAATGCTCTCCAGACCGATCGAGTTCGAGCGGCCGTGTGTTGGCGTAAATTTTATGGACTTTTCTTTACGTGACCGAAATATCAATAACATATCAAATACTTGGTTCTGGACGTGTGCGTGGATATAGAAGGAAAAAATAGGGGTTTTATATTCGATCTAACGGATTGAGATTTCATATATCGTGTTCCGTTTAATTCAATAACGCCATTATGTTATATTATGTGATAATATCAGTATAAACGCACGTGTTTGATATAAAATAAAATAAAAAAACACACAGGATGTTATATAATGTAGGTATATTTAAATACGTTTGTATGTATGTAAATATGAAATATGAAAAACTTAGGAGGAATAGCAGATGGTCAAATTATGTAAAAGATTTGTTTGAATCATATTTTATTAGAAACCTCAGAAATACCTCTGTTTGCATATTATAGTTCATAAATGTAGTGACATTAAAAATATTCAAATATTAAATTCTGTTTTAATTGGACGATTGGATTTAGTTTGATAGAATTTTAACATCAATAAATCAATTTTATTTTTGAATGATTTTATACGAAAATGTAAATATTGGAAAAATTGGGTCATAGTATTTTTTAATGCATATTGGATTTCGAACGTTTTTTCTGCATCATACTAAGCATTTATTTTTTATATTAAGTATCTTGCAAATGTTACAATAGTCAGCAATTTTTCAGTGCCTTCTGGGTAAGAGGAGACATAAAATGAATAAAGATTTATTGTGTAGAATGAATATTTGGTGTTCATTCTTATATCCTTACATAATGCCCGAGGAAAATGTTGCCAAAAAGGGTTCTCTATACAGTGAAAGCCCAGTAGGGTGACACAAAATGGGTTGAGAGAGACAGATGAGCTCAATCTATGAAAGACTGGGACACCAATGCGAGTAGGTTCCAGATAAGTTCTCCCGAAGGAAACTTAGACATTGGGGATTCCGACTTAATGTCGACTAAGAGCGAAGAATACGTAATACTGTCAATTTTATATGCATACATATGTACATATGTACATACATATAGACTTCAAATATATTACAAATAATTTTATCTACTTGGTATAATCATTTGAATATGAAATTTTACATTTACATAATATAACAGACCATTGCAATGGTTCATTTAATAACACCGAATAAAAAAAATCACGTTTTTTTCTTATCGGAGTGGAGACAATTTATCTTTACTTTTATTGGACCAATTATATATTTCCCTACGTTTACAAGGGTTGGTTTTCAATCTCAATTTTTTTTAAATTTCATCTTAAAATTAAAAAAATCGTTTACAACCCAAATTAGTACGTTTAGATAATACAAAATTTAGGTAAAAAACCAATGCTTATAAACGTGGTTAAGTGAAAAATTTGAGAATTAAGTTCATAATATTACGTAAAAAAATGTCTAAAAGAAAGTATATTTTTGACTTGTAAAATTCGCTAGATAATTAATTATAAGTATTTTAAAGCAAAAGAAAATCTTAATAAATAGAAAAAAACACTTAAAACTATTGATTCCAATACTCATTTTTGGTACACCAATACTAGATTTTGAGCTAAAGACTGCAAAAGCCAAAAATCTGTAAAAATTGCGCATTTTTAAACGCTCAAATTTTAAATGTAAAAATTGCGCATTTTTAAACGCTCAAAAAAACGCATTTTTAAAAATCGTATTTGATCTGAGTTTTAAAATCAGCTTATAAGAATGTATGAAATCAATAAATGTACATAATATGTAAATGAATACGGAGATAATGTGTTGATTGCTTACCATATATCATATCGATCTCTTCGTAAAGAGAAACGGTCAAAGCATCCATGGTTGCGTCGTCCAAGCTGAAGCTTTCCATCGCCATGGAGATTGAGCTTTCTGGTGATTCGATACCCAGGTCTCGTTGGGTATCCATTGGAATTATCACCATGATCTCTCGAAAATAGTTCACAAACGTACGAATCAAACACGCACTCAATTTCACACCATTAAATTATTTCTACATATGTATGAAATTTATTATGTATATTCAGCTATAAGTTAATACGTATCCAAATTTAATAACCGGTTGGGCAATTATTTTTTTCAAGTTGCACAATGTCTGTATTGATTAGTCGCGAATTAGTCCAATAATGAGACATGATGACTTTTTAACACGGATCGGTGAACGCTTGTCACATTGATTGATTTGTACAGCTCTATCCATTCTTTTTTGTAGTAAGTGATCGAAGTTGGGAAAGTTCATGTTTTTTTTTCTATATAGTAATAAATTTATCGATATTGTATTTTGTACTAAACAAACAACTAATTTATGCAAATACTCGTTTCAGTTGATAGTTTTGAATGGACATGTAAAAAACTAGTTAGTTTAATGTTGCATACATACATATATCAAGTTTATTGACATTTTGTTTATAATGCTAACAAGTGAAACGTTACACTATGTATGTACATATCAGTACATAAAATGCAAATGAGGCAATTTTATTCTGTATCAATCTTAATACATAGTAAGTAAATCTTTCTGAATGTCTTCAGTATACACTTTCTGTAGTCGTAAATATTAATTAAGAAATTTGGACAGACTGGTAAACGAACGAGAGACGAGACGGGGAGATCCAATGATTAATTAAAGTCAATATAAATGGCCGTTTTACACAATAGTGAATCAATTCTGCAAAGTTAAGATTCAAAATAATTGCAATCAAAGACTCAATCCCAGTTTGTAAAGCGTTTAAAATGTTCATCTCAAAATAGTAAAATGTGCAAAATTAATTCACACTAAACCATTCAGTACATATTATATTTTATTCAAATTTTCAAATTAAATTCAGGATTTGCATTTTTTTCTAAAATATTCGTATGATCAAGTGTTCGGTGTATTTGAATTGAATAGATCAATATATCTTGAGTACCATTTACTGATAATAAAATATTATAATAAGGGATCACACTGAAGATTCATTCAAAACTCAACGAGTAATCTTAATAAGATATAATTTGAATAAGATGTAAGAATCGGATGGATTGCGATGAAGTAATTTCGAAGAAATGAGAACAGTTGAATTTAATTAGAGTATAAGAAACACTTTATCTGCTTAAAAATAATTTTACGCACGCCCAAATTGCTAACGGCTTATCTGGAGCATAATTAATTTGAAACGTCCTTGATATAAATTTGAAAGGGGAGGTGTGAGAGCAATCTACCATTCCGTTGGGAAATGGCGAAAATTGATACGAATTATGGAAATAAGCCTTTTTATTATATATCATATTATATAATAATAGCGAATTCGGGTAATACGTACAATATGTAGAGATAAATTAAAATTCAACGTGCCCCAGGGCAGTATCAATTTTGTTTTTTCGTCGTAACAGTTGTGTTTCAGTTTCGGGAAAACATATACGGAGGATGGAGGGTGATCTCATGTATCAATTATACAATGCGACCCACTTTTGTGTAAAACCCTCATAGAAACAGGTTGAGAGTCCCTTTTCCCGCAGAGCAAAAACAAAGTAGCGCGGACACCACTCGCCTTAGGGCCATACTTTACCTCGATAGGGTACCGCGAATTTAATATATGAACTCGAAAAGCTGCTCGCTTTTAAGTATAAGATATAAAGAAAAATAAAAGATAAATAGACTTTTCGGAGAAAAAGGTGTGGAAAGTCGTCTTTTCAAAGGACAAAAATAAAATCGACAATAGAATCTGAGAACGACTCGAGTGATATTTGGCTGCATATGTATGTATGTATGTACTTTGAATATGAATTTTTCAATCTGAGAATATATTATATTGATCAAATATATTTACAATATGTATATACATACATATATAGACAGTTCTTTACACAGTCTAAGTCTTGATTTTTTGTATGAAATGTTTTGAAGTCAACCATGTGAATTTATTATTGAAACTAGTGTATATTTTATGTACATATGTTGTATGTACTAGCTGAACCCGGCATGAGTTGCAATGCCACAATAACGAATGCAATTCCCGTTCCCGTTCCCATTCCCGTTCCCATTCCCGTTCTATTTCCAGTTCCCGTTCCCGTTCTCGTTCCCGTTTGTCGGAAAAACCAAGGCAGCGAACACATTTGAAATTATTCAATTATTTTACCCTAACCACGCATATCGCGACGCGAAAACATTTGAAATTGTTGCGTTGCAATGCTACTCATTCCCGTTTTTCCCGTTTCCGTTCCCGTTTTTGACTGATTTTAAATCCTGAAAGTTCCATTGTTCCATCGTACAATAACGCATACAATTCCCGTTCCCGTCCCCATTTCTCGATGCGTTTCGATAAGTAAATGTTTCAGTTTCAAATAAATACTTAATAATCAAATTAAATTATAGTAAAGTATAGGAACGCAGACGTGACAGACAGACTAACATTGATATTTATATATATGTAGGATTGTTATGAGAGGTATGTAATGTAAGCGTTGGTATGCGTGCGCGCAAGTTGGTTAACAACGTACATGTTTCCATAACTACACACTGGCGCTTCATACGTCCGCGTCGATAAAATCGTAATTACGAATATTATTATTAAGAGGTTTTTTCACAGTAATCTTCCTGGACATGCATACAACAAATCCTGAAAGTTCCATCGTAATCGGTTCAGTGGTTTAGGAGCCTATTCGAGACAGATAGACAGATAGACAAACATTCAATTTTATATATTTGTATGTTACACCGAATCCACGAAATTACAAGCATTCGGCAGGAGAATTGCCGAATGCGTGAAAAATTCAAGCACGTTGCCCAGTTCACGGATTCCGTAAATTCTTTGCCGAATGCGTGAACTGGACAGCGTGTTATATTATAACCAAGTGTCAAAGTGACAGCTAAATAAGGATGTTTAATTTAGTTTAATTTACATATTATTATGTATAATATTTATTTATTTATTTTATTTTTATTTTTATTTTACATATATACCAGGAAGGCCTTACAGGAAAATCCCAATGCGCCTTCATGGCCAATTACAAATACAAATGCAGCATTTTTTATTATAATTCGTTGAATTGCGAGACACTGTAAAAACTCGCAAATTAACGAGACATCTATGAATTGTACATAAATTCTTATTGTACATCCATCAAATTTCAAATAGTGGTGACATAGTAGGTAGGAAGGATTTTTAGCCAATTTTTTTTTCCGGGAACCGTTTCAACAATGAAATCAGAGAAAATTGGCAAACTCTGATAGGAAACGATCAACCTGGAGTCACAAATCCAGGTCTGACCAACAGCATACTCTGAAAAATTCATTTTCATTCAGGGATAGAACCCGGCACCTTCTTGACGGTAAGCAGAAGCTTAACGTCCGAGCTATGCTGCTGGCTACATACATATGTTTCACTGTTAAAATATTGATCAAAATGTATAAAAATGGCATTAATTTATGTATAAGTCATATGAGATGATCGAAACATATGTATGTAGTCATATTATACATAATAATATGTAAATTAAACTAAATTAAACGTCCTCATTCAGCTGTCACTTTGACACTTGTCCACGCTGTCCAGTTCTAAAAAGCAACACCGGAGCGCTGCTGTCTATTTGCCGACTCCATGCTTTGAGCAGACAAATTCTTGCCGAATACACGCATTCGCCAAAAAATTTGCCAAATCCGTGAACTGGGCAACATGCTTGCACTTTTCACGCATATATATATATATATATATATATATATATATATATATATATATATATATATATATATATTACATATATATGTAATATATATATATATATATATATATATATATATATATATATATATATATATATATATATATATATATATATATATATATATATATATATATATATATTACATATATATTACAATATAATATATATATATATATATATATATATATATATATATATATATATATATATATATATATATATATATATATATATATATATATATATATATATATATATGTGCTTACCCTGGGTTGCAATATTTTTAATATAAGCGGAAACGGTAATCATAGCAACGTTGTAATGCGGTTTCCATGGGAATTTTCATTTCTAAAACTAGGCATTTTGATACTTAAAATTTCATGCAGCACTTGGTGCATCTATTTGAACAAACAAGTATGTTCATGAACGAACCAGAGTGAACACTTGGACTTTAACATATACATATTATTTCGGGTTTTTGCGTAAAAATTCAAATTGGAATTTGTATATTAACTGTATTTAAACGGAAGATATTAAAATATATCATATTAAAATTGAAGAACTATTATATTGAAATCCAGGTTAAAGTTTTAATCCGATTTGGAAAATTTTATATTAATTTATTATTATTAATATCAATATTAAACAATTAATTAATTGTTGAAAAAACATTTCGCTGGAATTGCTTAATATAAAATCAATTATTAGTATTTCAAAGATTTATTCGAAATGTTTCTATTCAAAATTTGGTATTGACCTATACTATAAAGAGTTGATTGTTTATGTAACTAAAAATCAATCGATTTTGATAGTTGTTTCGAATAAATTTAAAACCTGTCCCGATCGTTGAAAGTTTTAGTATCGACATGCGCGCCACAGTTTCGCAATCGCAATTTGAACAGTCTGTAGACACGGAAAGTTCACTCGATATTCACAATGAAGCGATTGCGCAACGAAAAAGTTAAAATCCCCAATTTTTATATACGTCATAAATAAACGTAAGTTTATAAACAATTTTTTGCGAGATTTTTCCTCGTAAATATTTAAGACACGTATTATTGTTGTTTGAATTTTTTTCTTTTAAACATATCGTTGCGAATGAACGCGACGAGATGATTTATGCGATAAACACATTCGCCACTCGTAATCTACCAATTACGAAAAAAACCGCGAAGAACAGGGAAATGCGAAAAAGAAGCGATTTTTCAACGTAAAATATGATAATATATAAAGTTTGCATGAAAAGAATATGCACGGATGTAAACACAAGTCGCAAACGTAGCGAAATATTAGTACCGTGAAGTGGAAAATTTGTTTTCGTAACTTTACTTGACTTTGCTAAGATAATGTTAGAAGCTTTGTATAACGTTTGTATTGTAGTATTTATTTTAAATAACGTTACGATTCGAAACGCATTTCGCTTCCATAATTTTACAGACAATTTTTATATTACCTCGAATGCTGAGCGTGAACGTCTGAACATAATATCTTCTACTGAGATTGCATACATATATTTTATATATATATATATATATATATATATATATATATATATATATATATATATATATATATACATATATATATATATATATATATATATATATATATATATATATATATATATATATTTTACAGGCCTTCGAAGAGTTTTGAATAAGGGCAAATTCTACCTCGAAATGGACAGCTCGTTAGAAAACTTTTAAGACGATAACTGAATTTCACGATAGAGCGCTTTCTGAACGACGTTGAAGGGGAAAAAACGACGTTTGAGTGCTTCTAAAAATGTCAAAAACGCAAGTCATTCAAGATCAGTACAAGATTTATACCACAGAATAATGAGAGAAAAGATTTTAAAGAAAAAGAAGGAAAAAACAAAATTGAGATGACGTCAAAGGATTAAAATCATAATTAAACAATCTAAAAATTACGTAAAAAAATGGTTTCCGCATATAAAATTGAAGCATAAATTAATGATAAAAATCATTGATAAAGTTATCAACTTAAATATAAAAAAAATCATAATGCGTGCTTCGTTTATTTTCTTCATATTCATATAACTGAAAGTGGATAGTGCCCAGGGAACGGCATGTCACGAAACGAATCTGGTCCAATCTGTCTCTTTCTCTTGTTATTTTCTATAACACAAAAAGTCACTAGAGAGCGTTTTTTCTAACAATATGTCCAAAGAATTTGAGAACCAGTTTCATTCAGAGACTTATATACACAGTTTCGTATAATAATTGTAGTAAATATCTAATACAACAGCACAATCACATCACATATGACATGTTTGAAAAACAGAATGTAATATGGAATTTTTGAACCAATATACTCGTGGGTAAGGACGCACAGCGTGCAAAAGGCTGTCGCTCTTCAAAGGACATTAATATAATATGTGTAATACGAACGGGAGAAAACTCGCATCTATTGCGACTTTTCCACGGAATTATCACCCATCCCACCCCATCACTCTCAAAGCGGAAGGCTTACGAGCTTTCAAGCTTTTTGTGACTTTTGTTGGGATTTGTTTATCCGCATATTTGTGCTCGAGAACCGAATGCCATTGTGTCGTGCGTTCCGATGAGTGAGGTCTTCTCTTTTGTAGCGAGCGGGAGGAGGATGAGGATCGGAGAGGTGGCTGAGGCTTTTATCTGACCCATCTGTTGCCAGCATCACCTTTTACGTGCCAACGAACCTGAAAATTCTTTATTGGCATTGCAGATGGTGAGCTTCTTTCCTGTATATAAGTCAGCTAAGCCGATTATACATAGGATTGTTCACTTTATCCGTACAGGTAAGTACTTTGGCTTTATAGAGAAACTCTAGAAGTAGCGCTTTAATCTAAAGTCAATCTAAAGATTTTCGATAAAAGTATCTGCCGACGTCTTAAGATGGAACGTGGTATGAAACGACATTTATTAAAAAAGAAAACGAGGTTCAGTACATTTGAATGTTAATTTATTTGATAACTTTCGATAATCTGGTAATCTAGATCTAAATCTAGCAATTTTCCATAATCTTGTACAGGTCTTTCATTTGACAAAGTCTCATTGTGTAAAAAAGCTCAGCTAACCAATACACGTATTGCTAAAAAAATGCGTATATTTTGTGGCGTGGCGAATGTGTATGCCGGCTGGCGGAAAACAGAAGTTTTAAATAGTACGGTGACTATTTATAAATCTTGTTGATGATTCAGGTATCGACGTGGATTCGGAGGATGTCCTGAGTGATATGATTTGATTTAAATATATGTTTTCTTTTTTATTTCTTAAATGTTTTTGTTATAATTTGCATTTATTGTACTTTTTATATTAAAATATAAAGTAATCAATTAAGGAATTATAGTTTTTTTTATTTATTTTATGCCATGTAGTTATTAATAGATAAGACTTGGTAAACTAAATGATTTTGTACATGTTTCATACTTATTGTTAAAAATAGCGCCTCTATTTTATTTAAGCCTAAAAACGAATTCGTCAAATTTGTAAAAAAAATTAGACCCTTATACCTAATCGTCTTCAATGCGTGGAAGATGGTGAAAAATTCGGGTCTACGTGACGAGACAGAATGTTAAACGACAAAAAACGCAAATATCGGAAGGCAAAGATCGAAAATCGAAAGATCAAAAAAAAAATGGTGCATGGTAAACGGTACATACTCACTTAATTTGCGCGAGCAGTATACAACATGAACAAGAGGAACATGTTTTTCCTCCCGTATTCTGCGCGCGCACATTAATACGGGAGGAAAAGCCTGTTCCTCTTGTTCCTGTTGTATCCTGCTCGCGCAAATTAAGTGAGTATGTACGTGAGTATATACCGTTTACCATGCACCCTTATTTTTTGATCTTTCGACTACAGATCTTTCTATTTTCGATCTTTGCCTTCCGATATTTGCGTTTTCTGTCGTTTAACATTCTGTCTCGTCACGGAGACCGGAAAAATTCACATACATCCGTCTCTTAAGAAATAAACAGTGACCATTAAACATCACGTGAATAACATGACCAATTTGAAATTAGAAAATTGCGATTTATTTGCTAAGTTGCGATTTATTTATTTATTTGAAATCTTAAGTTCAAATAATTGTGGCATAAAACACTTTTGAAATTAAATGAATTTTAAAGATTTGATATGCATTTATCCAATTAATTTTCTCTAACGTTTTAAATAAATTATTTTCGGGGTGTATGTGAACGTAAGTTTTGATAGAACACTGTACGTAAATACATACATATGTATATACATATATGTAGTATGTATTTGCAAAGTTTCAAGAAAATCCGCTCGATAAAAGTGGATTAAAAATTGATTATTAGCATTCTACTCCACATGTATTGTCAAGCTAAATAAAATTATATACATATGTATTTAATGTATTGAAATAAAAATGAAATAAATTGCTTTTGTTTGTCATATTATATTGTAAATCGTTTTCCAGTAAAAAATATTAATTATATTAACAAACTGTTATATATTCAAACGACATAAATCTATCTACACATATTTTTGCCTAAATACCTATGATATAACAAGCTTATACTCGAAGCAACATACACAAAGATCACTACAAATTAAAACGAGATCCGCAACGACATATGTACACACATATGTATGTATATTATAATAATCGTGCAGATAAAACCCAACCAATTGAGATCGACAAAGCGTCAACGGACAATATATACAAATGTACATACATATAACAGACATAAAGCGCGGACAGGCTTTGTCACACGGTTTTACTGCGAAGATTCCGGACCTTCATTACGTTTAAGCCGGAACATTTCACCTGCAATTTACGACTGAAATCGTCCTTGATATAGGAGAAGGTGAGAAAATAAATGGGGGTGAGTGGGTAGGCTGTAAGGGGCTCAAACTGAGTCCTCAGGGTGTGTCGGTCCCGGTAGGGTCACCACCCTGTTGATTTACGCTAATTGCCAGCAGTACAAGGGTGCGGCACACACACCCCCTCGACGATGTCCTTCTGAAGTTCGAGCCCGCGTCAATGGTAAATAAGGGTTATTTCTTTGATGGTGGTTAAATGTAGGGTGACTATTGGAGGCGATCGACCCTATAAATAATCCCCATGATCGCGACACGTCCGATTTAATAGACGGGAAAATGGGAAATATGGCAGTCAGTGGTGGAAATTGCGCGTGCGAGAGCTTTTTTCCCATGATGGCTGTAATAAGGTGACAGTGGAAAAGTATAAATTCGTATGGAGACTAGTTCGTACTATATTCGTACGGAGACAAGTTTTGCCTAATGGAATCAACCCGCACGAGTAATTTTTTATTATTAACTTTTAACTTAACTTTATTATTTTAAGTGAAAATTCATAATATTTAATAATAGTATATTAATTATGAATAGAATTTTGCTACATTTGCCTATTAATTTTTAAATTTATATTTTTTACCAATTATGCTGTAAACACTAACATTGAAATAAGATAATATTTTAAATAGTAACAAGAAAAAAATAGTATTTAAAATAGACAATGTATTATGAATAATTTATGAACAGTAAAAAGCATTTAAAAATCTTTTTTTCATAAAGCATTTAAATCTCTCCATTATATAAAAAAATTTCATGAATAAAAAATGTTGTCAAAACACATATTAATATTGTGGGTTGATTCTATTGAGTAGAACTACATATATTTATCACCTTGAATGTATAAAAACATACATATATCAAAATTTACAAACTTCTAAAGAATAATCACTGAGGAATAAAACTGATATTATTAGTCTACTCAAAAAGTATTTACTCAAAATTATTTTTATATCATAAGTACGTATGTATTTAGAGAAATGATCAACCAAACAAAACATGGGATACTAAAAAGCATAGAATATATAAAGAAAAACAATAAATGACAGAATTTCTTGAGTAAGCCAAAAATCATTTGAAAGGGCAGAGTTTTCATGTTCCAAAAACTGATCAATTTACATTTAAACTAAATCTGCCATAATCAATGAAGTTTTGTACCTGTTTATATCCAAATAAGGTGTATTTTTATTCGGAATGGAACAACAACCAATCTGAGTTTAAAAATCATTATACGAAGGCCAAAGTATATCATTAAAGGAAAAATAAATTATATAGAAATAAATTAGAGTTAATAAAAACATATGTACATAATAACAAGCGCAATCAATCTAACTATAAATAGACCGAAAAATAAAATCATCTTCACATTTTAAAGTTCATTGCCTCATACTATTAAGTCAGCGTCGCACGACTTTTTCTCCCGAACGACCTTCTCCATCATCCATAGTAACAACATACAACATGAACCGTGAACCACATACCATATAATTCGTAAAAAAATAACAAAAACACCAAATCTGATATTCACTAAGATCTTTTCAATTAAAAATTAAAATAATTATAAAAACACAATAGTTATATGTACCGCTATCGCGCCCGTTTAGCTCGCGTGCTCGCGCGGCCCTGAACTTAAAAATCAGTGACGGCGCGTGCCCACTGCAATAATATAATTTTATTGCGGTGCGAATCATTAATTCGACAGCCAGTGGCGGCGCGCGTGAAAGGCCGCTTATGAATGTATATCAACGTATATTGTTCGTGCACCGTGACCCACATTTTCATTTTGGCGATCAACGCGATCGCGAGCCGCCTTTTGATACGTTGCACTCTCCGGATAACCGGTCCACATTTTTCGATGACTCCGATGACATTTGACATTTCGAATATACTGCACATATGTATGTATATATTATATTTTCATGGCCCGACTGCAAGCTGCTATAAAAACCGAGCCAGTATGCATTATCAAAATTAGCTCGGATATTTGTACGTATGTAATATATAATAAGAGAATGATAATTATTTATGTCGATCAACCTACATACGTCATTGTTGACGGTTCATAAATTAATGGTTGTCAGTCGAAATCTTTAGGGCCACTCCAAGGGCGTCAGGGAGAGGCTAAAAGCCGGGCGTGGGCTATGCTGGTATGTTATTTGCTGCTGATTAATTAACAATCATCGGTAATGCTGGTAAAGCGACGAGCCCACGGGCGACAACTTTCTGGGTCATACTGTTGATGTTTTCGTGATTTTTGTGCGTGGACGGAGAGCAATCATCAGCGACCGTCGCTGTCTGTAAAGCGGGTTGGGTCTTGTGAACGTTCTCAGATATGATTACCTTAACATAGTACTGATGTAAAATTCATATTGAATCGAATAAAAAGGCTTGGATTTAAATTTTGACAGTGTAATCAATTGGGCCAATACTCGGGAATCGATCAATGAAAAAAATACCATATTAGTTTAGTATGTATGTATGTACATACATACATAAACTAATAGGCCCTTAGGACTAATTGTGCACTTGTAACTAAAATAGGGATATACATATCTTGACCCATAAGTAATGGGAGCAAGTGCTGGAATTTGAGCGCAATGAATTTTAACACATAATCTACATGCATTCATATATGTAGTATCTAATTCATTTTCAGACAAGTATGTATGTATATTTGCCTAAAACAATTCACTCACATGAATATTGTATTGTAAGATATAAGACAAAATTAAATATTACTAAAATGTGTAGGCTTTTATACTGAACAAAAAAGATGCACAAATTTGTCGGTATCAAAAAATTATTTATGTGCGATAATTCCACAAGGGAAAACTAATAAAATGAAATGAAATGTGTAGGTTTGTTTAATACAAAAAAACGAAGAGCTTCAGTTTAATTATATAGTTGGTGTGTTTCTCTGACATCCCATAGAACGGTAATTAGCACAGGTAATTAAGACTTCTGCTGAACATCAATTCGAATGATTTCGAGCGTAATACATGTAGTGAATCTTCAATTAATTATTGCTGGCTTTAACTCGGAATGGGTCGGTGATAAGCCTGGTAGGATATTAAGATATTCGGTGCGGTATCCTTAACGATTGACGGTCTCTATATTTCCTTCCAACGAAATGGGCTTTTATGCTAATATGTGTGGTACATTTATGTTTGAGACTTTACCTTTATAGGTTGAATGGCTTGTAAGGTAAAGTTTTAATCTTTGTAAGTATATAAGTAAGTATATATAAGTATATTGTATTCAATTAGCTCAAAGTACTGGGCGATTTATGTTTAAGCGTCAATTCTAAACATCTGACCTAGCCCGACCTTAACTAAAGTGACCTACATACATATAATATGTGTGGATGTTAATCTTTAATTTGCTTATGAAAATATTATTTTCATAAGAAAAGTAATTCCTATTTTCAAATGAATAATATTATGTACTCTTACATTTATGTAGGTTTAATACATTATGTGATACGTACTAGCATTTTGAAATAAGAACTTCGCCGTAGAACGTCACGCTTGTAAAAATATACATATGTATATTATATGTATGTATGTATATACATATGTACACATATACATATGTATACATATGTATATACATATGTACACATATACATATGTATGTACATACGAGTATATGTATAAAAGACATCTGACAATCAACATCATTAAAATACATACTTCTAAATAACAAATTTTTCTTTTATTGAATGCTCATGTAATTACATATATGCATATTGTTGATATTATGCATGTAATTACATATATGCATAATATTATGTACAAGTATAATATAATATTATATATAAGTCACATTATTAGAATTAACTATTTGGTTTTAAGAACAGTCAATATTTATATTCAGTGATTTTCTCATTGTTTTGATCCAGCGAATATATATATATATATATATATATATATATATATATATATATATATATATATATATATATATATATATATATATATATATATATTGAAATACGTGGCAAGTAGTTTTGATACGTTTTCGATACGCCAAATCTACACCGTCGTGTCCCCTCACAAACCTCGCTCCCCTGGTGTGTTTTCGGTGATATTTTATTATTGTAATGACAGTGATCAATAAAGGTGATTCCCATATATGGAGAAATGTAGACAAAACTTGTCCAAATAATAAGATCGTATGAATTAATAATGATATGAAGATACGCCTCTCACAGCTGGTGTCCACGTACGCGTCACATGCCGCCGAGTGTGTCCTTACCATTGTAGATTTTTTATAACCTTGATTGGAAATCATCGATTTGTGATATTTACATGAATGAGAAGACTATATATCAATATATACATATGTATACTGAAAGCCGATACATATATTGTCAATAAAAATAAAACTACACCGACAAAATCTACGACGTACTTGCTACATGTACTGACATGCTGTTATCGAATATAAAAAAAAACTATTTATTAATATTATACATGTATCATATGTATGTACGTATATTCGTAAATAAATTCAAGGTATCGAGAGCAATAGAAAGGTTGCAAGCAAAGGCCAAATGTCAACACTAACAAGCCGAGAGTTGCGCTTTTAAAGTACACAGATATGTACGTATACAAAAGCTAACAACTGCTCCAGAAATGGCCATTCATCGGATTTCACTGTTGCAAATATATTCATCTTGCAGATAGACAATGCGAATCCGACACAACGGACGTGCAGCAGAGCATAACTAATCCCTCGAAAATTACCCTCGACAGAGGAAGATTTACTTGGCAAATTGTAAATCGCACTTATGCACACACCGGCGTACGTGTACGATAATTGCTATTCCTTTTCATAAATGACAAAAGAGATTTTCATATATATTTGTGAGCAAGTGTAAGTGTATTTTCTTGTATTTTCCGAGCATTGTTAGGCGCTCGGCGTTCGTTCCATTCGTTGATGGAACGGAACGAACGTGCTGTTGTTACGGTAAATTCCCTTCGTTTGTATCGAAATTATGACAAAAGGAGTTTTATTAAACGGCAGACAATGTAGAGAAATTGTCGATAATCTCACGTACAATAAATTCCCTCAAACCCCTCTATCGCCTCCGTATCGGCGAAACGTGTAATAATTGGTTCGAGCTGTAGAAATACAATGGGCGTTCGATAAATATGTACAAAGAATAAGAATTATGTATTAAATGGAATATAAGCAAAATTTAATTGATTATAACTTTTGTTGTAAAGTTTTGTAGTGATTATTGTTCAATGCTGTCATGGGATTTATATGAAATTCAAGACTTGATCAAGACTCAAGCGAGACGCAGAGATGCGAAAATCCCCTGATCAAAGATTGCTTAAAAGGTGTCTGGGAAATCCCAGTGGGGCATCCTAGAATCCTTTGAGTGGTTTCATCGAAAACAGGTTGAAGATCCCACGGTTTGTTTTTATAGAGACGGTGCAAGGCAAATTCTTCTGTAGAAAATATGTAAGTATAATATATTCGTTGCGACCCTAAGACTAGATGGGATGAAGATTATATTTTTATTAGATAAAAGTACCATACAAAATGAATCATTACGTTCAATCAAAATGAATCATAACTATCATTACGTCTCATGAAATGGATGTATGTATGTACATACATATGTATGTAGTTGTAATACTACTTGCAGTTTCATATGATCGATTTTTTAATCAGTGATAACAGTATCATTTGTGCTACGGAAGAAATTTATTATGAAAATAATATTCAAAAGCATTAGAAACTGATAATAAGGGGTTAGTAGTTTATCTATATATTTATGTACATACATACATATGTAATATTTCATTATCTATGTACATCTTCAGTCAATATTTATTTTCGGCTTGCATTTTCTCTCCTATCATAGAACGGAAAATATCGTTACTAATTTCTGTTGTAATATCATGTATTTAAATGGTCGTATTATATTATAATCTACCGCCTCTCACCATCCACTGCTGGATGATGGCATCTCCAACACGCTTCCATTCGTCTCTGTTTTGCACATCTTATCCATCTCACCCAACACATTTTTCTAATTTTGTCTACCCATTTTCTTTGCGGCCTTCCTTTTAAATTTATTCTAGCACTTCTTTTGTCCATTATACAAACCTACGCGATCCACTCATTGCCATTTTAATCTCTTCACTCTCTCCACTATATCCACCACTCATATCATCATACTTCTGCTCACCCACATATTCCGTTTCCTATATTTCCTCGATATGCCGAGCATACAGCGTTCCATACTAATATTAGTGCATGGTACTTCGTGTATAATATTGGCCATCAATGTTCAACTTTAATATCGTATTATATACAACTAGTGTTGTGCCCGTTGATTTTAACAGGCGGTTTCGGAAAGGAATACAATAATTAAAATAAAGTTATATATATATATGTATATGAATATAGTGTAAGGTAATTCATAAGCGCATGCGGGCACTATTAATCGTAAAAAGTCGTGTGTGCGCATTACACGCTCACCGATCCAAACCGTTCACCCGTTCGAAATGATGAATGACTGTGTGTGTCTTCGTGGATATGTGTATGTGTGTACGCTCTTGTCGCTGACGTCACACGTGTCAAGATCTCTACCCCCCACTTCCCCGCTTCCCCGTGTCTCCTCGACTACTTGATTCTGATTAGCTGTGCGCCTCTGTGACTCTGATTGGCTGTGTCTCCACGCGTCTGCCACATACATACCCACATACCCACAGACAAACACACATTGTGAACGTTTATTATATACATATATTATTACAAAATGTGAAACTGAACCACTCAAAGATTTATAAAAAGAAAGATTAAAAGCTTGTGTTACTGTATGTGTGTGGTCATTTTGGGGATTTAATGGTGTTTGAAAATTATATCATTATTCTCCACGAGAAGAATTTTATTTCTTTAATTATATAAGACAAAATGATATTTTATTTTTTTGAAAAAAATAAAACAAATATTATTTAAAAGTTAAAAGAATAAATATACGAATTAATGTTCTGAAAGAGCAATACTACTTGTAGCCTTAATATAAATTGAAAGCTACTCAAATACAATAAATGGTTTTAGAATCGCAATGAATCGTATTTTATATGACGAATAAATAAGCCACATAATTGTACATGTATGAGAAAAGTACATACATACATACATATATGAAAGAACGTTGGAATAAAATTTAAGTGAATAAAATTTACACCATATAAAGTATATAAGCTGTGCAATAAACAGTATTAAAGCGAGTTTATTAATTAATTAAAATTTGCACAATTTGCACGTCCCGAGTCAATGTAAATAAACCCTTAGAGACAGACGTACAGTCGTTTCGTACGTTTCAAACGTGACGTTATCAACTTTGTGAAATAATTAAAAAAAAGCTAATTAAATTAATATTATACGTAGTACGTAGAGCGACTGACACGCATACTGGCGTTTATCAAACTTTAGAAATACGATTGTAAATAAATAATTACATGTTCTTGCCTAAGCATATATTATTATATGACTATAGGCAACCTCTGACCCACACAAATCGCTATTGTAGCAACAATGAGTCGTCCCACTGACAGATTAAATTATATCTAAATTAATAATCATAACACGAGACAATCTTGACGTAGCCTAATATTCCGTAATCAAATATGTAAAGCACAGTAAAAGTGTATACAATACAGTATGTTTAAAATTTAAATTTAAATTCATACTATTTTTTCATGTATAATATTATATGTATTTAGATTACAAACCATTCAAGAATTGTTATGCGATTATTTTAAATGGTCATGTATGCCATCTTGTTTGTAATGTACTATAATAATATTAATTATAATTAAAAGCAACAGGAGCATGCATTAATCAGTCAAATAATCTAGGGCAAGAATTCCGCATTAAGCATCACGAGACCCCTCCCTGTTCAATTACCGATAGTTATACTTTTTGCACGGTTTATAAATATTTAATAAATAATTTTAATCGTTCGCTTCCACCGAATTTGTAGATACGAAGAAGTTTCTAGCAAAAGGCTAGTATTTTATATTGTGGCCTTGACATTTAAGGAAAACGATCTTTATTGATGAAACAATTGCACCAAAGGCGAAATTTTCATTCAACATACAGTATGGTTTATATCAATATAAAATTCAAGCCACGTACATAAAAATACTACACACATATTGATGTATCAAAAGTGAATATTTCAATTGTTTTGAACCGCTTTGTTTCATTATCATTGGATTAATTCGCATATGGAATAATTTAAAATTAAAATACGATATACCTACATAAGATCATACAACATCTTATATGTGAATTTAATTGCACAAGTATCACAGGTTATTTAATTTAAATATGTATGTAACTACTAATATTATTATTTTTAATCAATGAAAAACACACCATGATAATAAAATTATATTTTTCACCGCAGTGAAGTATCACAGATCATAATATAAAAATTGTATTGTTTAAAAAAAATTAACTCATAATTAGGTTTTATAAAACTTTTTTGTGATTCATTTAATATATATTTTTAATCAAAAACACACACACGCGAGCACGTCACTGTAAATATATATAATATATATTAAATCGTCATTCGAAATTCGCTATTGACGGTAGTAGTAAAGACACGTTCCCCGGCCATTTCTCACGCAATACTGACTTGACCGATTGAGTTACACACAATGTTTTTGTTAAGCAACCGTTACACGTATATAATAAAAATCTGCGAGAGATGAAAAAAAATATACGCGAGACTAAAAAAAATAAACACGAGCGATCTGCTCGCAATGAACTATTGGCGGAAATGCGGTTATAACGATTACGGTTAAAAATATACACAAACGCAGATATTATAGATACTAGATGAATAGATAAGGTACACATACACGCGCGCTCTTGATGGAATTTAATTTGAATTATTTATTTACATATATAGGTTTATACTTGTAGCATACTGCAATGATAATTAAAACGTCAAACGTGGGTGAAATTGCCTTCAATTTGATGTCAACGTGCGGAAAAGTTAATGGAAATGTCAGATTTCGTTAAAGCGACGCAATCCTAAGATTCTTATAATAATATATATATATATATATATATATATATATATATATATATATATATATATATATATATATATATATATATATATATATATATATATATATGTATATGTTGGTATAGTAAAATATTAATTTTTAAATGCGAATTTTCATATAAACTATTAATGTTGAATGTTAAATAAGTATTTAATAACTTTAAAAAAATGACTCATATTTTTAATGCTTTTACATATTTACTTATATGAAGATCAGATAAGTAAAATAAATATGTATGTATATTTATCATACACTTTATCATATTTATACATATAATACGACTTATTTTACAACATTAAATTTGATTGAAATTTTTCAAATGATGTACCAAAGCAAACAATTTTTTTTACAATATTTTATTTTTATAAAAAAAATTATTATTATGTACCTGTTGCGATACTTATGGTATTAAACTTGTACATATATAAATTTTAAATTATATTTAAATTATGGTGACAAATGGTTTGTCTTAATGTGATGAGGAACCGTTTCAACAATGAAATATAAATTAGCAAACTTTGAAAGGAAATGATCATCGTCACAAATATCCAAGTGTGACTAGCAGCACTGCTGAAATACTCCGAATAAATTCTTTTCAATCGAAGTCAACCAAAGGCTTAAACCTGAGAACCTCAAATGTTTGGATAATATGTACAGTATCAATTTAGTGTGACCTATCATGGAACTATGTCATTGTATATGAAAAAAAATTACATATGTATCAAAATTCTTCATAATACAGGTGAAAATTATGATAAAATTTGTAAGATTAATAAACAGTTCTAAAATTAACTTAGCGATCCCATACATATTCACTTAATTCAAAATTTGCATATTGCTTAGCATACACATTACAAAATTTACACTTCATAAAAAGTCTAACGTGAAAAATCGTATAACATACATTATAGCTGGAACACGAACGGGAGATGTGAAAAAAATAATAACAACGATCGATATTTAAATACTGAGCGTGTGCGGGTTGCATCGACACGCGTAACATTTGACATTGTGTAAGATCGCGGTGCGGTAAGCGTATAGAGTGTTGCACGCGAGCAAACTTTACACGTCACGGATAAACGTCTCCGACGCCGAAACGTCTCAAGCGACAACTGGAAAAAAAGTCGCATATCTACCCTCGTCAATGACTATCGTTCGATACGAATTCGTGTAATTTCTACGACAATTTCGAAGCGTGCAAAAAATACCAGAAGAATTCGCCATCGAACGTTTTGTTATAAACGTGCACAAACAAACATCTGTAGTGAAAAATACGGCTATTTATATTATACTTTGTTGGTGTATTTTGTTAACGCGCTCGTTAGGAGAGACACGATTCACATTTCGTCTTCATATTCGGAAGAAATCCGGTATGATCTCGATTTATTTAACACGATCGATTCTATGCGAATGCGATCGTCGCATATGTACTGCGCAGTCGATAATTAAAAAAAATAGATTACAATAAATTGTTGTTTTTCAAATCGAATGAATTTGTTATTGGAGATAGGTACTATTGTATAAATGTCATGTTAAGTCAATTTATTAAACGGAATTACACTGAATTGAATTGAAACCGAATATTAATGGTTAATATTACTCGTGGTATTCCAAATGTGGTACGAATGAATGGGCGTACATATACATATAATATATGTATGGTAAACGGATTATTTCGCAAATTGCGATCGCGCATAGGAGAGTCATTGCCACGAAAATCGCGAATACGGAATATCCGGCACTCGATCTCTCGTTAGTAGGGATCCCAAATCCGAATATTCGAATACTTTTTATACGAACTTCTTTTTTATTTTCAATCTACAGCACATTTAATCATACATATTTGATGTTCCGGATAAATGATTCACTTAAAATTTTAAGAACATCTTGAACTTCTTAAAACTACAAATAAATAATTTCGATATTCGATATTTGAATATATTCGAATATTTGGGATCCCTACTCGTTAGTATGATAGTTCGTGTGTGTAGCTCTCGACGTAGCTCTCACCGAGCCGCACTTACCTTAGTCCAAAAGTTTACGGATTCAAAATAATCCGAATTTTGACCTTTTTGAAAAAATCTCGTAATTATACGCTAGCAACACAATAACTAGCGGTACTATGTATCTTTATTTTAGTGTTATGTACTTTATTTATTTCGTGATATACATACGTTAATACGTATCTAGAAATATCGGAAGCTTTGATAAAATCACGTTAAATTGAAGAAAAGTATTTCTCTCATGGTGACTAGCGAGCAGAGATGTATAATGTATTATATATCTATGCTTTCGAGCTAAGGAATTTTACGTAAAAAAATACAGCAACTTTAGATGTTCAAATACTATTAAAATCTCCGGTTTTTGCTATTAAAAACTGTGATACAATGATCACATGTGCACCCGCAAAACAAATCCGTATATAAAATTCAACAGGGAATAAATACATGGGTTAAGTACATATGACAAGGGTGGTTGATAAAACGGTGAGAGTTGAAATGACAATGGGCGGGTCACGTAACTAGAAGAATATACAAAAAAAAGTGCTAGAAAAAGTGCAAGTGGTACCCGAGAGAGTGTTAAAGGGTGAAGGGAAGGCCGCAAGGAAGATGGGTAGACGAAATTAGAAAAATGTGTTGGGTGAGATGGATGAGAGAAAAATAATCGAATCGGTTTCTAAAAACGTGTGGCGATTAAGTGGTTAAAAAAGGGACGTTATTTTGACAAGTTATAAGTGTAATCCGAATTGAAGTGTATTGAATATGAAAATAGGAACAAGACTGCAAAAATCATTTGATTTTTTTTCGCCAAATCGTGAACCGTTGCGTTCTAAGGACGCGATATGGTAGTTTATTTAAAATAAAGCAAAAAATATTGTCTATTCAAAAAAAAATCTTAAATACGTTTTAAGATAAGATAATGTCTATTGAAAAAAAAGGGTGACAGTAAATAATAACATTTTTCCATACAATGGATACAGAAGCCCTGACGTAGAAAATTGTAAAAGGCGTCACAGTTTTTTTTTATTATTTTTTGTGTGTATTTATGTACATACATATGTATATCTTCCATTTAAATATTATATTATATTAAATTGACTATATGAAAGCCTTGACAAAAGGGATAATATTAAATTGCTAGTTTGTTTGCCATATCAATCAACTGTTTTCTTAAATGATTATTAAATGAACTATTTTTGATTTATTTATATATATAAGAGCATATTTTTCTTTGTATTAAGATTTTTCATTGCATTTTTTATATTTTATTATGAATAAATTACATTTAATATATTAAATTATTCTAATATTAATAACTTTATTCATTTATTAATTTTTACAGTGGGAATTTTTTTATTACAACAATTCTCGTTCCATTAATGTTTTGAATGAAAAGCTCATTGTCATTTCAAAATAAAAAAATATAAATAAAAAATTCAAATACGAGTATTTCAATAAACGAGATTGGCGCGTATTCAATGAATAATATTATCTAATAACAATATAATAAATTGACATTCAGTTGAAGTGGACACATTTATTAAGTATTCAATAAATACACATACACACATATGTACAAATATGTTTTTTTCAAATTTAAATCAAGTCATTGCTATTGAGGGATATTAGCATAACGTTTAAATCTCTTTATATTGGCCAGATCAAGGTGAACAATTTTCGTTTGTAGAGTTTAAACGAAACGCGTTTAGATAATAAATCCCTTATCGCGTATAACATCTAGGTCAAACCGCACAAGAAACATTAAAGACGCATGATTACGTCTAGCATACATTTTCGGCAAAATTGAATTAATGAATACCTTCTACCTAATTCGATAGAGGCGCTCAATTACGACACAATTTCCATTTAGACAAAAGCTTAAAAATGTTATATATGTAGTTGAAATCGAATAAAATTTGTATGGCTACTAAGTTATTCAATTAGTAGCGATCCTTTTTTTTAAGGATATAAAATTATTTCGACATGAAAGCGATAGTCGAAATTCTCATTAAGCGAAATTCGCTTCTCTTGGTAATTTCCATCGGAATGTTGATAGGATTCGTACAAATAACATTTTTTTCATTGTCATAAGTAATTGCGCATATGTAATTGCGAAAAAAATTGTATTTATTCAACATCATCATCATCATCATCGACGTGAAGAGCTAAAATAATTTATTTTTTGCATATATGTATGTATATACAAGATTTTCGAACGTGCTGAATGTGTGGTTAGCTAACTTGAATGGTATGAAGCGTGTGTGAGGTGCATGGCTAGGAACGAGCGTGTAGCGACCGTTTTTCATAGATTCTTACACTTAAATAATTCAACTCTGTTAATTGTATAAAAATATAAACTACACGCGATTAAATGTGTGTTAAAAGCTTCAATTCTTTTTTTTTCTTCAAACATTTTATCTTTCCAAAAAAAATTCAGTACAACTCAAAGTACATATGTACATTTTTTAATCAAAATGTCTACAAAAGTAATTAATATTTTCGGTAAAACTTAAATGAAATACTTTTAAATATACCCCCCCCCCCCTAATAATATCCATTCAAAAGTTCATCATTATCATTAATTGATTAATCATTATTTAATTGATTGTGTTGCTTTCAACTCCTTCAGAGTACAAAAAATTAAATAAGGCTTCAAATCGAAACATTAATTTTCATGATTATTTTCTGTAATTAGCATTTACTTCTAAAATATATTATAAAAAACATAATGTATTTTATTTATCGCGATAATAATTATAAACGAATGATATTCATATAAGACGTTTTCTCATATTATGTTGAAAGTTGTCGCAAATTTGTTCATATGTTTACATGTATTTACGAATATTGTATATGAAGTTTTTTAATTACTAAAAAATATATGCGGCCACAAAAGTGTTAAGAAGATACAAATATCCATAGAATATTTATGTAAATTGAAATTTTATAAGAAATGATATTCTCAAAACCTATATACATATATATGTATGTATCATCAGAAGCACTAAAATGCTGTTATGCAGATAATATACTTATGTACATACATATATGTCAGTTTTATTAAAAGATTTAAAAGACAAACCATAAAACGAACTCATTCTTTCATATAAATATATATTTCTTCATATGAATATATATTTCTTTCATGTGAATATATTTTCATTCTTTTATATTTCATATTTATATTCTTTTATATTTCTCATTCTTTCATTCGTGCATATGAATTATTGATATTTTTTAGTATAATACATCTTATAATATCATCTTTTGTACGAAATCGATTCTTCATCCATTGATACGTCGTTTAAGTTAGAAATAATTGAAAAAAATAAGCGATGGATTCATTTTTATTTAAAATTTAATTTAAGCAAAATATGAAGACACAATCGGAATTTACAATATATTATAAATGTACTCAGACAGCTAAATTCGCTTCGAGAGCTTCTGTGTAATTCAATCGATCAATTTAGCAACTCCTCATCCCGACGAGCACCCATTTGCAAATTGTATCAAAACTCAATTTATCGGTCAAGTGACAAAGTTAGCCGGTCGATATTTTATAATATATAAAATATATTTTTTTATCAAATTATTTATATTCAAAAATTCACCTGAAAATCCTTATATTAACTAAGTTATTTACGTTAAAACGCTAACTAATCAATTTTTATGTTTTATATTTAGCATATTGGGAGTGATTTTGTATTTTTTATACATTTACAATTAAATTGTACATATTCTACGTCTCGTCTAAAGTTGGGGGGCTTTTGGTCAAAGCTTGAGAATCGTGCTAGGAACCCGACGAAATAATGGATAAGTTTTCCCCGCACGTAGTAATGGTTAACTCGAAGTTTAACTATTATTATATTATCGCGTCGAAAATGTATAGTGAGCGTTTCGGAAACAATAATAAGAGCAATTTATTAATAGTACATTTTTAAATCGATTCGCTTTATTAACTACTACAGTTACCTTGGAACGACCTCATCGAGCGTGCGTGGAAACCAGTTATCAATGATCTTGATATGGCAAATAAGAAAAAATATTTAAAATATGTATGTATATGATTTATGTAAGTACTATAAATAGTTACATAATATTAAATCAAATATGAATGGAAATGAAATCGTGAAATTGACTTTCAATGCGTAAATCTTCATTTATTTCAAACGAATGCAGGATTAAGTTTCATATTACAGAAGTTATGAATTTTACTTTTATTGCTATTGATGACTTCACTGTTCAATATCTAATATAAATATTATAGACAAAAGCTTAACAAAGGATATCTCATTTAATATCTCGATGCCGTAACTTTTGTTTGTAGGTTATCTTACGAGTATAAAGGTTGAACTACTAAATCATATTTTGATCTATGTACATAACATTATATGATATACATATACATCTACTAAAATATACAGCCCTATTCAAATACATACATATGTATGTACATATCATTTTACTGTTCTATTTTTTATCTCTTTGTATTTTCTTTTACTTCGTTTTCTTTTTCTTGTTTACTTTTTCCTTTCTTATTCTTATTTTTATTTTATAATTACTATCTTGAATGTTTTATTTCTTTTGCTATTTTTTTTCATTTAATTTATAAATTATTATTTATATATTTTACATCTAATTTATATATATATATATATATATATAAATATATATATATATATATATATATATATATATATATATATATATATATATATATATATATATATATATATATATATATATATATATATCTAATTTAGTGATGGTGATATGTATTTTTGCCCAAGAAATACACTCTCAACTCATCTATGTATATCCGTGTAATATAGAGGGTTGCATATAGTCGACCCGATCAAGCACAAGACTTACGTAAAATGCACGTGCTATTGCATTCACCCCCTATATGTATATGTTTAAGTCAAATATGTATAAGTCAAGCCCCTTGGGTTAATCGGATTTGCCTCCTCCCCCAAATACGTTACATAAATATATAATTTATGTAAATTAAGTAATACTATCTATACTTGTTTAATCTAGTACTAATTTATATATGGAGGTGCATATTTATAGAATTTTCTGAAATTTTTGTTAGGACTTAAAACTACGGAATAATAAAGAAAGTTGTTTACGTGTAATATTTTGATGTTGTGTGTTATATTGAAAGTGGGCCCAAGGATTGTGATGAAATTAAATGAAACTACCTTTTTCAATTCCAAAAAAGGGATTTAATCTTGATCCTATCATTCTCCACGGAGACGAACTATAGACCACTGCTTGAGATATCTACTTTACCTATCTGCTATCTCAGGTAAAATTAATTGATAAACAAAAAATGATTCGTTCAAAATGAATACAATTCGATCAAATCATGATTTACAAAGTAGTTTATGTATGTACATACATATATGCATGAATCTATCGAACTAGACATAATTTTAAGATTTCTGCAGATCATACAAATTCCTCCAAATATACATAGCTCACGATTTTGGAAAACCTTAAAACAAAGTCCTTGCTGTTTTTGCTAATCACCAGATGTTAATTTTGACATTGACATTAAGACATTGCTATACGCACGTGATGAGTTGATTTGAAATCCAACTGCTAATCGGAGATCAAACAGTGTGTGATGATAATACGAGCCAGTACGTCGGCTCGATTAAAGGGTAGGAAGCTCACAGATCCCTTGAAGTTCGATGCCTAGAGACCTTAAAGCTCTATTAGACGGAAGCTGCCGTTGTCGGCTTTCACACGTCCGAAGGCCCGAACGGTTCTCGCTAATCCACCTTTGATGGGCTCATGGCCCTTCGCTTTGGTGGTCCCAAGGTCCTACTAATGCCTCTGAGCTTTAGCCACCACGAAATTGAATGTGGAAACTCATGAATTAAATCGCAGTTGGTGTTTGCGTTTGCGGCTTAATTGAAAAATAAACTAATGCATTGTACCCGAGGTGAATTGGAAATTCCTAAATGGAAATACACGGAAAAGTCTCGCATGAAACATGCAGGTTAGAATTTCAAGTGATACGTTTAATGTGCCAGCAGCGTGGACTAGTTAGTACATTATGCTTTCGAATTGAGTGGTCACGCTTTGATTGCCACTAGCTGGACAGACCTTGTGACTCCAGGTCGATCATTTGCTTTCAGAGTTTGAAAATTTTTCTGATTTTCATTAAAACAATTGTAAATTGGCATCTCCTTTCCAATTTCTCTTGCAAATCTTAAGTTATTTAGTGTCTTGAGGTTCGCCAATTTCTATAATAAAACGCTGCAAAAATTTCTTCATAGATATCACTGTGGTTGATGTTTGTATGAATTCGCATTGTATAAAAATGTTTTAATTAATTGTATAATTGTATTGTATCTGTATTACCACACCCGTCGCTTTGGAGCGATCTGTAAAGTTGAAATAAAATAATAAAAAAGTACCATATTCAAATGTGTCGCATTTAAAATCACTTTAAATCCGACACTATCTCTTGTATAGCAATAATACTCATATCGTTGAGTAATGCAAGAATGACGTTTTCTAACAATACTAATAAAGTGACATAGTAACTTTCTGTTAGTCTGTAGTATTGTTCCAAAGTTATGCAAAAATGTATGAATGATAAACGAAATATCTGCTGATTCTGAAATAAAAGCGTTGAAATAAAGGAATCTGATCAAATAAACTTCATATTTATATATGAAGAAAATAATTTGAGGACTGTGATTTTATCTACATATACATTTGTCTTTGTGAGGTTGTAAATTTGATAATTAAGGAGGCAAATACAGATGGAGATAAACCTCTTTTGAGATGTATTGTTGGCGGGGCATGTACGAGTATGTATGTAGATGATTCCCGTGACAGATACTTTGAAGAAACGAATACTTTGAAGCTCAAGAAGAAGGGAAATCAATTATTTGAACGCGTGATGTGAAGAAGATAATATGGTTTAAAGGGAATCATCATTGTTTTTGATGTAAGAAATAACGGAAGCTATTCCAGAATAAGCTGCAATAATCTAAGTCAATCAATGCTTATACATACATATTAATATATACATAAATAAAATAATTAAAAATCATACCAAATCATTTTCAATGAAAGAAAGCTGTTTTTATTTGATGATTTAAAATTTTATGAAAATTAATACTATCTACTATCTATCTTACATCTGTACATATAAATGTATATATATATATATATATATATATATATATATATATATATATATATATATATATATATAATATATATATATATATATATATATATATATATATATATATATATATATATATATATATATATATATATTTATATATATATAATTGTCATTGAAAAGCATTAATTGTAAATATGCATATGTGAGTAGCGATTCATATTCAATTTGAAGTGGCCCTCATAGATACATATAGTACATATAGTAATACTTCTACTTTAGCAAGATTAAATTATAAGGAAATAATTCCCCACTTCAATTTCAATATGTATATGATAAATACAGCGTATATATGTAAATACACTTATATTGAAAGGTATGTAGGTATATATCTACAGATAGATTTATTCACTCGTTTATTTTCGAAACAAACGCGAACACGTTTTAATATCCGATTACATCGACGACGATCTATTTGATACACCGTCTTAAAAGCATCCATTCATCTACCTACGTAGAGCCAGGATAGTATCCATTGTAAATCGCAAATTCGCTCGGATAATGCACGTCCGTTCTTCGGAGGTTCGGGATATATTCGCAGACAAAAGAAGAAAGGAACCCCGTCGTCCCCGCAGAGGGTAATTTATTCATGAGGTACCCGATCGCGACGCGCAAGGGGTTAAAAGTTAAAACATCTCCCGACCAACCAACCACCTACGTACAACAGAACGAACAAGAATTTAAGCTTCAAATATAGATCATAAGATCGAAATGTACTGTTTCAGTGCAATGGTGAAAATTTCGATCGTGAGATAAATGTCGTTAAATTCCAACGGCGGCATTTCCATTTAAATTGTATCCCACGTGCTGTCAACTTTGATCTCTACCGATAAATTCTTTCGATTCGTTTACATTCCGGTAAACGGCTTTGGTAAATTCGCGCGTCCTCCCATTCTGCTCTTCCTATCTACCCGGAAACGGATGTGTCACAGCTGTGGAGGCGAAATTAAAAATGCAATAAAAATGGTAATGGGAAAACACGCCGTTCGCTGTGTACACGTGTATGAAAAAAATGGGGCGAGTGAAAAAAAAATAAAAATAAAAAAGATCTACATTTCGTAGAAAATTGCACGCACAAACTTAATATATTCCAATTTCGATCGATTCTGTTATGTATTGTTTTTTATCAATTATGTATTGAATATGAAGCGTATTTGTGTTCATTAATATTATGCATTAAGCAATTAAATTTAATGTTAAGTTTTTAAATTTAATTGAGCTTTGTTGAGTGAAAAAATGCTAGCTAGAAAATTTGTGTAATTTAAAAAAAATGTCATGCGTTTTATTTATGTAATAAATAAATGTATTGTATTTAAATTATAATATTTAAATATATTTAAAAAGCATATTATGTAAATGGTAATATTTGAATTGAAACTAAAAAATATTTAGATTTAAATTAATTAAATCTAAAACGTTAGTAGTTTACTTTATCGTTTTTAAGATTATGTGATTCTGTTTGATTTTATTATAATTCCATTCATATTTCATTGTATTATAATACCATTAAAAGATTATTGTATTTTTCATTAAATTAAAAAGTTTTAATACGCAGTTATAATCAATGAAAAAACAACGAAATTTTGAGCATTATACGATTTAATTTGATAGCAATTTTTCTTCAGAGATAATATATTCTGAAATTAAATCCCTCGAATTATGATATTTAAGCGAAGATATACGAGCCCTAAATGAAAATCTTGCTTTTAATACGTCTGTTTAACTTTTTCATGTTGTACTCATTTGATGTGAAGCCTCTCATAACAACTACTCCTTAATTAATATGAACAAAAACAAAAAGAAAAGTAATCATCGTAAAGTACATATATCTGCATAAATATAAATCCTAGACAACATCTGAAATGTAATCAAAATGAACAAAACACTGCAAGCAAAAGAATTATGAATTAAATATTGTTTACCAAAAGCATTTGTTGAAGTGCGTGGAAAATTTGAGAAAACCGTTAATGGCAAAAGGACGCTGCTTTCGACGATACTTTAATATTTCCATTGACTCAGACCATTTTAAAGACCAAACCAAAATGACCCAGACCATTTTAACAAAATAAATTCGATTTTTAATATTTCAGAATTGAAAGATTTTCCACAAAAATATGTACAGCTTCCGTCCGGATGGATTTTTCATAATAACAACTAACTACCTTATAAATATATACCACGAGAAACTACTGCCTTGTTTGAATTCTATTCAAAAACTACAGAATTTCTTTAATAGAAAATTTAAATTGAAATTCACATGAAACTAAAAAGACAATTACATTCAAAATTAAGCTTCATTGTATGGACAGTAATGCAGAATTGAAATTTTTCAACAATTTCTCAGCTAGAAGCTAACGAGGGTTTTATCACTCTATTTGCGTGCCCTTGTGAATTTATTACGCAATGTCACGATCCATTCAAGTGAAAAAGTCATAATTAAAACTACACAAGAATTTCACAATACATTTTAAGTAGATATATGTATATGACAAACAAACATTTAATGGAAAAATGAACGAATCACACGGAAAATTCATGCCAATATATATGTATGTATATCCCAAAAACATATAACATAAAATGCTATATACATATGTAGCATGCGCGCATGCATATGTTCGTGAAAAACAAATAAGTATGTATGTAAATCAGTATACACGTGAGTATGAAATGTTTTTGATTTTCTTATTGAATAAATAATATTCACACTCATTAAAAAGTAACAAAATCAAATTGAAAAACAAACAATCATCATATAATTATTTGTAAATGCATTATTAAAACGTGTTAGCACAACGCTACGCTAATATTAAAAATAAATATTATAATACACAAATTACAATGTGAACTACCGGCGTTAATGTGTTGTTAGAATTTCACTTCATCAAAATATATGCAAGCGCAATTTTATCATAAAAGTAAATAATAAAAAAAAAGGAAAAATGTTACACAAATACTAAATATATTACTAAAACGTTTCAAATTGGTTACTCAAACAAAATTACTGTGAATTGAGGATGTAAAAAAAATGTAAAACACAACATTTTGTTTCAAAATACACATAGAAATTTTACCTGAATTTATGGATTGGGCATCTGAAAGAAAATAAAAAGCATAAGTATTGTTTGAAAAGTTTCAATCATTAAAAACTTTTGATCTTATAAAAATTTGCACGTGAAAGACCTGCTCGTATTTCACACAATAATAAAATTTCTATAGAAATTTCTTCTTTCAAATGGAAAAACCGATATCCATTGTTGAATTTTACATTATAATATACCAAATAGTTTATAGTGCCTATTTCGAGGAAATCCCATCTTAATAATCGGATAATAGAGGAGAATCTACTTTTATGCAAATTTTTTTTAGACATATTCTATGCTACTATATGTATGTATATAGGAATATGTACATAGATTCAAAGACGTGTTCTTAAGATACTACACTTTTATTAAAATTACATTGTATTATAACATCAAGTCAAGATTGATTAGACTACTTAAATGCACATAATACATATATTAATATGATAATAAAATTCATAAATAGCACTATGAAATATATTATATATTGTTGTTATCATTCATCAAGCTGTAGTTTAATGCTTCTTAAATGATTATCAACCGGTAAATTACTAATAAATACAAAATTAAATAACAACGTTTATCGACAATAACAAACACTCAAATTTTTGACACGTTTGGAAGATATACATACATACATACATATGTATATTAAGCTCTTGAAAATTCATCAAAATGAAACATCATGACATGATTAAAATACGTTCGACAAAATTACAAATTAGAGATATACATACATCGATTTTATACTGTTAGGGACAATGTATCGAGATTATTCACGTTTCGTCCGACACGATACGGCAACAGGTAAGCCAATAATCCGCTTTCAGAAGACCTGTTGCTGATTGCCATAACCTACGTGGATAACCAAATTTTGACTTTTTAAAAAAGTTCTCTACTTTGTAAAAATTCCAGGTGCTAATTTTTCCGCGATTAACCTTTCCAAACATTAAGCTCACAAGAATATATTATAAAAACTTTAAATAAGCGTCCTCACAACCTTGCTTTGTGTTAATTAGGTTGATTTAATTATAAAAAATGCGTAGGAGTGAATTTCAAATGTTATATAGCATTTATAAATGTATATTAATTCTCAGAAAATATAATACCACTCAATGATAGCTCATTAAAATTTGAAGAATTCAATTTTCATCGAGCTCTTATCACCCCACACTCTTTCGGATAATTTTACGAAATTTCGTATTTTATCTTATTTCTATCTTCGAGGAAGAAAAATTACAAATTCTAAATAATCTTCTTCAAATTACAGCATCGATATGAAGAAATTGAAACATACTTAAACAGAATTTTAAAACGACGATGAGCACAACTCCAAAAAGATAATTCAAGTTTAATATATGTATATTATTATATATGTATATATATATATATATTTTTTTTTTGTTTAAACATAATTGTAGGTATTAGGTTTTGTAAACTAAATATACAAAGCTCATACACATTTTTCTTTACGAGGTTTTGAACATTTCTTTTTTCATATTATTAGATTCCCGATTCCGATATCGACTTCGATTTCGACATCGATTTGAATTTATCATTTTATTATTATTTTTTCATGCAAAATTTAATTGGCATGACCGATTCCCGATTTCTGTTTCAGTTCCGATTCCGATTAATTACTACTATTCATATTGTAACTTTATTTTAAATCATGTATCAATCCGAAAGCACCCGTTGAAATTTCAACGGGCATAAAACTAGTATATATATATATATATATATATATATATATATATATATATATATATATATATATATATATATATATATATATATATATATATAATTAGGTAGAGCTTTCATTGAATGATGGTGAAAATTAAGCAAATGATTAAAATTTAAATCATCGATTTTATTGCTTATAAAATATTTGAATTATTTATTGAATAAAAACCTTCTACACATACATATTTGGCGAGATAATCCGTATAATAAACGCAAAATTTCAAAACGAATTTTCACACAAGAATAACACTGACCGATTCGTTAGTGTGGAAACTTTTTAGAAAATTTCCGTATTCACAGCTGAAATAACATAAAACTTGACGGAATTATCTTAAATGTTTACCGGATAAAATAAACAGCGGTACGAACGGTTTCATACACTGAGGTTCGAATTAAGCATAATAATTATTATCTTTTCTATTCAAAACTAATTCAAATAAAAATAATTCAATACGTGCGAATTTACGAGCACTTTCAAGTAATATTTTAGCACTGGCAAAAACCCAGCTTAATTTAAAGGGTTTAACAGAATTTAAAAAAATACCCATTTGTATAAAATGTAAACTTTTTGCATGGTAAAAAAGTAAAATCCCGTGCTGATGGAAATAACAGTATATATCAATATCAATGTTGTTTTTAGTACTGAAAAACCCGAGCTTTCACAATGTTTCATTACTTCAACGCTTACAAAATGTTTTTGAATAAAATCATAGCAAGTATGTACATATGTATGCACGTCATTAAATAAATGTTGCTATTACGATAGCAAACAAAACAGTTTAGTCATACATGAATAACTTGGAAAATTCCATCCAAACTTGACGGTTATACATGATATTAAAAAAGCATATTAAAGCAGATATCACAATAAACAATATGTTCAATTTCATCTATAAATTTTCGCTTTCATCTCGATATAAGTCACTACGAATAAACGTGGCCTGAAGCGACGGGCTGAAACCCCAAACAAAAAGGGCACACATCTCCTTATAATCTCCTCTATTCATACGCATTAAATCTGGAATACGCTCACATTACTGTTTTGATATAATATATTATTCTCTTCGAGGGAATATTTAATGTGCGTTGAAAGAAATCGTCAATATATGTATGTAGTATAGTACGCCTAGTAAAAGATATTGAAATAATGCGAAATACATATGTACATATGTATGTTCATATTATGTATATATATATATATATATATATATATATATATATATATATATATATATATATATATATATATATATATATATATATATATATATATATGTACACATATGTAACGATATTACATTCTAGAAGCACAAAAAAATGAAGGAAAATAAAGTAAAAGAGCAAGAGCTTTTCATATTGGCCGTAGGCGGTTTATATTTTACTGCGCACCCAATTACAAAGTGTTTGTTTTGTTTTTATTTTACAATTTTTTTCTCTCTTTTTCCTACACAGTTCAGACATCCCAAAATATATTTTTCTATTCCCTCCCCCTCATCCGCGAGTTGTTTATACGTTAGAAAGAAATATTTCGTGTAGCATAATGTGAGCTTTGTTGTGAATGAAATCGTGTAAAATATCTTTTTATAATAGAACAAAATAGTTGATTGGATTTTTGAGAACTTTTAATAGAAAATAATACTGACACTGCAAAATATACTCCTACACATTTGTTGTAAAATAGTGAAATATTTACCGGGAGCTCAAAGCCCAACCCTACTAGTATTAAAGCTCATCCTTTTAGTAATATTACTGGTGGAGGCTGTCCGGTTCCTCAACGTGATAGGAGAACATCTTGACTTGTTTAATTGTCGTGTTGATGAATTGGTCAGCTTCATGAGATTCAACACTAGTTTGTTGGAAAGAGATGTATGAATGGATTTTTTCATAATAAAATTTTTTTTTATAATTTTATTTTTAATTTTTTTTTTTGATTTGTATATTTTATTATATAACCGCTGTGACGAATTGGGGTAACCTGTCAGGTCACAGCGGTCTTTAATTATTGTTATTAATATTATTATTGTAATTGTAATAATTGTAATAAATAAATAAATATGTATATTAAAATATTATATAACGTTTAGATCTTTCGCTTTACGAGAAAAAATTACATTATACGTTAAAAGAAAAATTATTGTATTTTGAATTTCATAACTATGAAACATTGATTTTCTTTCTGAAATTGGACAAAATATATTGAAGAAAATTTTGATGTTGTGGAAGAAAATAATAAACTCGACTTGCTGCCTATAGTTAACCCATTTATATTAAGGATCTCAACAATTGAGGTTGGCTTATTAAAGAGTAATCAAAGTTAATCTGTCAAAATAAATTCTTCATTTTAAATATTTTATTTGAAACTGCTTCGAAAAAATTAAAATTGAGCCTAATTCTATTTTTTATTATTAATTTTAGAAAATAATTAATCTATGGAAATATTATATTTAACATTCGCATTTTTGTATGGAAATAGATTATTCGTTATACCGTTGACTTTCTTACAATATATTTTGGCTGTAAATTGTATTTAATTTTAATTTAACAATTTAACCCATAATTTAACGTATGGGTTAAATTGTAAAATTAAACTATGAAAACCACAACAAAAGCGTTAATAATGCGCCTATGACTACTCAAAAGGGTATACCTAGTGGGAATAAAAGAAAAACTCCGACGAGTTATTTTATCTTAAGCTGCGCGGAAGAGGGTCGGTAGATGGTTAAGAAAAGGTAAAGCAGGGGAGTTTTCCGGGTCTTGCCTTGACGAATATTTTCAAATTAGCCTAAAAGTGGAATTACAAGTAAACCCCGAAAGCACTTACGCAATCCTAAGCCACCTCTGCCATCCCCGCGGAGAGGCTTTGTCGGATTTTTGAATGCTCGAATATTCGAACGAAATATTGCTCATTGTCCAAATTTTGAATATCATAACGAGTTCATTGTTTAAGTGTTATGCGTTTATTTTTTTATCTAAATCAATAGCACAACAGTTATTTTGGAATGTCATTGATTTTGGATCCCTTAAAAATATTCAAACTTACATTAATTATATACAAAACGATTATAATAAAACGACAATAATGCAGATCAGTTTTATCATTATTATTTTTTGCGTAAATAATAAAATATTTTCAACTAAAATCTTTAAATGCATAAAATGCATATTTTGTCGATTATTATCACTAATGTGAAAATCTCCATTACAGTAAAACCATGATTTACCAAATATATAATTTTAGTGCGCGAGATATAAAAACACTTGACTTTTTTTATTATTATCAAACAGGAATTGATAATATTTTCTAAATTAACACCGACATTTTTTTCTTTAATTTTTAACATAAGTGCCATGACAGGTTGCACCAAATCGACATCTATGGTCAAACTTCTACATAAATACTAAACACATGTACCTATAGATATACATATTTAACAATCAAAAAATTCAGATTTTCGAAGAATTTGCAAGAAACGGGGGGAGGGTGGGGGGGAGGGATTATGCCAATTTTATTGGGTCTGTCATAACAATTGAGTTAGATTTAAAGTGGCAAACTTTAACAGGAGACGGTTGATCTGGATTTAACAACCATCTATATCTTATATGTATCGAATAATTACTTGATTTCGCCCGGGATTTGAACTCCCAACCTCCCTCCCTACTGGTAAAAATTGGCGTAACCAGTGAGCAACGCTGTGGTTCACTCTTATGTATTTACATACATATGTATATAATGTACAGAATTGATCGTTTTATATATACATATAAAATTTACATAAAAAAATATTTGATTGAGATTAAAATACAATAAATTCACTTATTAAAAATATTTTGTGATGTATGCATGAATAATAAAATGATTTTGATAATCAAAAATATTTCAATAACATATTGTAGTATTTACAAAATATGTGAATAAAGAGCCGATGAATGCACTCGCTCAGTACATGTGCTCAATTTTCAGAATGATGCAATACATTTAATATTTCATTCGTAACGCCTCATATAAACTACGCTATTTTTTCCATCGTAATTCTTACAGCGGAACTAAAACATATTGCGGCAATTTCCGAACTAATCTCGCGAATCGGGGATGAGTTTTCCGTCGAAACTTCACCCCTCATATTTTTTATATACCCAACTTAGGGCACAAATATAAAGTGAAAATTGCACCGAGCGAACGGACGCCACTAACTGTCCATTTAATATTTAAATTTCAGTCGAGCTCTCCTCGAAAAAGCAATTACGTCACAATCTTCAAATACGAACTGCGAAAGGAGAAAAATTGTATGTAAATTCTCCTCCTTTCGATCGCGTTTTAATTGAAAATTCGCCAGTATTGCCGATGGTGTTTTCGGAACCGCTTTCTCTAAGTGGTGTTTACAGTCGTCACTTGTTTGCACTCGATAGGCCTTCGAATTAGTGCTCAGTCACATCGTCCCAAGGGCCGTAAATCAACAAGGTATTGTGTGTCCATGGCGGCGAAATTAAGTCGCAAACGTAATTATGCGCACTTATCCGTCGCGGAATTTTGCAAATTAGAAGGCCTCGAAGTCGCGCGTCGAATTTGTGAGGAAATGTCCCGGAAAAATCTCGAAAAACTCCGCCAAAAACCCACTCCACAGAAAAATCGTAATGCATCTTAGTTCACGATTAAATAAGTAGTTGAAGCATCCAAACATAAAACAAAACAATAAGTTAAATTTGCTAGAAGCCAATCATTGTTATTGGGAAAATTAAAGCTATGTACATATGTATGTACATACATACATACATACACACATCAATATTATAGTATAAGCTTCCAGAAAAACTGTTAAATCTTTAAGTCATTGGTGCAATTTTAACCTGTTTCATCGGAGACATCGATGGAATTCGAGCGCCCTGCAATAACAATTACAATATATGTACTGCAGATTTCAATATATGGGCATAAATATTAAGTCCAATTTCCAGCTCAAAAAACATTATTTCTGTTTAACTTAATTCACAAATTACTATCACTTATTTTAATTCGATATGACCAGAATCTTGGAAAATTATTACAGCCTATCATTTTAAATATTTTTAAACGCAAAACAATATATTTAATATTTTACGAGATATTTCTTGAAATGAAGAAAAGTGGACTTATATTGTATGATCGATATAACGGATCATATATTGTATGATCGTATATTTTTGGAATTATAAAATATTAACATCGATTTTTAAAAGCATTTCACTATTCATGTACATTTTATTTTAATGTTAGTGCTTAAGGCATAATGTAATAATAAAAAAGTTCAAAAACCTATTTACAATTCTTTAGTTTGAATTATCAATTTGAAATTTGTTTAATTGATTTGAATTTAATTCTTTCAAAACGAATAATGTTTCTCTCCCCCTTCCTATCATATATATGTATCATATATATGATTCACTGATTAAGCCATTGTTTCCCAGTACAGAGATCGAGGGTTCAAATCTAGGCCAGAATCGAGTAATTATTCGATTTATATGCGCTGCTGGCAAGATCTGGATGATTACTAAATCAAGATCGACCATCTCCTGTTAGAGTTCGTCATTTTATCTTACTTAATTTTTGTGAAAGATCCAATAAAATCGGATTTCCTCACCATTTCTCTCAAATTCATCACAAACCAAATTTATTTATTGTTAAATATACCTATGTACATTGTAGAACGTGTTCAAGTTTGGACATACATAGGTGTTACGTTGTGGCAACCTGTCATGGCAGTTATGGTAAAAATAAAATATATAAAATAAAATAAATAATTAATTGAATTGTTGCATAAACGTTGCCGTGTCTGATTCATATTTTTTGTGTAAAAAATTTTCAATTTAAAATCATAACATATCAATGATTTTATCACACGTTTATTACCGCTCAAATAAGAGTAAAACTATCACGTTCCATTTTAAAAGGTCGGCACGCAATATATTGCATATCCGAAATTCCTCAAATACTGCTTTTAATTTTAATCCATCAAATACAAATAATGACCCAACCATTAATATATTTATTTCAGATGTCATTCAATCACATAGAGGTACGTGGGAATAATCACATCTCTACGGATATATGCATCTGCGTAATACCTATAATATATAATAGATGGTTTTTGGGGGGTGTGTTAATGTCAACCCTTAACTGCTGCGTTCGGTACTTGACCGTTTTCGGTCAGTGTTTATTCACGCAAATCACGGGATCACGCGTTTAATGGCACCCACCCTCCCACTGTTCCTAAGCCGATTCGTCGAACAATGTATGTAGGGATTGAAGGGATCGTTAGTGGTCCGTCGGCAATTAAATACTTTCACCGAGATAAAAAAAAGCATACTACATACATATATTGACGTCTATTCTTGAGGATACATATTTGCGGTGGTTGCGTCACAAAAATATGCCACATGTAAAATCATTATCCGTTATTATTCGTTGCATAGCAATAAAACTTATATTATTGAATGGAAAAAAAATAGTACACAAGAATCATACCGATGAATATCGTCTGCAGAACGTCTAGTCTCTCCATGTTCGTATTGCGAAAAATAATAAATTGGCTTAGTGTCTTATGGTAAGTTTGCAGTATTGCGAAAAAAAATGTACAAAATTTTGTAGTAAAATGTCTTGCAAATAGGAGTATTGTCAAATTCAAAAATACATACATATGTATGTTAAAAAGAATGTCGATAATGAACCGTTATATAAAATCGAATCTAGTATTTTAATTTCTGTATGAATTCGAAATCTAAGTTTTAATACAGTAGATAAATTTTCTACGTGTGTAAAAATTGGGGTCAAATTTTGAATTCGATGCAAGGGTTGTAAATGTTTTCGCCGATCCTGTAGGAAAATGCGTATGGGAGGGATTTCTCTCCTATTTCCTACTTATCCTACTTTTCCTTTTGGGTCCTTTCATCTCGGGCCGTCTGACTGCCGCCTACAAATAAGCTTCATTAGATCCAAAAGGGGGAAAACTGATTCCGCAAGTTACGCCTTACACATTTTAGAAACAATTTACGATGAACACCGTCATTGCCTCGCCTAATATCTACTTTTCTCTACAAGGGTACTTACAAAGAGTTGGAAAGAATTTAGATTGGATTTTTAAAAGGAAATGTAATTGAATGAAATGTACTCCTATCAAAATCGAATAGTATACACCTGTACATGTATATTTAATACATTTTATTTTAAGTACAGCAACTTTATGAATCATTGAAACTGATACTGAATAGAATATAATATCTAAAAGCTTTCTTTTCAAAAGCGTCAACATTACATAAAAAAACAGTTATTATAAAAAATATCATACACCTTTAAATATAAAAAGTATCTACCTATACATATAAATTTTTACTTTAGGTTAGATTATGGTTTATCTTTGAATTTTTTATGTGCCATTTTATAAGTACATATGACCGTGACATCGAAAGACAAAGAAGAGCTATTTGTGTAAGGAAAAATATGCTGGCAATACGGTTTTGACACTCCAGTATAGAGATTAAGAGAAAAGTATTTATGAGACGACGAGGAAGATGAAGGTACAATATAACAACTGTTACCATGCTCTCTTCAGGCTACCTAGGGGTTGCAGCGCGTCGCAAATTTTTGTGAAAGGGCATGTGCCTCACTTTGAGGCCATTCTCAGGATGAGAGCGGCCTCTCTACGTCTTCGTATATCATCTAATTGTCTTCTTGCTGCTGCGTCTTCTCATTTGCACTCTTCACTGTATGTTCGATAGATGGAACTACTCCACCAACTGCCTTAAATAGACATTAAATTGATTAATTAATTAATAAATTTATTATTATTATTATTACGTATTATTATTATTATTTATATATATTTTTTCATTATTTTTCAATAATATTGTATTTATTATCTATATACATATGTATGTATACATTGTACATATGTAATATGGTATTTATCTTATCTAATATATAATTTCGAAAGAGACTTTGTAAGTATATAAGAAAATATGTAATGTTGGTTGGGAACTTCTTAAACAAAACAAAATTTCTATAACGAAAATTCAATTGGTTGAATATTATATTTTTTCGATTCAAATAAATTTAATAAAAAAATAAATGAATATTTACTATTAGATTCGCCATGTTTACGCTGTTTATATTACAAATACTAAGCGAAGCCGGGTAAAACAACTAGTTAAAACGGGTCAATGTTAAAACGGGTCCTACCAAATAAGTCTTATACGCTCATTTGTCATCAATATTGGAATTTAGTGTCAAATTAATAATAATAATAATAATAATACTATCTATATATCAAATTTGGCCATATGTCTCACCTTGGGGTAGGCCATAATGGTACAGTGGTAAATATAAATTTGAAAATAAAACGTTGCTTCTATTTTTTTTACCTGATATGAAAGTCGAAATTTCTACTTACATACATACATATGTGCATGTAATTGATGAATCGCGTATAGACTTATCTAACAATACACATTCGTAATATGAAGGTCTTAGGAAAGCGTTCTATAAGGGGGTGGGGGATGCTATTTTTACATAAACAAGTTTTATACAGAGATGTACATATTTCAACTTGAATTTCCTCATAAAAGCATCGATGCATGCGATTATCGACGTCAAACACGACAAAGACGAGTCAATTCCGGACATTTCGTGCAACGATAAATTTTACATCGCGCCATGGAAATAAACGTCAACTATACACAAATAACCATAAAATATTTCGACGTTAAAAATACATTTCCCCCGACGGTTAGTAAATAAAATATTCATAGCCGTTGCATTAACATAATTGCCTTTGACCGGGCGCGCATTAAAGTTTAATCATCGTATCAAAAGACTCCATAGATAATGATTGCAACATGGAGGTTTTTCGCAATCGTAAATCTTCCGACAACATGCAATGCGCTTTCATAGTGCGACGGAGACAGCTAAAATCCTACATCACAGAGACTTGATCCACTTTTGAATTGAGCGATCGGTGAGATATACATATGTATATATGTACATATTCTCTATATAATACATTTTTGCTCGAAGGTCGCGTATTATAATCCGCACACGTGTAATAAAATATATTTGCGACCTTGTTGCGGGAATCACGTCTTTTATATTATAATTTTGTACTATTATGTGTATCCTGTGATAAAAAAAAATCGGAAATTTTAACCTTAATTTTTATTCTCGAACCTCTGTTATTCTGTTATATTTCACGTTTTAAGACGAAAACACTTTATTTGGTTTATTATGTATGTACACATTACCGGCTAAGAAGATGAGGTTTAAATTCTGGTTAAAATTTTAAAAAATCATATGATTTTAAAAGTAGCCTTTGACAATATTTAGATATTATTAGTATATATCTTAATCAATTATCTATTGTCAAAGTTTGCCATTGAAAAAACCTGTCATATCATGTTAAATTTTGAATATAAGTGCTTTATTAAAGCCTCGGGATTTAATTCTAATGTATGCATTATGTTTTAATAAAATTTAAATTAGCTATATTTCTAATCACGACAGTTCTATTGTTCTAAAATTTTGCATACATACAAGCATACGTTATTCGTGGATGCATTACGTTTATATATGTATGTATATATACGTACATACATAAATTATTTAAACATTTCTAGGAATAATGTTAAGCCGTTAAAATATTAAATATCCGTTCGTATGTACATATGTCTATAATATGTACCTATACATATTATTAATGCTATTTGAAATATAAATGATATATTAGCTACAGTGTACTTTCGATTATTCAGGAAAATGCTGGGAAGTACGGAATCGGATAATTGAAAAACACAATATATCAATTTCTGATATCGTTTTTATTTTCACTCAAACATCCGCATTACTTGTGCATTAAAAACCCGGATAATTTTAATCGAGATCCATCCACTATCCATCCCGCTATTCCGATCAAAATTTTCAAAAAATTTAAAATTTTCCATTAATCTGCATATTTCAAATACATACATACATATATGTATGTAGTATATCACTTTCCTCGATCTTACAATATTTCCACGTTAGAAAGAATATTTCTCCATGATCGAACCAGTGCTATTGGTTTTACTTTCGACCAAGATTTTGGTATTCCGTGCTATTCCATCTAATACATTAATCTTTTTCCAGAAATTTATCAAATCATCATCTTCCTCAATAAGACTTGTTTTGGGAAAACCACAACGGTAAAGCCGTTTGTTTGGTCCATGCATTGAATTAGACTTGTTAGTTAGGCGGTAAAAATTTAATAAGACTGTCTTTGTTTTTATTATATAAAGGTATTATAGTTTCATTCAGATAAGTAGCATTATTTATTAAAAATACTGTTTTCTGTGGCAACCCTTTGCTTTTAAAAAAATCTCTCATTTTAGAAACCCATTTAGTCTTGAACCAATCATCAAAGATCTCTCTATCCATCCATGTTTCTTTTTAGTGTTAATAATAATCAACAAGTATAATAATCAATGATATAGGTTTTTTTTGATTTTTCAATACCAAAAGTATAATTTTATGAGTTCCTGTAGTTCCTGTTGCATTTTCATTACACGCTATTTGAATGATTTGTGCGTAAGTGGACTTTTGAAAAAGTAATTAAATAAATTACCTAACATATGTATGTATCAAAAGAAAAAAAATTACCAATGCCCGAAATGCACGTAATTGTTACTTGCGTTTGTTTCACATGTCGTAGCTGACGGGTATTATCATGCAAAAATAACAAAATTCAATTTATTTCCAGCATGCAGATAGTCCGCTTACCATATAATTGAGAGTACACTATACTTATTTCAGGATTCCAAAACTATAAACATGTGTATGCACATAGGTACATACATATATATATAAAACTAATCAAACTTATTTTTTCCGAATCTGTCAGTGCAAATGACGAGTTTTACGACCCACTAGGTATAATAAAACGGCGGAAATTAGTTGCTTTTAATACCAACGTCACTGAATATCATATTCTAGGCGAAACGCATAACATAAAACCGCACCTTGTCGTGGCAAAAACACAGATTAATCACTGAGACATAAATTATTAATCCGCGTAACGTTTTGGCAGTTCACTGTGGTAATAACATCAAAGCGAACGAGAGATGCTTCAAAGGCAAAGGTGGGAAAATAGAAAGAGATTCTTGTTTATTTTACACCATTTACTCAAGCAGAAGCTACTCGCGTACAACTAGCGCATCGTTAAGTTGAATATTTTATACCATTTGACTATATCCATAATAACACCATAATGTGAATAACGACTTTCGCAAAAAAAAAATTCCACAGCCCGTTGGTGAAAATCAGTGAAAACCCGAGAGTTTGTTGTCGTGTTTTATTTTACGATATACACGTCGTAAATATTAATCAAAAAATTTAACCAAATTTACACACATGGATGACGTACGTATTAAACATGTATTTCAGAATTGAAAAAACTATAACGCCATTTTGAAATGTGGCAATTTTCACATTTGTTAATGTATAGCTTGTGTGACGCGCGTGCGTTAATTGAGTGTTCTCATGAACGCGTTTTACTTTTATTATATCGTATTATTTACTATACGCAAGGAAAATTAGACATTCATCATAATCCGAGCGAAGTATGCTGGTTTAATTAAAACTTAATTATCTTCACTTCAAGATGAAATAAAGATCTGTGCGCCGGCACATTGTAGATTCTACGTAAATGCGATTTTGCACAATGAGTTTGGATAACAAACGAACGCCATTGTTAGCCGCAGCTTTTCCGTAGTTTTTCCGGATGCAAGACGTCGAAATAATAAGGGTGGAGAATCCTCCTTTAAAGCAGATATACGTGCCTGTATGCGATCAGGTACGGTGGCTGTGTGTCTAAAGAGGTTCACGTGATATACGAACTGGCTTGGCACAATGAAGATCTAGTGTTTCGATACGATCCGAATCGGATTTGATTGTAAAAGGTAAACCACAAGAGAGATGGAAGTAGGGACATTTTCATGAAAATGGAAACGCGCTGTGAAGATTCATCAAAGCGAACTGCCAGAGATTTTCATAGACTTGCGACAAAGATTTTCCGCGAATCTTGGCAATTAAATTTAATAAGAATCAATACGGTGTGCATTGCAAAATAAGTATTTGCTAGATGTGTTTATAATATACATATAGGTTATACAGATGTGCTTTTAATATAATATTTACTAAACATACTTATATGTATTTTTGTTATCTTTTGAATCAATTTTTTACCATGGTATGGTAAAAAATTGTTACCTTTCAGTAAACCTTTTATAATAGTATTAGAACTAAAACTAAAAAATAAAGCACAGTTTTATATTGAATAAATAAGACAAATAAGAAGAACGATCCAAATATATACTCATGTTTTGATACTTCTGATGTACAAAACCTAGAAAATATAATTAAAGCATTAAAATTCGTTTTTTTTGATATTCCATTTTTGTGGTCATCAAAATGATTCCTCGTATAATCAGCATAACAATTTTTAAGTAAAAGATAAGCAAATGTAAGATTTTCCTGCTTTTTAAAAATTCAAAATAATCTGTAGAATATGATTACATTCGCATTTTTTATTATTACTTTAATTATCACTTTATAAATCAATAAAAATTTACTGTAATTATTATTTTATTAGACCAAAATTGGAATTCGCTTATTCTATTTGGAACCTTCATTCGAATAAAAGGAATTGTAAGAGAAGGACCAACGAAGAATTACAAAAATGCCTTCACCACTTTCATACAAAATGAAATTGAAAAGAATGAATCTTTCCATTTCCGAGATGAGAAGAGTGGGAGTTGATCTAAGTGAAATCTATATAATTATAAGATTAACTTCTTCACGTTTTACAAAAAAAGAGTTCATTCTTCCAGACACCAAAAATATATTTATTACAAAATAATCAGAGTATACTTTTTTATAAACTAAGTGGTTAATATTTGGAATTATCTACTGAATGAATTAATAACCTAAACCTCTTAAAAAACATATTTGATGATTGATATACATATCTATGTATTTTCAATAAAAAAAACACATACATGTATATATATATACATATATATATATATATATATATATATATATATATATTTTTTTTTTTTGTTATCACAATAAAATAAGTCACCAATAAAAGTTTCTTACTTCCAACTAACGCAATAAATAAATCACTTCAAAAATACTTTAAGCAATACATTAACAATAATTTAGAACTAGAACATGGCTTTTAAGAGCATGATTAATTCCCATATATAACTTTTGTTTCATAGCACAAAAAAATACGAATATACGACGATAATCTCGAAGATTTAGTGTCACTCGCTTAAGATTTAGACAATCAAAAAGCGACATAAGAAAAATCGGAACTGGTCCACCATACAAAAGATTCGTATAATTTATACGTACATGTACATACATACATACATACATACTTAGGTCGGAACAAAAACACACAAAATGTAAACGACGAATATGCAAATACCATTTTTATATCAACAGTTTCGTATGAACCAAATTACAAATGGAAAATGACTGATCAAAGCGAAACGGTTAAATCGAAGGTTGTAATTTCCGCTATATTACATTTGAACGCACAATAAACAAACGTTCAATTTTACCACACGCACAAAAGCAAAACATATATATATATATATATATATATATATATATATATATATATATATATATATATATATATATATATATATATATATATATATATATATATATATATATATATATATATATATATATATATATATATATATATGTATGTATGTACAAATATTCTCGCATAAGCTCCGATTGATTTTCTATTGCAAATAAAAACAGCAAGCATGACTATTATATGTCGTACTATTTCCCATACACACGATACGATGACGGCAAAATAGAACGCTTAATAATTGAATTGGCACAACGCAATTAATGCATTGTATATACATATGTAAATGTTATATATATATATATATATATATATATATATATATATATATATATATATATATATATATATATATATATATACATACATAAAAACATAGACGATAAACTACAGGTATATTATACGAATATTAAAACGATGGGTTATTTATTGATGTTCGGTTTTTCGGCATTGTTCAAAAGCTTAACGTGCCCGCAATAAAAAGTGGATTAAGCAGACATATTGTATTCATAACTTGGTCGATGGATTACCCCACAAAGCTCAAGCTTATACCATTTGAAATATGTATATACGGTGGATACTATTACGAACATGCGTCAATTGAGAAAATCTAATCTATCAAATTTATAAATTGAAAATATGGAATGATACGACGAATGCGTGGTAAAACACGATCCTTTGATTAACGATGCATGTGAAAAGTCATTGATTTTCCCATACGTGTTGTAATACGACACGTATCATATTCCAAAGTTAGCACGTTCTATCTAAAAATCGTGCAGATTTATAATATTTTCATCAAATATCTACATGCATATGTAGGTTGACAATTATTGTTGAATTGAATAAAAATCTAAGACATTTAAATTATTTCACATACAATGCATTGCATTGATTAAGGTAAACAAAGGCGTTCGGTTTTTGGAAGCTTTGTACTAATAAATTGATTTTATGCTAACATTTTTTTTATTTCCGTACTAAACTTTTCTACAGTTGTAATTTATAATGATTGCTTCCCGTAATTTACATTTTTTTCAGTCGACTAACTCGCCAATAAATTAAATTCTCTTTTTTTCTTCACTTCCACTTCAACAAATCAAACAAGGCAGTGCAAAAATAACGGACGTCTGAAATTAATCATATTATTTCAGCATAAGATGAGAATTAATTATAGCGTCGTTGCGATGAATAATTCGCCTCGTTTGATGTTTCAATTGTAAACAAGTTGTTGAATAAGCAAATTTTCGTTCTCTTACATATATATTCTTTTGTGAATAATTTTAATATACCGTAACGAGTATCACAGCGTTCAGAGTAAAATAATAAACACTTCAAATACTTTAATACAGTAAAAAAAGCTAGATATTATCAGGAAATATATTTATATATGTATATACGTATCTCAAATTACTCGTAACACAGAAAGATACATCCCCAAACGACATATGTATTTACTTATAAATTAGTTAGAACTATCATTCAATTTAAAGTTTTTTTTTCATATTATGTCACAAAGGCATACCAGGTAATTCCAATACGACTACAACAAAATATACATAAAATATTAAGAGGTATTATATGTATGTATGTATATTTTTAAAAATTAACTGGGCGGTTTTCAACTACAAAAAGTAAATGCTTCTATATTGGAATTTTATTAGTTTCCAACCATTGAAAATATCTTACATATACATATGTATATTGAATAAACATACATATGCAGGATTTTTTTTTCAAGAGAGCATTCACACTGTTTTTACTAGTGCAAATCGTAATATAAAATAAGACTTAATGATATAAAAAGTATACATTTATATGTACGTACATCTTATGCTAATTTAAATGGCCCTTTCCAATTATTAAAATCTTTGTATGAAATCGTCCAGTTAATAATAGCATTTGATTGATTCGGAATAATGTACGAATGTCGTCATCAAATTTTTCATCGATTGAATTTGAGAACCACGAACAGAGCCCTCGGGAACTTCGAGAGCGAGTGGACGTCAATCTGTACACGAAATTTTCCGGACAGCGCGGAAAACTCTCGAGAGTTGAGAAAAGCCCGTGCTTCGCGGATAATCTCCCTTTTATGCGTAGTCTACTTCACTTTTTTTGTGCTGTAGGTACTTTGCATTACAAAAAAGGGAGGCTTATGCGCTAGATTACCGATAAAGCCTTAATGAAAAAGAGCGAGATAAGCACCGATGGAAGTTTAAAAATGGTCATTGAACAGGCATCATTTGAACATAGAATTTGATGAACTTCGAGAAGTTGTATCAGATGCATTTGAGTTGGGATCCACAGATTCGCGATTGTACATATGTAATATAGACATTTTTGTGACGTCACGAGCACGGTGTGTCTAATATGAGGCGACCAGTGTTATTTTTCTCAGCTACGTTTATTTGTTCGCCAGCATGTTGAGAAAAACAAAAGATGTGAAAATCGCATAAGGCCAAGACTATTTATACGAAGAACATAACAAACGTCTATATCGAATATGAAAGCTCGATATACATTCATACATACAAAACCACGTATGTTAAAAATTTTATTTTCCCCCAAATATTAATATATGAATAGCATCTTGTTGAGAAAAGAAAAAAAAATCTAGGTGTGAACATTAAATTCCATCAACATCTCTAAAATTCAATGATCGTATTATTTTTCACGTTCAAATGAAAATACGTCCAAATAATGTCAAAACTATGTTTATATTTGTGTATGTGATAGATGCAAGTACAGAAAGAAAATTTCCAGAAAATTAAATAAAGCTCAAAGTGTTTAAATATAAATCTTTCAAATTTGAATGAAAAGAATATAAACATCATTTGTATATGTTACAAACAAAGAGTAATCTCTGTACCCTTAGAAATTCCTACATATTTCATATACAAATAGTAAACATATATGTACAGACATATAACAACAAAATAATACTTCAGTATGTAAATAAATAATGAGATGAGAATAAAATCCTTGTACATATGACACTTAAAATAATATACTTTGAAAACATGTAGGTTCGTACGTGTGTTATAAAGCTAACTAACATAAAATGTTACTTGAAAATTAATCAGATAATTACCACATATGTATAAATTTCATTTCATACAATACATACATACATACGATATACAATATATTATGCATTTTTAATATAACATATGAGATATGCATTTTTACCTGTATACGGCATTTACATATATGTACATATTTATTCACAAGGCTGTTTAAATTAAAAATTAATTTGTCATTTTATAAAAATGTTATTGTATATACATATGTACATATGTATAAAAAATGCAATTTCAAATAGATTTTATGTAGCTTTATATAAAAATTGCATGCTTCAAAAGGATTACTTCGTAAACCTATTAAGTTTTTAAATCACGGCTTTGAACAGTGTCGCGTTCAATGGCAGACATTTTAATTACAGTTTTTCAATCCTTAAACTGTGTCCTTTTAACATTTTTTTATAAATAAAAATAATTAAAGCCGATGAGCTACATTTTAATTACTTCATCGAGTCTGCTTTTAAATCAAACATGAGTTTTAAATCCTGAATACGAAAACCATACCTTCATATTCGATGTGGTAAAGGGAACTGTCCATTGAATGGAGATGAAGCACGTACTTGAGACTTAAATTCAATTTCGATGAGTTGCGAATGCGTCAAACTTGCCGTCGATATCACCTATAACTAGCATGTATACTGTGAAGAAGAATTCTGAAAACTTCATGAAGTCTGAATACAAAGGAAGCAGCTGCATACGAGTCGCGTGACAGCTGAAAGAAGAACGATGAACAATGGAGCGTAAGAAAATGGTGAGGAAATCTGGAAAATTACCAAAACGGAAGAAGGCAAAGAACGGTCGCTGGCATAACGTGTTTTGAATTTTTCTTTTTCGGTCAATATTTTATATCATACGAAGGAGAGACTCCTAGACACCTTTCGAACGTTTTACGGTTCGAAAGACGATCGAGTTATACCTTTTAAGGACGTTCGAGAATTACTCTTGATACGATCGGTTAATTTGCAATATCCTGCCCCGTGTACTATATAATATTGTTCAAGACAAAGGGGAGATAAAATTCGCTGGAAACCTCTTTTCAATTATAAAGGCACGAAATAAGTCGATATCATAAATATGTATGTACATATACGTATTTTTAATACGAAAGAATATCATTTTTAAAGCTCCATTTATCTATACGTATGGAACAAAATGATTTTCTTTCATCAAAAGGACATTTGTAAAATACAATAAAAACACAATATCTAACGTAATTTAATAAAAATAGACTTTGATTAGTTATATTATACACTAGTGTAGTACCCGATGACATATCATCGCATGGGTGTTGGCATATTAAGTTATTAAATAAAATAAAATGAAAAGAAATGTGTCGTGTGTTCGATCCTCATGCGGTCGATTTTCTTACAAATGTATTTAATTGTTTAATATGAAAAAAAATGTTGAAAACTATCTACATACCTACCTACATATGAACATTATAAAACACCGATAGAAAAATTAATTAAATAAACTTTCAATAGAAAATTTGGTAACATTGGTAGCAAATAGAATATATATATAGTTTATTTTCTTTCGTTATTGTATTCGTATATACATTTTGGCAGTGGTTTAGCTGTGACGTACATACATATGTATGTCAAATCGAAACGACTATCATACGTACGGCGAGCGTTATCTCAGATAATATTGTACAAAAAAGCATTAAGTCGAAGGTGAATTAAAGTGTCTAAAGAATTATTTACGATATTAAGTTATTTTAATCATTTAAGATACTCGGCGATATATATAAATGTACACATATATATATATATATATATATATATATATATATATATATATATATATATATATATATATATATATATATATATATATATATATATATATATATATATATACACATTTTGTATATATATATATATATATATATATATATATATATATATATATATATATATATATATATATATATACATATATATATATATATATATATATATATATATATATATATATATATATATATATATATATATATATATATATAATATAATACTTTTTATTTAAAGCGCTACTTTGAAATAATAGCGTTGAATTTCAAAATAAAAACTTATTTTATTAATTTATTCATATGATAATTTTTAAATTCAAATTTTAACCGCGTAACTAACTTACTAATTTGAAATTTACTCATTTGAAGTTATAAAAAGTGAAAAATTTTGAACGTTCACTTCGAGGTACGACATCGAATTTGGTGGTTTAAATTTAAATCCAACTTTCTTTATTCCATAAAATATTCCATGTGGATATATTTTCAACTTTGAACAGACGACCGTTCCATATATGTAATTTCACACATTTATCAGAACGAATCTATTCATACATCAGGATTGAGCTTTGGCTTTTATATGTACCGGATTCAATTCGATATTTCCCCGTTGCACACACATACATACTTAAGTATACTTTCCATAAAATACATATATGATATTATATTCGAAGTAACATTTACCTACGTCATACGTAATTGTGAAAAGGCTATGCAGATAAGCTATCGCCCGAAGCATTAAACGCAGTCTATGTATTCGATAACGATTTATTAATGACGTTATCAAAATTTATTGACGAAAACGATACGAGCATAAAAGTGCACCATGCATGCAATAATGAGAAAAAATTTAATAGCACATTTGTCAAGTATGCCGAGTGCAGAAGCATCATTAGTCAGAATGCAATCGCGGAAAAGCAATAAGAGACGGAGGTAACAAAAAAAGTGGAGCGCGGACCGAAGTGGAGGCGGGAGGAAAAGTGCCTTTCGCTTTTCTTCGTCGTCGACTCATTTGTGTCGCTTTTCCGCCGTTTAATGGCGTGGAAAATTTTACATGACTACCTTACCTCTCAAATGCACAAAAAATATTCTTATGTTAAATTGATATATTTCGCGTTGTTGGGAATCTATTATAAATCGAGAATTTCAGATAGGGTAGTTGGACTTTGACGCGTCAATAATTCAGCCGCACAACCTTACGACCCTGCAATATCACTGACGTCACCACTTTAGCACGCCATCAACCCAGATGTTTCGTTTATTGTCCGACATTTTATACAGGATGTCGCAAAACGTAATAGACGAGACGTGACCCGGTCCATTCGCCGATAGTATCAAAAGCTTGCCCGACTCGTGGCAATATAATGCTGACAAATTATGTTGTAATAAATTCGGGAAATGGAATTTCAGATATGTCTATTCCACGTACCATAAAATATCAAGTTATATTTTAAATATATTGATCAGTGTTTAAGACAATTCCATACAAGATCAAACTATTATATAATATCCATATTTTTACTACAAAGTTAACAAAAAAACTGTGGGCTTGCTTGGCCTAAAATATTAAGAAAATATTTCAGACTTCCCGAAACGAAAAGTCTTTAAGTCTTGATGCGACCTTAAATCTAAATATTGAATTTAACAGCCCAAAATATTATACACACATATGTATGTAGTTATATTTTACCCTAAATGAGTAAACATTCAATTATTATTTCTTATTCAATTTAAATACAAATTAAATTACTTACATACATATGGATACATATATCTATGCGGTCTTAAGAAGCTCCCAGAAAAAAGTGGATAGCTTGATTCGATTTGTGTCAAACTGAGATATCGCCATTGGGTTCGATCGGAAGCTTCGTCTGTTAGAGTTCGAATTTAATTTAGTATTGAAAAGACTCCGTAAAAGAAATACCAAAAAATATTTTAAAATGTTATAGTAGAATGAATTCATTAGTCAATTTGTTATGTTGAGGATCCATTGGACAGCAAAGCGAACTGATGTTTCAATTTTGAAAGATTTGCATATTAAAGACGGTCTATCGAAAATATGTTTGCGAAAAATTCTCCAGTTTTTTGGGCATGTGGCGAGAAGAGACGACAGCAGCCTGGAAAAACTTATTGTGGTTGGTGCTGTAGAGAGGAAGAGAGGAAGAGAAAGATCACCTATACGGACTGATTAAATCAGGTCGGCTCTTGGCATTATTGAGGGACCGACTATGACCGAGTAGAATGAAACTATATCAACTCAATATTTAAAGTGAATAAAATGATATTTAAAGTGCTATAAAATATTAATTTTCTTATCAGTGTCTTATCATATATTATTTTATCCCAAATCCCTATAATATTCACACATATGTATGTTACAATCAAATAATATGCATATGTATAATTTTAAATTAAGTATTTCACACGATTTATTTTTCAAATTTATAAAACACAATTTTTTTAATTTAACACTAACAGTTTCATTACATATCCGAAAACACGCTTTTTTAATAATAATAAAAATAAATTTATTCACGTTAAAATTCACTTATAAAATAAAAAAAGAACATTTCAAATTATTTGGTTGTGTCATTAATCGAATAATTAAGTTAAAAATTGTAAAACAAACTGTATTATTACCATGTAAACGGAAAAATAAAATTGTGCTGTAATATTTCGCACAATAGCACTAGATATGTACGAGTATATAGGTATATGTATAATACATCTTCTGAATTAAACTGGATAACTGAATCGAAGCAATCCCCATATCAAAATCCACAACTTTCTCTTATCTAAACCGACTTTAGTTTCGAAGATAACATATAAATATTTAGATACAATTGTGTAAACATACAAATCCTAACCTATCCTGATAAAAATACAGCGACGGTCAACAAAATTTGCATCCGATCAAAAAATAAATAAATAAAAATAATAGACTGACCTGAAATCCTTTTGATGTGCAAAGTAGTGGAGAAATTGTTGCCCATCTGCGATACGAAGCTGTCCTTTTTGGCGCTGAGCTGGACGCTGAAGCCGTCTGAGTCCATGCTGGCACGAGGGGCGGTTCGGGGGGCATCGACCCTTACAGCACCCAAAGGTGATCCAGCTTCACAAACACCCACCTTACCACCCAACACCTTAAATAAATAAACACAATTTAACCCACACAAAAGTTAAACCTTAAAGTACCAATAGAAAATAGAGTAATATTGTAGACCGCCTACTCCACCCAGCTACAAACACATACACACAAGATTCACAAAGCGGAAAATAGAACTCGTACAAAGTATAGTGCATGAAATGCATCTGTTTATAAAACATCGCTGCATATCCTGAAAGTTTTGAACCAACTCCAAGTAAACGTTTGAATAAATACGCGTGTAAATATTGCATGAATAAACACAATTCTGTCATTAATTCATAAACGTTATTTATATTCTCAGATCTCTGTACATATTATATATGTATACTATTGGTTTGTGTGGTTTTTGGCGTCAAATGGTCCAGAAATTACGCCGTTCGAATGCACGTTTCATTAGTCGCCTATTTTGCCAATATTAACCGAAAGTTTGAGCATGGAATAATTGATAAACTAACACAAATGAATATTTCAAATAATTATATACGTACATACATATGTGTGTTAGACAAAATACTAATGCTCTATATGTATAGCAACTTTTAATACTAATCTTCTCTGCTATTTATGTACATAGATAAATGTTTTTTTGCCCGCTAAGAAAATCCGTGTCCGGATATTTCATCGCGGTGGCTTTTTATCGCAGGAACAACTGACTGACAGATTTCATGCAAAGGTTTTTATTCACAATAATAATCTTTAATTTTTATGTTGACTGTACTTTTTAAAATTTATATTGATACCGTTATTCAAAAATTTGGAGCAATGATTTTTTGAATCATACATATGTAGTTACCTTTATTAATAAAATTAATTAAAATCTTTCCAGCTTTATTTTATCAACAAAACAATAAATTATATATTTTTTTCGAATTTTTTTATTGTCGTATAGTTAATAAATACATAGTTGCATGAAATCTGTCAGCGAGTTGTTCCCGCAATGAAATGGTCGTGCGATAAAATGTTCTAGAATCAAGAAAATCTTTAACTCAAGCCGTATATGATTATGAAAGAAAGCAAAGCCGGAAATCACGTTATAAATAAATATATAAAAACTTGGGTTTTTTAACCCAAACAACACCAACAAACTTTCTATATTACTGCAAATGGTCGTTTTTTGTTTTGTCTATAAATATTATTAACGGAAAGCAAAATTTTGAATATTTTTAGTATGTCCGAAAAAAATATAAAATCTGTCCCGCTTCTTCTAGTACTTTCATTACATACTTATATGACCCGTTATATTTGAAAGTGGCGGTCCAATTTTCATTTCCAAAAACACTAGTTCTGTTTGACTTAATTCACAAATTGTTATTACTTATATTAATTCAATATGTCCAGAACCTTGGAAAAGTATTATAGGCCACCAGTATTTTTTAAATATTCTTAAATGCAAAACCAGATATTAAATTTTTTGCGAGATATTTCTCGAAATGAAGAAAAGTGGACTTATGCCACTTTCAATATTAACCACTCATATGTAAAATCGTTTTGATAATTAAGACTGGTGTGACGCATTGGGGCAACCTGTAAGATCACATTGATCATTAATTTATTATTATTGTTATTCTTTATTCACTTTTTGTGTATTAATTATAAAAATAAATAAAAAATAATGTGCGTTTCGTATGCATTGCATGCACGTCTTTCTAAAACATATACATATGTGCCTGTTTCGAAACTAAACATACTATCTCTTTTTAATTAAACCGTTTTTCACTCCCCCGGTGCTACACAGACATTTCCAATATACTAAAAAAACCGCATTGAAATCGATTCGATCTACATATACATAGGATATAGAATGAATATATCGTATGTATATACTTATATGGATTAGATTAGATATAAAACTTGCTTTTAAATACCATCGTATACATGTATATGTTTCAGTCAAAGTGTATTACCAGTTGTAATATATTTTGACTGTTTAAAAAAACTTTCATCTAACCCACGTAGTCACAAACTTCGTATAACACAATCGATTTACAATCTGACTGGTTAGAATCATTCAATGTGTATTCCATTATTCGTTGTATTCCGTTTCTTTCATCTACTTTTTGAATATCTAGATATTTAAAAAGATTTTGTCTAGATTTTGATGTAATTTATTCACAGTACTGTTTTTCGTGAAAACGTCATTTAATTAGTAGTTTGGATCGGAAATACAAACATTGTTTTGAATACATTCTTAGGGTTATCGTAATATGAAATTGATTTCCATAGTTCGTAATAGTAAGTAATAACGCATTGTTAAATTCTGAAGCATTCTATAAGAAAGTCTGAACTGTCAAAGCTAATATATAATTACTAACGAGAACCAGTGAAAATATGTACTATGTATGTACCAGATAATTTGTATTCGAATATGAATTATCGAAAACACCAGATAATATATATATATATATATATATATATATATATATATATATATATATATATATACAAACACTTTGACGGTAGCATATGTACATACATATACATATGTACATAGTAAAAAAAAGTTACATTGATTTCATACTAGCAGTAAAAGTATACTTTCACATATTGGACAGTCCTCGAGTCATTTCTTCCAGTGAGTGCTGTTATGATCTGGCATGATGGTTTCAATGTTTTGGTTTGTGTGATATGCTTTCACCGACTGAGTTGGCGAAAGTATACTTTTACCAAGGAAAGTATAATTTCACTGGGGAATACAGATTCACTGCAACATGTAACGTATACAACATAAACTAATCAATCGGTGGGAGTATATTTTTATATTCAATAAAATAAATCGTATAATTAATGCTTAAATTAATAAGAAAGACAAAAAGTAAAATGATAAACAACAAATAAAATCACTTCCTGCCATAAAATTTCCCCAAACACATTAAACACAACTAGTTTGAGAAACACAGACGCGGTGAGTAAACAAAATTCAAACTTTAATCCGCCAAATGTCAGTTTAAGCTCGTTAAATTTGAACTAACACTTTAACACTTTACTAAAATACCTGTATTTTTTTCCATATCGCGTTCTCAGAATTCAAAGATGATAACAACAAAATTTTACTCAAATGAATTTTGTATCTGTTTCCATATTTCATACTGTTTGAAAATAGTGTCTCAATTGTTTTTTGGCAACGAAATATTTTTATACAAAAAAATTAAAACTTTAAAAGATACGTCACATGAATTAAGAAACCTGAAAATTTCACTTAAAATTAGTGTATTATTAATTTATATAAAGAGAGATGGCCATTACCTGGTCCTGGGATCCGGTGCTATCCCTGTGACCCTTTTTGTGGTCGAACAGCATGCTCGGAGTACAACCCATGCTTTTCCGGTGTAAAACACAAAACAAACACACTCACTCACACGCTACAATTCACTTGAACTTTTCGTGTGTGAATTTTCATACCGCTGCCAATTAATATATAACTGTGTGTTTGTGTGTGTATAATTTGTGTGTGTGTGTGTGTGTGTGTGTATGTGTGTGTGTGTGTGTGAATGTGTGTGTGTGTGTGTGTGTGTGTGTAATAAATACGACCGGACGAGAACACAGTATGGCGTAGAATGAGGAAAATTAACAAAAGAATTTATTAAATTTTCACCTCACAAATTAAAATTGCGATTTTAAATAAAATTGAAATAATTAATTCCGTCCGCGGCGAAAATGAACATTTGCGAGACGAGCGCGTATATATGTATGTCTAAATTTCTAGAATAGAATGACAATCTCAGGTTCTGCAAACTGTTAGCCGGAATAGAATCACCATCACGTATTTTATGTTTAATAATTTTCCCCCACAAAATATATATATGTATATATTTATTTGTTTAGCGATGTTAATTTTATCTCTTTTTTGTCGCTGTTTGAAAATTTTCTTAACACACTCGCGAAAAGATCGTTTTCTTTTCGACGTTCGTTTTTAAATATTCAAAATGCATATTTGCGTGTTTACATTTTCACTGATATTTATTTTTTTGATGCATTAGTTTGTTCAGTCTAGTTTTTTCAAACGTGTTGCTTTTCAATTTTTTTCTCGACTTCTGCGATTCCATGACGATCTCTCGCATCTGAAACAAATTAAAATTTCATTTTAATATTTGAACGAACGAAATTCGAAACCAAATTTCACACAAATCCAACTTAGGATTATTATAGCAAAAAAGATCATTAGATATGTATGATTTATTTGATAAGTAATTATTTATGTCGTCGGATTATGGTTCAAATATTTTTCCGATGACTTTTATTGTACATTTCAAATCCATATTTTTAATAATATCAAAAGATAGCATGACGTCAAACGTACATATATACATATGTACATACATACATATGTCTGAGAGCTTTTGAAAACGATAACAGTTATTTTAACAATTTCATTAACTTCCTCCATCACATACAATCTCGTTTTTTCATTTCAATTTAAAATTAGATAACATAAAATCACAATTAATTAATTAGAAAATGCATTTAAAAAATAAACAAAGTTGTGTTGACTAAACTAGCAATTATTACATATGACAAAACCATAAGCTAATATTTCATAATATTATATTAACAATGAAATTTGAAAAAATATATATTTTTATATGTGCATAAATACTAAAATACATACATACATACATAAAGTATTTTATAAACATAAATACGTAAGATAATGAAAATGCATGAAATAAATAGTAATCGACACAAAACTTTACAGTAATGTTGGCGATCATAACTATAAATATAAAATTATAACTATAAATATATATTTTCAGCACAGATTGCTTTGACGTTTCAAAACAAAACAAAGGTCATATTGCTGTATAATAATTATGTATTCACAGAGATATACATACATTCATATATAAAATAGTAATTGAAACCAAAGGGCTAAGCTATTGCTTTGTGGTTTCCTGTTTTAGATTCAGATTTATCGCAAACGCCCAATTAACGCCAATTACAAACCCGTGTCAAAATTCAATCAATATATATATATATATATATATATATATATATATATATATATATATATATATATATATATATATATATATATATATATATATATATATATATATATATATTATATATTTCTGTGTGCCGCGTCTGAAACTCAACAGGTGAACCGTTTTCAGCCGGCGGGGAATCGTTTCAGCTGAAAGATCAATACCGAAAATTAGGTATCAGCACTCCCTTTATCTCGACAAGTCCGATAACACGAACCCAGATACGTAACCCGAGATAACAACGGCCACGTCTATGTTTTATCAATTAATCGCCATTAGGTACCCCTGTCTCTACACATCGTAATCCAAGCAAATCGAAGACGCGTTCAAGATTACTCAACATACATACACATATAATCAGTTTATTTATTCCGTACAAGTCTATGAATAATACACTTGAACGCATCTACATATAGTACATATATGTATGTACATATGTACGTATATGTATGTATGTACATACATATATCGAATGCATAATTCAAGCCGCGAATAGTGCAATAAAGTGCAGTGAATTTTGTTGTACGTAGGAATTAGCATTTGATTGATGTGGAATAAAAAAATCAAAATTGGGAAACTGGGCTCTCTCTCTCTCTGTTTGTGTTTGTATGTAAATCATGTTTGATTTCGACGCGTCGAACAAAAGCTCGGGCTTTGAAGCTTTGTTGTGAAAAGTTGTCCGTTGCAAGGTTTTTGCACTGCAGTATATAGTGCAAGATGGATGCGAGTTTAGTTTCTTGAAGTTCCAAACGAGCACGTTTGATCAAAATGAAAACTTTAAACAATGATGCTCGGTCATAATGAGACAGTGGGAAAATATGTAATGACATTGTTAAATTTGGTACTGAAGTAAATGTGAAGGGATATTTTTCAGTATTGAATTTTTTTCATCGTAGCGCTCGCTCAATGAACACTTTTATGCTTTCGAATATATTTATGTGCATAGATTTTTAAAAAAGTTTCAATTCTGTGTAAAAAAATCATACTCAATGAATGTATTAAAATATTTTCATTTCCGTTTTAATATGCGCATGTCAAAGTGAATTGAATTGAATGATTGTCACGGTAAAAAACCAAATATACAAATGCATGGTATTTTATGGGAAATAATTATTCATTTTATAAAATAATAAATATTGTAACAATATGAGATCGATTTGAAAAATTAACGTTGGAAATCGCCATGAAAAGTATATATTTTTTCGAGAAATTTTTTTTATACAAAAACTGAATGCCGAAATTTTTCCGATGATACTATATGTATATATAGTATCATTTTGAGTTTTTTTTATTATGTATATGTAGCAGGGCTTCTGATTTCCCGACTTTTTTCCCGAACTTTTTCCCGAATTGTTCCAGGGATTCCCGGGATCCCGGGAGAAATGATGTAAATTTATTTTTCAATTTAATTCATTTTATACACTGTAATTTTCTTTAACATTTTGATGAATCTATTACAAGTACATTATCATAATCATCATCATTCACAGCCATTCAAAATCAACTGCTGCATAAAAGCCTAGCTTTCATTTGTCTTTCATATTTTGGGCAACTGTCATCCATTTCATCCCACACATTTTTTTCTGATTTCATCCACCCATCTTCCTTGCGACTTTCCTAGCACACTTTTACATTTTCTCAGGTACCATTTGAGCACTTCTTTCGTTCATTTATCATAGTCTTGGTACATATTTATTTCCATATTTTATTGTATTTAGTGAAAACTAATACATACGCATCAGTGGAGTTCTTAAAATTCATAAAATTCTATCTGTTTTTGTCGGACAGCCTTACTTGCGTGTGCGCTAGCAAGATGCTAGGGGACCAGTCACTTCATACCTTGTATCCTTGTATTTGTATTTGTACGCAAGACTGCGCTACAAAAATAGGGAGATTTTTACGGCACATCAATGATATACATATGTACATAAATATATGCATATGATGAGATATGTTGAATTACAAAGAAAAAAATATTTCAACTCGTTCAAAATATTCAAAATATTTCAAAATTAATTAAAATCTATCAAAAATATTAATAAAAATTATTTTAAAAAAATACGTATTTTGGTGGATATTGTAATTCTGGATAATTTAAAATCCAGGCAGTATTAACACCAAAATGATTGCATATATAATAAGCTCAAAGGTTCAATGAAACAAGAAGTGCATAGCATTGCATTCAGTGGATGTTTGCTGAAGCAGCTTACTCGAAACGTATTTATGTAGGTATTAAAACATGAAGCATTTCCTTGGAAGCAATTTGCGAAACCGTTTCTCGTCGAAAGCATTAAATTTAATAATTGAAGCGGCTATTCTGTGGTATTTTAAAACGTTTATACATAGTAAATATTGATCGGAGATACGACCGAGTGCGATGTGTTGAAATTATTTTAAACGCTCCATTTACAATGTTTATACGGTCGGCTTAAATCAATGGAAAAGTGCATCAAAGAGTATTTATGGTAGAAGCTTTCGACAGAAAATGCTTATTAAAATGCTTTAAAAATTATTTAAACAAATCAGGAAATGAACCAATCACTACAAGAAGTCGAAAAATAACATTATTAGTGACATCAATAATTGATATTTAACGTTCAATGCTATAAAATAAAGGTTCTTGCCATTTACCGGTACGATACTGAAGGAATCTTCTCGGTTAAGTTTTTTATGCATTTTCAGGGTTTTGTTATATGTACATACATATGTACATACGTATGCAGATACAAAGGTTCGTTTATACCAGTGCATAGCAATCCGGCAACTGCACGAAAACAGCAACACGAAAAAAATTCTTTAGTAAATTTTATATGAACACTTTCATATGTTTTGTTATAGGGGTTCCAAAAAACCGCCCGAAAGAAAAAGCCAGTTTTTGGTTTTTTTTATAAATAAAAAGCCGGTTGGCCGGCTTTCACCGGGTTTAGAAAATTAAGATTTTTTTTAAGTTTAAATTTTTTATACCGAAAAAAAAAAATGTAAATATATATTATATTATATTATGCAAAAAAAATTTTTTATTAATTAAATTGAGTTATGAACATTATGAACTTTCATAAGATCATTATTATATATTATTATTACAAATAATACAATTTGTATTATATATCACAGCCGTAAAATGGCAGATCCTAAATACGCACAAATAATTAAATGATTTAAATAAGCTACTATCAAGAATACATAATATTATTAAAAAAATAATGTGTAACCTCGCAGAAAAACTATAATTGTGGAATCGTGAATAGATATTAAGAACGGCTGAGATTCGCTCTGAGGTGCGCTCAACGTTGAAGTATTTCCATCTTTCGTTGTTCTTACGCATCTATTTTAGCTAAAAAATCCAAAAGCTTTACAAACCGTTACAAATTTCGGAAACAAATTCATTAGAAACGGCATATCACAAACATTTTAAAACCATAATGAAAGTAGGTATGTGGCCTCAATATTTAAAGGGCTTCCAATTCCTTCGAAGAAAAGTCAATTATATTCCGGAAATTCTCATGGATTTTGCCATAACCGCCCATAAAACATTTTTGTCGTTGTCCAAGTACAAGGTTTGTTTTATAGTAATGTTTTCTACCTGAAGTTGGGTAGGTCATTGAAACTACATACTATCAAAAATATTTATTGGTTTATGACCTGATCTTCGTCTATTACTAAATCTCAAAGAAATTTAGTAAGTACCTTTTTTTGATGTTCAAAGAAATATACGCCTTTTACCTAAGAGAGTTTAGATATAAATATGTATACATTTATTTTGATCACAATTGTTAATTTTGAAATTCACAATTGTTAATTTTGAGGAAAAAAGCATTAATTAAAAAAAAACTTAAAAAGCCGGTTGATCGAGCCAAAAAGCCGGTTTTCGGTTTTTTGAAAAATGATCAAAAAGCCGGCTTTTCGGTTTCAATTTATTAAACCGACTTGGAATCCCTATTTTCGTTATGTGCTAGTGACATATCCGAAAAAACAATAACCGACACAATCTATTCATAAACAGTAATATGTCACCAAAACGTATCAAGCAGAACCGGATTTGGAGTCACTGTGGAAATATTCACGCATGATGTGACGTCATAGTGGCGAGTGCACTCGTACTAACGAATGTGCTGCCATGTGCATGTGACTATTTTCGGAAACGTCATATTGTGACATATATGTATGTATATACAACGGGCGATGATGTATAGCATGAATAAAAAATAGTCTTTTCTGTTCAGTGTTGTGGCAATATATTGACGTGTAGGGCTGGATAATATAAGCGGACCTTAAAACGTGATGTTTATATGTTTTATGGCTGTCTATGTAAGGTTGAATTTTCTTCATTGAAATTCTTTAGTCCCATGGAAAATATTAGGTTTTCCTTTGAGGGAGACTTTTACAACCGGCAATTACCGACCGTTTCACCTTCTTGTTTGCAACATTTCACCTTATCTAAGATCCCTTGGAAACCTTCACGATCACATGCCATGCAAAATTTCTGCGAAACCAACACGCAACTTTACATTTTAAAATACATAAGTAAAAAATTCAGAGAACTATCTCATGCAAATTTTCATTAAATAAATTCGATTTTCAATCTTTTTCCAAGTCAAGTTTATAAGAAAATATACAGGAAAAATAACTTTCTCAGTAGATATACTTTTAAGAGGCAAGAAAGAGAGAAAGCCAATAGGTTTTTTGGTGAATGAAAAGTATATTATTTTTCTTAATAATTTTACCTTTATAAATTTCCCGGCAGTTATAGTAATAGAAAAAAATGTAGAGATGTATATATCTATATACTGATATTTTTTTCATAATACTTTAAGGAAAGTATAAAACCTGTGGATTTTTGTATAGGAAAATAAGTGGATGAATATATAGTATGATAGTGAGTAGATTAATATTATACATATATAGGTATAATATATTTTTGAAAAATTTATACAGCTGTTCAATGTAAATAAAATAATACGAATAAAAATAAATAGGTTTTTAATAGAAGAAATTTGTGGCAAAAGGGGAAGGCCAGAAATTTCATTAATTACGTAAAATTTTGAATGATATGTATGCATGTACATACATATGTATAATATGTAAATTTAATTAGAAAAACTGTCTAATCTTTTCAAAAGGTGTTCAAAAATCAAGAAGTCGAATAAAAAATATAAAATCCATCACCAAAACACGAACATTAATTTTACAAATCATATACTCGGTATATAGTGAAAGATATTTCATTCAAAGAGCTTAAAGCTGAATAAGACGTATTTCCTTTGAGACTTCAAACGAGATTACAATTTTATTTCAGGGCTCATAAATCTACTTCGGATCATCCAATGAACATGCACACACACGCCCACTGCATCGATCAAGTCGTTGCACTTTCGCACACTGCTGGCCAAAAAATCGATCTAAAAACAGAAACAGTGTTTGAACTTGGTGGACCAAAACTAGAACGCGTCTCCGACGACATATGTACATATGTATGTATGTATGTATGTAGTATTGCGCCATCTCAATGGTACAAAATAAACTCAATCGTCTAACGAAAACACCCATATACATATGTACATAGATAATTTGATCAATGACAGTCAATACGGAAGTTTTCGCTATCTCTCTTATTCTCCGATGTCATGTTAGATTCTGAATATAAATAACTAATATTATAGGGATATGAATGTATGCTCTGAGCGCTATATAATAACTTATAATTTTGAGCGAAGATCAAGTTTCACACTAGTCACTAGCAGACTCTGAGAACGGCAGGTAGAAGTGGATACGTACTGTGTGGGTAAACGCAAAGTTTTCCGCTTATTAATAGTTTGGTAATTGCTTACGAGATTTCTGAAACGTTGGTCTTTCACTTCAGATCGAGATTTAGACGAATTCACACATATGTATGCTAGAGATCTTGCAAGGGGGTGATATTATTGCTGAAAGGATCGTTAATGTCAACTATAAAATCTTCGCTTACGTGAACATCTGTCGTTTGACAAAGCGAATTTTAATTACCCTGTTGCGTGACTGTTCAAGCTTTTTTTAATGTCATCATATTATCTGTTTTAGTTTCTTGAAATTAGTATATATTACTATATCCTTTATTCATTTCCACATTTTGGCGTATCTTTATCTATTAATCTTGATAATTGTAATTATAGCAAAGACAAGAAAAGAAGTCACCTCAACTATTTCCGTAAATCTCGCATAGCAATAATACTTGAATAGATTCGGTTGACTTATAAGTCGTAAGTAGTATTGTGACAATGATTTGTTAAAAGTACATACTATATATCAAATTTTGTATGAAACCATTTCGTTGCAATGATATTCACGAATCAGATTTATAAGATAATTAACTGTATCACGGTAACTCTGATATTATCACATTACAAGAAATCATACGTTCATACGATATATAGAGCTCGATGCTTTTTTCTAAACTGGATAACCTTTTGTAGTTACATATTTATATGTGTGTATTGCTATTGGCTGGACATGTATTAGTTCAATCAGAAAAATGAATGTAGTGATGAATAAAATGTAATAAATATAGTCTGTACTAATTTAGAAGGATATTATAGGAGGAGGTCGTCGACCTTTCTACATATGTACATATATTTGTTTACATATATGTTTGTACATACAACAAACGCCCTTAAATTTTGTCTTTTCAATAACATCCATATAAGCAACATTCAATATGATCGTCTTTTATCTGTTTCTATACGGAATTGATTTTAATGAGGACTCAGGTAGACCTGTTTAACATTTAAACTCGATTATTAACTTATTCTTCAATTTAATACCATAGGAAACCACATTTTCAATGAAATGTACTTAACATGTAAAGCAATCACCATTTACACAATATTCCACAAACGAAAAATTGTCACGCTTTCAGCATTGTTTCAAATTTCTGTTGATATAAACGTATTTCCGAAAATACAAAAACACAGATTTGGCAATGGTACACCCCCGTATCTAAAACAATCGTAAATTATCCTCCCACACAATTAGCGCATTATAAATTTCTCGCTTTCCAAAAATATACCGTACACACATTCACCAACAAATTTAATACGTCCGTAAGCATATGGATGTATGTATAGGTACATACATATGTACATATGTACATACATACGTATTGATATATAATTTCAAATGAAAATAATATCGGTTACGAATTTCAGTCTTTAATAACGTCGAGGGGGCGGGGCTATTTTACTCACACATCAAAGTCAAATAAAAATAAAAATTGCAAAAGAGATGTGTACGCGATGTGGGAATTTCGCATGCTTCGGTCGGTTATGGGTTAATGGCGAGCGGGAAATTTCATCCCTCCCTTCAAAAGTCGTATCGATCGATTCGAATCTCTGGTGATTTCCGGAGGCGGAAAAAAATAATAATAAATAAACAAAAACAACATGTAAACAACTTCGACAAACTCTCCCTGTTTACAAAACAATATTTGAATACACGCATAATATTACAAAGAAAATAAACAACGCTCCTTCAATTTATTAACAACAATTTAGTATAAATACATCGTTTACATAATCAAATATGTGTCTAGCAAAACTGACGAGACGATAATCTTTTCTTAGTATTTGGAATATATTTAGTGGTGAATTTGGAATATACATACATACATATGTATGTATATATGTAATGAATGTAGTCGGAGTAAATCGAAATAAAATAATACATATAAATTCATAGATATTGTACATATTGTCGAAAGATCATCAGATTCTCATGGTACGTGCAAATATTTTCATTTTATCTTATCTTGTTATCGCACATAATTAGATGCGCGACGTCTGAAGAAAAACGCTCGAAAGCTTAGCATTGGAAACCGAGCATTAAAACATGTGAAAATCTAATAAATCATAACAATACTCATTCATTCACTCAAACGTTATAATTTTATCCGCCATAATAATATTTGAATTTGTATAATTCTTTTGCAATTATTACATCTAAGCTTGAGAAAATGCCGGCAGTGTTGGCAACAAATTCTTCTTGTTTGCGAAATCCTACAATTGCAGTTTAATTCCAAAAATACGCTTTAATATTAGACTTTATATTACAAAACTGTATATGTACCAATAGAATATACATTTTCAGTCATCATTTTCTTTTTGACTATTTTCATTAATCATTCAAAACATGACACGTATTTGACGCATTCAATTCACAATTGTGACAAGAAAATTTACTGCGAAAATTGTCCATGAAAGGCGCTGAAAAAATCACATGATCGACCCACGTAATAATTCACTAAACATAACGAATTGTCAAAAAAGTCAAAAATAGACGACCGCTTTCCACACACAAACATACCTTCAACTACGCGATTTTCAAAAGCGAACGAGAGCTTACACACGTATTCGCACGGCTCGTACGGATCGGCACAAAATATTTTTTTTTAAAGAAAAACCAATCGTTAAGCCTTATTGTCTCGTCACTGTCGTTTCAATAAATCAAAAAAAAAAAAAAAAAAAAGGAAATTTCTCACAAAAATAAAACATGGAAATGAGCGGGCTCGAGTCGCGCTTAAAGCGAATTTAAATGCGCACCGGCGCTTATGCATATTAGTTCATTTTTGGCAACGGCGAAACCGTCACGAGTGTTTCCAACAATATCTACATGTATGTACTTAACGTACACGACATAGAAAAAAAAAAAAAAAAATATATATATATATATATATATATATATATATATATATATATATATACGTTACAGTGTGTGTTTCAATAAAAAATTTCTGTTAGTGTATACTTAAACGTGGAATGTAATGCCACGGTCTACCTTGACACGTAATTCCAACGCGTGTCGTCGACCAGAGCGAGAGAGAGACGCGAACCACCAGAGAAGATAATAATTATATCTATTTTCAACCGAATGTTTATAATGAATTGGTCATGGAAGAAGAAACGTTCACTTCTCGAGAGAACGAGAAGAGTCATTGCACCGTTCGTTTGACGTGTGTGAGTGACCTTCGATGATTCTTCTTCGTTTTGAACGCATGGCAACACATTATTCATAAGGTATATGATAACGAAATAGTAGAGCAACTATGTTTATGTGCTTAGTGTCTAGATTGTAAGAAATGTTCCTATATTGATGGATGTTTCAAAATATCATTCATACATACATATTATATTATATGTACATACACACATATACTATCTATTCGAATGCTATTAGAGTACGTATGCTATAAATAAGGTATGGCAAATTGCAAAATAGATGCTTCAAACAGACTTGGTTCACTTTAGAAACTGATCACTCAAGAGCTATTCAATTTGACCTCAACTACTGCAATTGCAATGCAACTGACGTCTTCAACGAATGTCCATATGTATGTATTCTTAATAACAAAGATTCTCAAACTATTAACATTTTCGGTAAAATTGTTTTAATTGAAAATAATAACCATTTTATATAAATAAAAAAAAAAACAAAAATGAACATTAAATAATGTAAAACATTTAACCGATAATTGATCATTTAAAAATAAACATCATTAAATCATACTCAATTGATTCTGTTTACAGTCAAATACCGTTATTACAAACTTCTGGGGACCAATTAAATTATTTCGTTACAGTGAATATTCACGAAATTGGAAACTGCTGTGAAATAATTTTGTTCAAAAATATTGGAAATTTCGTTGTTTCGCTATTCGTTATAGAGGAATTTGGTTATATGTAATATGTATGTCACTGATTCAAGGTAAAATGTGGAAAAAGTGGAAAGATTCAAATACATATTATATGTAAACCTTAATCAGATGAGTCTTATCATAATTTTCCAATTTTATGCAATAGTTCTTCATCTACATGTTTCCATACAAAAGTAGTATCGCATACAAATATTATCTCCTATATATGTATGAGTATCGTTCGTTTTTCATTATTTAAAAAAAATAGGAATTCGAGAATGAGATTTGAGAATTTGAGCAACATCTAAAGACACATTTATACGAACTAACTGATCAGTATTTTCGGTGAGTTTTAGATTTAAATAAACCGTCAGAAAACATTGCTCTTGCAAACGTATGTACATACATACATACATAGTTTAACCAAAAATAAACATAACTTCGACGTATAAACCTAATGACAATAAATATCCAACACTTTTATACATACATACAAATCAATATTAAATCTCGGAAATGTATACTAACTAAATATATGTATAAGTATACGTATACATACTTGTATATGTATATATTTGAATTCAATTTCATATATACGGAAACCGTTTAGAAAATGCAATTCCAAACATCATTCATGAAAATATATGTAGATGACTTTTGATATTGAATACGCAACAGCAGATGAAAACGTACAAGAGGAAGTGGTACTATATATGTACATATATGTATGTACATATGTATGAACACACTTGCATACATACCGATACACCTATCGGTAGATCATAGTATTTAACAAACATTCAACCTATGTAGGTAGTTAGACTTATTAATTGACGACAACTTTTAATAAACTGCATCCGCACTCGAGTCAATCAATAATCATTAACGATATAAGTGACTAATCATACACTGCATATAAACGAATATGCGTGTACGTTTAGTCACTAAGTGCGACGACCCAACAGATCGATTTGATTATACTAATAAATTATTTCACGTTAACGATCTAATAAACCACTATGAATTACATACATAGATGATAGAGAATATTAATAAACGTCACGATTAAAGTGTGCTAATCGTCGCTAAAGCTCCGTTTAATTTGTGGTTGTTTTTCGAATGATTTAACAACCACTTCATGTAATCGACTGTTTTAACGACTCGGTCTAATCCATTTGAATGTCAATTTTTGTACGATCCATCAAACTAACGAAGACTTATCCCTAATTATATGTAGATAAGGAAATCAGGGAAAATATATAAGTATTTTTGTTTGGGTGGTTTTATGTAAATATATGATATTAATGCAATGCAGTAATATTACATGCATATTGTGAGAGTTTCCAAAGGTTTTGAAGTACATTTTACATAGCCAGCAGCATAGCTCTACGGTCGTTAAGCTTCTGCCTAGCACCTTTCGGTGCTAGGCAGAAGCTTAACGACCGTAAATTCTTTTAAATCGAGGTCTGCCTAGCTGAAGAATTTCTGAGCATATATGTAGTGCTGCTGGTCAGACTTGGATATTTGTGACTCCAGGTCGATCACAACCTATCGGAGTTTGCCAATTTTGTTGATTTAATTGTTTAAATGGTTCCCGATTGAATTGGCTAAAAACCTTCCTACCTATTATGTCACCACTATTTATGTATGATTAATGTACAATAAAATTTATGTACAATTCAAAGATGTCTCCATAGTTACGAGTTTTCAGTGTCTCGTAACTCATTGACTTGTGTAATAAAAATGCTGTATTGTTTGTAATTGGCCAGGAAGGCGCATTGGGGTTTACCTGTAAAGCCTATATACAATGTATGTATGTAAATAAAATAGGAAAAAATTATATAAATGTGGTTCTGCACTCGAGATTCTGATGAATTAAATATGTAAAAAATACAACACATTCTCGGCAATCGTCCAATGTGAAATGTAAAAAAATGTATATATTGCAGTATATCAAATTAATATGCTACAAAAACAGCTGTATATCAAAATAAAAACACTAATTAGAGCTAATAATTTAATCGCAGTGGCATCTGATAATGAAATAGTTCAATATATTGAACATGATGAATTTATTTTTACGTAAAAAAATATATGATATAAAATATAACATGAAATTTTGCTGTAATATATATTTCATCAAAATTTTTAATTGAAAATTTAACAAAACAATTTCACATAAAATTATTTGAATTAATTTTTAAAATTGCTGTTTAAAAAAACCTTATAAAAACAAGAAAATGCCGTGAGCATTACTTTTAAAATAATTTTATTATGATATTAAAATGTTTTAAAACAACTCGATATCCGAATACGATTTCTTCAACAAGAAAGTTGGAAGAATATATCTGAAAATTTTGACCTTTTAAATAAAAATATGCACTCACATACAAATATATGTATGTATAAACAACTAATTTTTTATTCTGAAAGGTATTGTTAAAAAAAATGTTTTCTTAAGTTTTTGCATATATGTTATTTATTTCATATGCTCCTATTATGTTGTACATACATTGACATTAGAATAATGTAGAATAGAATAATTAATAACAAAAAAAAATTGTAAAATAAAAAATGATCAATAGCTATTAAAAAAGATGTATTGAGAACATAATGTAGAAACAATAAAAACCATTAAAAAATCAAAAAAAATCTATAGTTCTGAAATAACTGAAATAAATGAAATTTTACATTGTTTAATTAGCTCAGCTGAAGATAATTCATTCCGATCTGGTATTTTTGCGGAACAGTTAGATGTATATGTATGTGGATTTTATACTAAAAACATGTATAAATAAGTAAAATTAGAACATCACAGTTAAAAAAAACCTAAAGCGTTTGGAATTCTGCGAAATGGAACGAGACGTATCATTCGAATCGATTCCAATTGGAAAACATATTGAAAACTCCCATTGTCACGGTGGCGATGACACCGTTTAAGTTGCTCGATTTCCCGCGGAAAAACCACATAGAAATAGTCGTTCGACGATGATTCTCGTCTATTTCAGATCGTTTCCAACACGCTGGAAATTTCCCCAAATGCAGAAGAAGAAGAAAAAGAAAAATGTTTGAGTTGCGTTCGACTTAACGAAACGTGAGTTGTACAACGCCAATGTTTACTCAGCAGATCTCGTTTTGTGCTATCGCAGCAAACAAACCACCTAACTTAATAGTTTTTCGGTTTTACCGCTCGATCTGTATTTGTATGAATACATACATACATACATATATACATATATATAATTTGTTTCTTCTTATCTTGGTATTTATGTGTGTGGTTGTGGCTAATGTGTAATGCTAATTACGCGGTATTTCATAAGCGTATATAACATATATTACACATGGCTAATTGTCCTCGCCCACTACTAATTTGATTATATCACGCTTAATTTGATCGCATTAATTATGAGGATTTAGTTTACCGTTTCGACTGCCGAATTGTGGTATTGACGTCCGTTTTCGGTGTGTGTGGAATGGGTTTGAAGGTTGGGCTGAGATAAATGATGGGAAATTCGATGTTGACGGCAAAAATTCCTACACGAATTTTCTTCAACTGTCGGCTGCGAAAGAATGACAAATTTCCCAGCGTGTTTTTCCCGACAATTTTCCACGCATAATTAGGTTTTATTGGCCGCCGGAAATATCGCCGGGCGTCCGCCGTGCGAAAGAAATAATAATAATAAAGCGAAAATACAAAACGAACCTGACAACCGGGCAGGTGATTTTGTCAACAAAAAGAGTCTTTTGGATACGGTCGTTAACGGGTTGACCCCGTGGAGTTGACGTGTCAAAACTTTTTACGAAGTACAAAAGGATAATTTTTGTTTTGTGCCAAACGAATTTGATAATCTTCGACCGTCTTATTACCTAAACGCCGATTACCTAAACACAATCTGCTTTAAATAGTCTTTAGTTCAAATATAAAATGTATTATGAAAATTTATAAGAACTGTAAATAGGCTTTTTAGCTTTTTTCCTATGATGCTGCATTAAAATAATAAAACAATACGAAAAATACTAAAAAAAATATTTTAAAATAGAAAATGATTTCTATGTACATATGTAGATCAATAGTTATTAAAATAGACCTCGGATGATGTTGAATGATGAACTGTAGTCATAATTTATGAACTATAAAAAATCAAAATCAATTTTTGTAACCATATGCTTGTGTGCTATGTTTATTTATTGAAAAGAAAAATCAATATAATATTATTTCAAAAAGAAACATTAAAATAAAATACAATAAACTTGTATAATATACTGTACATATTATATATATATATATATATATATATATATATATATATATATATATATACATATATATATACATATATATATATATATATATATATATATATATATATATATATATATATTTATTTTTTTTTAATTATAATATAATTATGGCTTCTATTAATTTTATGGCATCGTGAATTATTTACTTCAATTATATTATAATTACTTTGCGAATTTAATAATAATTTATTTAAATCATAATTGATGAACTCTGGAGTTTAAATGAAACCCGGGAACTTTCAAAGGTCAAATCGACTAATTAAAACCTAAAATTGTATAATTCAATTTTCTGAATAAATAATTTTCAGAAAATTGATCAATTTTCAATCAATTTTCTGAAATACATTTAAATAAAAATGTACATATGTTTGCAATATTTAATATTATAAAAAATCCATTACTAAAATTTACTTAGCTATAATTTACAAGTATCTACATATTTATTTTAATGTAATTTTAAATCAATAAACCTATCTATGCACTTATTTCTCAATCACCATCATTATATAAAAATTTCCCAAATAAGCTCAAGACAAATTAAATACATTCATGTTCATTAATTTCTCAAATAGACTACATATGTATGTATGTATGTACACATGTATAGATACAAATCACCAAATTCAAAATAGTATGTATATATAATATGTATACCGTGTATTATATTATATAATATGTATACATATATAATATGTATACCGTGACATATCTAATTTCAAATAATAACAACAACAAATGGATACAATGTAAAATCGGAATGAACCATTTTCTCACTAGGCAACCAGCAATAATATTTTCGCAAAATTAATTGCTGCGACGGAAGAACTTTCGCGATCGAAGCGAACCGAAAAACTTACCTTAACATAAACTATCATGTTTAACCACTTCATCCTATTCCATATTGACAACTATTACAAGATCGTAAACATCAGCAATTTTTCAAAGCGTCATTTGTACGTTTTAATAAAAAATCCTTCGATCGGACACAATGTAAATATTTTGTCATTTGGCGCGGTGTATAAGGGGTTAAGTCAACTTTTAATCGCGCCATAAGGGCTGCGCATAGCTTTGTTTAACGGTAAACAATACCCCCCCCCCCCCCCTCCAAAACAAAACAAACATTCGCCAAGTCAGTCGCATTTTCATTTTTTCGCGTTCGAATAAATACAGTCGGTTGTATGATAAAAACCTGTATGTATGGTAAAATAAACCAACATATAAAATATTTTTGCATTCTGCATATAATTTACTGCATTCTATCATATAAGTGGTAAATGCACGCCCCCACTCGCCCCGCATCTCTACTCTCTTTAACTCTAGAAAATACTTTAAAGTTTCACTTCTACTATCCGTTCATACACATTTGATTTTATTCCCATAAATATTAATCGAGTATTTGTATTGTATTTTGTCGCAAATTTAAGTCGAATAGTATTTGTATGATATTTACATACAAAATGCAACGAATATTTAAATCATCAAGGACAATTCTTCAAAACCTCTAAACAAAATATTTTTAAAACGCTTTTAACAACTGTCAGGCGTATTAAAAAAATACAAATTGGCGACACAGATACAACGCGCATAATAAATCATAAAAATTGCTATTAGATCTGTCAACATATGTACAATTCATACAAAACTAGTATATACTTCGGTAAAAAAAATGAAGAAGAGATGATTTTTATATTAAGAATATATATGTACATATGTATATTTGCAATGAAGTCCAATATCGTAGATAATAAATGATTGACTCGCCCTCGCATATACAAACCGTATGATTAAATGATTAATGGATAGAATTTCGACCGATGCATAAAACGAGCAACAAAGAACGCCGTAGACATGACCATAATAATATATACGTACATATGTACATATGTTAATAAAATGGCACGACGATGGATGGAGATGTTCAACAGGATTCGATACTATAGGTATATAGTAGTTTTCATTGACGTCACTGATGAATCTACATATGTATATCATACAATAGTATACGAAGTACAACATTAAACGTTGTCGACGTGAAGGCAACCTAATTGATAGCTTCGAGCAATATAAAATGCTGAAAGGTTTTCACACCTATTTCAGAGCTAGCAACAGCTATTTCATATAATTGTATGGTTTGTATTAGAAAATATGTTGCAAAGTACATAACACGTTTCATTGATAATTTTTGTTCAGAATCAGATTTACTGAAGTTTGAAAAATTCCGTTGAGGCCATGCGATAATCGTAGAAAATTCAATGCAATATACCTATATACAATATACATACATACATATGTACATGGGTGTTAGTTTAGTACATTCGCGATCGAAAATTCAAATGTCTATTATTACCGGAAAAAAGGTTTACACGAGAGATTCGCACTACGAAGCCATGACAAATACACAATAGGTCTATAAATATGACACGTCGAACGGGGAAAAAAGTTTTTTTCTACGTCTCCCATTGAAGTAGTAGTAGATCGGAAGAGATTGTCGTCGCGTACCATTGTGTCTCGGTCATCGTCGAACTGTAGGTGTATTTTAATCAAAGTTTTCAAATTCTCAAACATATTTACAATGTATGTAGGTATGTAAAAGTGTAATATAATATTACAGTGCCGTACAGTGTAATATAATAGTACAGTTTAGTAATAGTACAGTGAAAATAATCGCAGCTGGCGTTCCGCAGGGGAGCTTGCTTGGCCCACTTTTGTTCTCCATATACATATATAAATGACATATGTATCTATTCCAAAAAACTGCCACATAGCCCTATATACAGATGATACCGCTTGATTCACAAGTAGCAAAAAACCAGACAATATTTCTAAAAATCTTGAATTTGCAATTAAAACAATGTCGGAACACTTCACTAAGTGGAAAATTCAAATTAATCAAACCAAAACAGACGTCATATTATTTAGTGTTAGAAAGGATAAGCCAAGTTCAAATCTGAAAATCCCCTTTGGAAAAAGTCTGAAATGGCAGTCGGTAATAAAATATTTAGGAGTAGCGTTCGATAAAGGAATGAGATGGGCACCTCACATTGAGGGAGCGAAATGCAAGGCGATGCGGGGTATATCCTCAATATACCCAATATTTAATCGCCATAGTTCTTTATCAACTCAAAATAAAATAAAATTATATCGCGCGCTCATATTACCATCATTAACCAATGCTTCACCTGTATGGAATAAGGCCTCGAATACTAACCTTTCCAAGCTCCAAATAATACAAAATAAATCCCTAGAAATAATTTATGATACACCCATATATACTAACTTGAAAAAAATGCATGCCATAAATAATATTCCGTTTGTTACAGACATTAATTACTAACAAACTAACCAGTTGATTCTATGACAGAATCACTAATAACCATACTAAAACACTTGTGAAGAGTCTCAGTGATTACAACAAAATGTCTATACCCTGCAGGTATAAATACAGATTACCTAAACACAATCTGCTTTAAATTACTGCAGCCCTTTAAAAATTTATTCAGTGGGCAGATTAGACTTTAAATAAATTGAAATTTCAAAAAGACATGTTTTTGTTAAACAGGTAAATATAATTATAAAATTTACTAATTTTTATAAATCTTTGCCTAATTCATTTAAATTAATTTTTAAATACATGTTCTAAATATAGAAAATTGGATGGTGTGATTCCCGCGTTATTGGAATTTTTATAATTTTTATTAAAAATTTTAATATCCAAATCAATACGAAATTATTTTATGTTAGATTTAAAATAATTTTGATAAATCAAAATCATTTTAAACCATCAGGTTATCATACTGATATCCACACCTTTAACTTTCCTCGAATGTATGCCTGGAAGATCGGATTAAAACGAGCAATAAATTAAATTTTATCGTCCCGTTTGACGACAAGCATTATATTAAAAAACATTAGTACAATTTTACGAGCTGAAAACACAGATATCTACGATTTTAGAACGAAATTTTGTAATATAATAAAATGATCGTCCACAGAATACATAATAATCTGTATTTTAAATAGCGCACATACATACACATATAATAATACATATATGCGATATATAGATCAAGCAGTGCAAACAATTGCATTATTCAGTCAAAGGGGGTGTTACTAAGATACGAGCATCGTACAAAACGCATCGACCCGTACAAAATTGACAACACGGAATACATACACACCGGCAATAATTTTAAAAATCACCCCTTTTGCAATCAGATAAGATGATATATCGAATGGAAAACGTGTTGACACAAAATTACCAATAAAATTATGTTCAAAATATAATCGCCACAGCCACGCGTTTGGCAAACCACTAAGCTGCTGAAATTAAGCCCACGTCATCGGAACGACTTGACAAACAAGTATCCATTAGCTTTGTGATTTTTCTGAAATGTTCCGGCACGTGTTCAAAGCTTGACATTGCATTCGAAAGCCGTAAAGTGTATGTAAATCCAAACGAATCGTAAAACCGAAACTGCGAGAAGAGCCAAAAGCCATACGATTCGGCTCATTGTTTAGCCGAACACGATCGTATTGTATTGTTTAAGAACGAATTATCCATTTACGCAAATTGGTTTATTTGTAGTCACTAGCTAGTAGTTCTCTCTTTCTTTTCTCGATGTGTTTTCTCGATGTATATATATATATATATATATATATATATATATATATATATATATATATATATATATATATATATATATATATATAATATTGGCTTGTAATACGTTTATTCTGCTTTTCCTAGATTCTGGACATCTCGAATTTTAATAAGTGATAGCAATTTCTAAAAAAAAACAAACAGAAATAGTATTTTTGGAACTGAAAATTGGAGTTCTACCACTTTCAAATATAACGGCTCAATTTCTGAAAAATCAAATTTATGTCATAAGATATGTGTATGTATGTACATATGTATGTAAGTTGATTTTTAAAGTAAAACTTCTTTGCGGACGGGAGTGATTTTATTTTATTGTCATATCAGAAACACATAGCGTTTGCTTTACGATTCTGATATAACAAGCGTCACAAAGCATTTCCTTTGTGATGCTGAAAACATTGCAAGAAACTAAAATGAGGCATTGGAAAAGACGCCCTTTGTTTAACTCCCCCTCTTTCCCTTCCCCGATTTTCATATATGTACATAGTAAATTGCAGGAAGTTTCACTTCTGTATTTTGTAATGTAAAATACATGGTGGGTTTTCTCCTATTATTACTAGTGTTATTACATGGGTGTTGGCATATTAATTTATTAAATAAATAAAAAAATAAAAGAAATGTGTCGTTTCGATCCACACGCGGTTGAATTTTATGTCGAATCCAAACGACTATTATAGTACGGCGAGAGTTATCTCACACAATATGGTACAAAAAAAAATTTATTAAGTTGAAGGTGAATTGAAATATGTAAAGAATTATTTACGATGTTAAGTTAGGTTATTTTAATCATTTCAGATATTCGGCGATTCGCAAGATCAGCCCACTTTAATTCCCTGTGATTTATTTTATGAATATATACCTACGTAATAAATAGTAAGAGTAAAGCAGCTGTGTGATATTCCAAAATTTCAACGTAAACATATTCGATTGAAATATGTATAACAATTGCAATGAAGAATTTTCTTTTGAAACAATTTCTTCAATAGACCGTACACTAAATACGTATTATTTCCACTGTTTCATTATTTCTTCTAGAATACAAATTTGTATTTAATTATGTATATAAGAAAATTATATCTGAAATGGAAACCTGTGCGGAGGAGTCACCAGTAGAAAAATAGAGTAGGGAGAGTCTCTGAGGTGAAACACGAGTATATATGCAGTACAAAGTATACTACAATCTACAAATATACATATAGATAGTTGTTCATAAATTTGCATTTGAATGACGACAGCTGCCGGTGTGAGCTCACTCTGGCGACCGGAATAATCAAATTGCCGTTTCTTATTGCATGTCTAGTAGCGTTAAGTGAATAGAATTCAGCGACATATATTTTATGTCTATAGATTCGACTAAGTAATCTGAAAGATTGGCTCCGATACGTATTGACGAGCTTGCGTCGTTCTCAAAGTAGACAGTGGTGTTTCTACTCATACATAAATATGCATACCTATGAATGTTTGCAGAGCCGTAGCGATGTATTTGCCACCTTTGGCGAATATCAAATTTGTCGCCCCTTTAAATTTTTTTCATTAGACTTATAGAATTCATTTCATTTAAAAAATACATATTTATTGAAATATTTAAATTAAACATTTAAAAAAAAAAAAAAAAAAAAACAGGTTATTATTTATATTGAAAAAGATGCGTTTTACCAGTGATGACGTATGGATGTGAAACTTGAGTATTGAACACCAGAATGCTGCATAAAGTCCAATGCACTCAAATAAGTACTGTATTCCTGACATAGCAGAGAGAGATAAGAAACGGGATACGTGGGTGAGAAGTATGACAAGGATAGCTGATATAGTGGAGACAGTCAAGATTTTGAAATGGCAAAAGGCGAGTTACGTGGCTATAAAAATGAACAAAAGAAGTGCTGGAATGCTACCCGAGAGTATTTAAATAGGTGAAATGAAAACCACAAGGGTGGATGAAATTTGGAAAATGTGCACTATTTTAATTTATAAACATATGCAAATTCAAGTCAGAAAACCGTAAATTTTTTGACATCCGTCATACATCTAGCTGGACAGTAACTAATATATGTACATGTACATATTAACATTCCTAACATACACACACGTCAACCGAACAAGGAAGGCATGAAAATCGTAAAGTTAATCTACCCTTTCTTTCCATTTAACTAGCAGAAAAATATGTGCATTTAGAAAAATTAGACTTTTACATTTATAAACTTCCATTGTCATTTTGCGCCAGTTATTTGAAATGTGTGCGAGATTCATAACAAAAATCGTTTATCGATAGGATCCGGGATCAACATTACACCTACTGGCTACTAATATGGAACGAAATATATTTATGTACATATAAATGTTCATGTACATATATCCGAGCTTTCGTTTGAAGGCTCAGAAGTCTAATTTTGAGCAAACAATCAATCGGGCCGGTGCGGTGCGGCGAGTGCCGCAAAGGACGAACATTTCTATAATATGTTATTGTCGGTCTGGACCGGATGAGCGAGAGATGGGGTTTAAAATCGGTCCGATCAACCGGAAAATCGATCGTTCATTCGAGCCACAGAGGACTCGACGCGTCATCGCGTTTAATTAAATTTCGAACGAACCGCGACAAATGAATTTCGAATGAAAGTCACACCGAATAAACCAAACGTGTGTTTGGAAAATTCCACTTTATCTCAAATAACTGGAAATAGATTCGTTCGGAAAATATTCGACCTTTCTATATCAAATACATAAGTATGTGTATAAAATATGTATGGATGCACAGATATATGCGAGAGCTCGCAAATATGTTCAGCACTATAATAACTGGTGGTGAGATTTGTAAGAAACTAGAATCCAGTTTTATGTACTTGATTGTTGGAACGGTTTTATCTGAATGTTAACATTAAATCTGTGTCTTTTTCTCATTTTTATTCGCTTCAGTAGATGCCCGATACTTATTCCGAGAGACGCTGAAGGAGTAGATACGTATATTTCATTCCCAAGAGTCTCATGTGTTTAATTTTGAATCTGCAACGTTCGAACTCTACATGTAGTATGAATTTCTTATATTAAATATGTAAGTTCATGAAACACTATTTAAAACATAATAAATAGCAATAAATATCCAAAAAAAATCCTTATGTATTTTTCAAAAACCATACATAATATAAAGCAGGGATCTGGATCGGAACGTGGAGCAGGAGCGCGGAGCAGTGGAGCAGGAGCGGAGCCGGAGTACGAAAATAGTGATCCACTGCTCCGATATTTTGTTTTTATATATTAGAATTTCGTTCAGAATTTAAAAATTAAATGAATGCTCTTTTTATTTATTTTTCAATTTATGGTAAATTCAATATTTGATGGTTTATTATCCTGGAATCATTTAACATGTGGTGCTTTATGTAGTTTGGTTATATTATCTGTATTTAATATGTATGTATTTTTACAATTACTTTCTAAGTATTTGTAGTACATATGTAGATGCGTTTCAATTGAGAACTTTTTTAATTAGATTAATCATAAGTAAAGGTTTGAAAGTGAAGTCATTTTTTATGACAGATTCAATAAAATAACTACAAGATCTTATTTAAAAAGAATATCACAAGGGCTTTTATATAAAAAAAAAATCCCAAACGTGTATATTTCAATTTGAGCGGAGCAACACAACAATCGACTAATTTCTATGGCATTAAATGATCTCTTGGTTGATTATGGATCGCATCAGTTACAGCACTATCTCCATACCATATGGTGCAATAAACACCGTTAATCAGATCAACACAGTCTAAACAATCTATACCAGATATTTTCTCAATTCGTTCAATTGCCATTTTAACCACATTTTTGTATTTATATCGATGAGTGTTGCCTCTGTGTGGTACAGCCTTAGAGATGACAAGTTTGCCAAAGGCCAACGACATTATGCAAATCGCGCACGTGGAGACGACTTGTGCATGCTGAATGAACGTTGTTCCCATCCCGATGATTGGGTGCAATAATAATAAGGTTTTTAGATGTGACACGAGGTCGTACTGGAGATCTTGACCTTATAAATGTGTATATACATATCGAAATATAATCCGAAATAAATTCAAGGATCGCAATAAAAACAGAAACAGTTTTATTTTTGAATAGTTTCGTGCTCGATCAAAAATTTAAGTGACATTTTTATGTTATTTTTTCGATTCGACACAATAATTGGCGTTGTAGTATGTCAGCTTGTATTTTTTTATATCATTTACGTACTTCAATGTTGACCGATTAGGTTAAGTTAAATTTAACTTGGCGTTGACTGTGTTAGCAAACTTTATTAGTTATAATAATAGTTACATTACTGGTTAACCAAGTCTAATCTATCGACAATAAAGTGGCTGAAATATTATATATCACATATCGACGTAGATTTATGTAAAAATACTGGTTATCTGGGTACATCATGTTTATGTATAGGTATATAAATAAACGTCCAAGTGTACATTTCGTTCGTTCATAAAAATACTAGTTTATTTATACACGAACCAATCTGGCCAGTTATAGTGTACAAAAAAAGAACTAATTTAATTCAGCCACAAACCATCAGGCATAAATTCCTCAATCGTTTCTCCCATCCTCTATGTTCATATGTATTGGATTGTAATATTTTTAATATAAGCGGAAACGGTAATTACAGCAACGTTGAAATGCGGTTTTCATGGGATTTCCCATTTCAAATACTTGGCGCTTTTATATCTCAAACGTTTCGACAGCCAAGAGTTTCAAGAGTGAGCACTTAAACTAAAACCAATAGTTCGGATATGAACAAACTAATATGTTTATGAATGAACCGGAGTGAACACTTGGACTACAACATATGTACGTACGTATACAACACGTAAGAAACGAGTTGAATTCACGTGAAGTTGAATAATTTCCATGGAAGGAATAGGAATAGAAGAGAAATGAGAGCTGCAGGCGCTTTCCTCATAGCTCCATTTAAGTTTTGTGCAATGTTTCAGCGTTTAAGAAACGGTTTGTGAGGTAATTCTCAAAAACGAGAAGAGGGAGAAGCTGCTATCACCTTTCCATGATTTCACTATAACTTTAAGTCCGAGTCCAGATTAAATAAACAATACTGAGGATTGACTTGAAGTCACTTAGTCAATCTATCATTATTGTTACAAAGGATCATTGTCGATATATCCAACGATTTAAAAATAATAGTCATGTCGGGGATAAACTCGGATTTATCCACGAAGCTCTATTTCAAAATCAATTTCAACGTTGCATTCAATACGTATCGAATGCTCGCGCATGTACAACATATTGAACCAATAAAGCGGCAATTGTTAAAGCGAGTATGTGAGATGGAAATTAATTAAAATAAATCGTATCGCTTTCCGGCGAGGTCTTCAGCGAGGAAAATTCAATTTTCCCGAAAGGCGCACGCGGAACTGAATCATATGGGTGAGGGAAGGCAATGAAAAATTCCCGAATATCGAATTAATTAAATCGGGTTAGATGTATCTGGTGCGAGCTCTGTATACGATCCAAACGTGTCCCGTTCGATAGGGCACGTTTACTCAACACAAAAGCGAATTCAATTTAATTGGGACGCGTGAATTATTATCATTGCTCGTTTTTAAATGCGAAACGCGGGGTAAATGAGACGGCCATTTTAGGCGCTCGTAAATTACGTTAATCAACCTTCGTAAATACTACTTTAAAATTTTACCTTTGACTTACTGTGGATGTTTGTATGTATGGTATGTATGGAAAGGTCAAGTGCACCGAACAGGAAGGACAAGGTTGACTATGTGTCCCAAAGACCGTTTCGTTTTTCACCCTGTTGAATTGTTAATCGGGATCGTGATTCATTATTCATTGAGAAAGACCCCAATTTTGGATATTAACGTATCAATTTTTCATTTTGTCAATTTTCCGGAGTGCCTGCTCGACGTATAAAAAAGTTTTGTTTTAATTAACTCGTATTTGCACTTTTCGCTTCTGAGTTGGTTTTAAATATGCCAAAATTATTCAATTACTTGGTAAACTATGTAGTTAAATAATCAATAAATGTTTAAACTACATAAATGTGTGTACATATCTATACATATGTAGTTTAAAATTTAATTTCTTAATATCTGATAATTTGATAATTAAATGAAAAGATAAAAGCGTAAAATTATAATTCAAACAATGATAAATCAAGATAATAAATTTGAAAAAAACTAATTGACTAATAAAATCTCTTCAGGCAAATTAAAAATTTAAACTATGTGAACTCTTAGAATACATTTAAATAAATTACATTAAGAGTAATTTTAAAAGCTTGTATTGTAAAAAATATGTATTATAACTTGAGAACATGAGAGATTGTATCTAATGTCTAAGTGCATTCGTTGGTGAATAATAGAAGCCCCGGATTAGGCTAATGGGAGTCAGTAAGTGCCGAAACAAAGGATACGCCAGGGTTCTCACAGAACGGGGCGAGTGCGGGAAGACCTACGTGCCTAGACAATAGACACGCCAACGGATCGGGGTTGCTATGCTGGACAACTTATCCTTTATATATAAAAATGAATGTCTGTGTGTGTGTGTCTCGAATAGGCTCCTAAACCACTGAACCGATTACGATGGAACTTTCAGAATTTGTTGTATGCATGTCCGGGAAGATTACTATGAAAAAAAACGGGAAAAATGGGAATGAGTGTCATTGTAACGCGATAATTTAAAATATATTCGCTGCCTGCGTTTTTCCGACAACTGGGAACGGGAACGAGAACGGAAACGGGAACGGGAACGAGAACGGGAACGGGAACGAGAACGGGAATTGCATGCGTTATTGTGGCATTGCAACGCATGCCGGGTTCAGCTAGTCCTTTATAAGAAGGTACATACGGTAGATCAAGTATTCTGGAGTGAGCGGTATCTCGTGTGGACCCCCCGAATCGTTGAATAAATGCTGTGGCTTTAGCCTTTCATATGGATCCTGAACCCACCCCTACGCAACAATATTTTATTTTATTTTAAACCCAAGTTTTTAAATTTAATCCTTTAAATAAAATAATTTAAATTCGAGAGGTTAAATGAAAAAAAATACAAATATTAGCAAATAATTATTTTTACATATAATTTTTCGAAAGATACAATTATATTACCTATATACCTATAATAATATGAATGCCTTTTATTCATACTATTTAAAAAAAAATTATAAAATGTTTCCATCATTAAATGGGTGAGAAGAATGACAATGATAGTGGATATAGTGCAGAGAACGAAGAGATTGAAATAGCAATGGGCGGGTCACGTAGCTAGAAAGATGGACAAAAGAAGTGCTGGAATAGTACCTGAGAGAATGTGAGGTAAAAGGAAGGGCGCTAGGAAGATGGGTGTACGAAAATATAAAAATGTGTGGGGCGAGATAGATAAGAGATGAATGGAAGCGCATTTTAGGGCCTTCATCTAGCAGTGTATGATGAATGGCTGTAAAAATGATGATGATATGATAAATAAAACAACCATAATATCTAATGATACCGTTGAACTTTTTATCAACTTTCATTTCCTACATAAATATGCACATGTGGATAACCAATCAAAGGCAATCTATGCAAATATGTATGAACATATATTTACAATTACATATAGATAGATTGACTAATTAATGAATAATAAAACACATACACAAAGTAAGGTACGAAAATAAATTGGATTAAAATATTATTATTATTATTATTATCCTGATATAAATGCGTACATCCATTACAAAACGCTCCCACGTCAATATTTTCGATTAAAAAAAGTCCACCGGCTTACATATTATATATGTATAATACACCGTTGAACGAATACCCTCGTTTAATTTTTACATCTGCAAAGAGGACCCGAGCGTAATCCAATTTGTAACGAATCTCGTCTTTAGCGTATGTCTGGCGAAACGCGTAATAATTTGGAATCTCGTCGCAGGACGACTCGAGATGGAATAATTTATTCGCCTGAGCGAATCCCGAACGTTAATCACATTAGACAAACTTGCAAAATTTCAGTTGGATACGAACAAAACAAACCACATTTTACAACTGCTGTAACTATGTAGCTTTTCAGGTACTGGGGCAAGGTTTCATTTTGTTTCAATTTTTTTTCTTTGAAATCACAATGAAATACATTATTGATCGTCATTTAATCGAAAATAGGAAATCGCTAGACGATTACAAAAAAAGCAAGCCACTGCCAAAAAATTGTAACGTGTAATTATTTAAAAAAAAATAGTGCTCCATTCAAAACTTTCACAGTATGTAATTTTTATCAAAAGCAGTGAGACGAAGGATAATTTTAAGGACGAAGGAGGGGGAGGGGGTAACCGAATTAATCCCCAAACCTACCTTCTGGTTACGCAAATGGAACTGATACATATTTAAATCTTTGCTATACATACTTAATAGCAAGATCTGCAAACGATTTTCGTAAGTAAGTAACGTTCATAGATTCTAAAAACGAGCCACAGATAGAACATAAATCATTACCAAAAGTTCTCATTTATTCATAACGCTAAAATGCTGTAAATTTTAAAGTTAAATATTTCAACTATTCACATATTTTCAACTATTTAATTCCATTTATTATTATATTTTTAAAAAAATGGCGATTTGTCCGTCCCTTATTTTTTCTCGCTTATTGAACTTTCATTTCAGGCATTTTTTCAGTATGGAGAACAAATACGCATTTGCTATTGGCCAGCTAAGATGTTTTGATCAATAAGAATCACGTATGTTTACGAATCCCGTTCATAACAATGCTTTTCGATCAATAAAATCGATATTTAGAGTTATTCTACTGCAAAGCCTACTGATCTAAAATATTCATTTGTACAGCTAGAGATTTCAAAAATACCGAAATTTGTCACCACCGGTAGTACCGGTATTGATATATTTAAGCAAGTAGACCAACAAAATTTACTAGCAATGAAATATTAATTAATTAACTGTAATAACTGTATACAAAATAAAATAAAATAAATAAATGTTTAGAATAAAATAAATAAATAAATCAATTAAATTAATTTTTGATTAATTACTTTCTCAATTATAAAATAACGTGTTGAATCAATCCATACCGCGTGAATAACCAATCAGCGAATGTCAAAAAAAGTAAATAAACTTTTGTTATGCTCCTTGCTTTGAAGAATTTTTGCGTGGAAGAGATGATTTTAGCTTTTAAATATATTTAAATATAATATTAAATATTTTAAATTAGAATATAACATATTTTAGGGGAGAGAGACGGTACGATAATTTCCAGGGTCCAGCTACATACTTTAGAGACCGGTCCGAAATGTAAAGCGATGTGAGGTTTGCAAATTTCCGTCTGCCCAGCGGTGACGAATTCGTCAAAAAATACATCATAAACAGTCAAGTGCTTATGTACTTATTAAAAGCACAATATGTACTTATTAAAAGCACAATAATCTTTATTTTAAATTTTACACTTAGAGGCTCCATTGAATAGCAGGTGAAACATGTTGCTGAGTGTTGATTGTAGTCTAAATTCAAAACAATTCAACTAACATAATTTTGTTCAAAAACCGGTACCGGTATTGGAATCTGTAGTTACTGAATTGCATGTTTCCACATTTCAGCTACAAACAAACACATACATATGTATATGTATGCATATGCAAATCAAGTATCGAAATTACATATCTGATCTGATAAAAACAATAACTCGACAACAATTTCTTAATCGCATACATACATATGTATGAATAGGTAAACATCTATTTGCCAACGCGAACGCACTATAAACACAGAGCTAACCAAACCGTCACGTGTGTGCTCGCGCACGCCTGATGACGTAGTAACAACGTAAGTATACACACACACACACACACACACACACACATACACACACACACACACACACACACACACACACACACACACACACACCCACACACACACACACACACACACACACTGTTAAAATTTCAAGTTTATCTCGATGAAATTTTCCCAAACGAGAGGCAAAATAAAACAAAACGCCGTGTTTTTTCGGCTACTGCTACGAGTTTGGGTCAAGGTTGGCCATGGGAAAACGAGTCTCGGTGCGTCACTTTACGAGACCCGCTATCATCATCGATGATGGGGGGGCCTCCGTTAAGTTAACGCTAAACGGTGCAAAACGACGGTGCAAACATGTGACGTCGATCGGCGAAATGTTACCGATACATCATACATACATACATACATACATACATATATGTACATACATACATACATCCATATATCAATTCTCAGGTCACTGCCAATGGAAACTTCCACTTGTGTATTAAATCCATCGGGAAATTCGGCAATAATGAGATTTTAAAATTTTTCCATGTTAAATGGATTCGGTGACGTCTGATGTTGTTTCGATACCGGAAAATTGTTGTATGGTATTGCGTTTCATTTACAACTTTGTATGTACATATGTACTGAAGTACATATGTACTGAAGTACATATGTACATACATACATATGTATGTGCGCCTTTTGCTAGTGTCCGTAATATATATATATTAAATTAGTTTTCTATTTTGATCAATATAATGTTATTTGCCATGAACGATAATATTTTCAATTCCTAAGAGCACGCCATACTTTTTCCAGATGACTTAATACGAATTGAGACGAGCGATATTCTATTGAACGGGAAGATATATATGTATATATATATGTATATATATATATGATATATATGATATATATGTACATATATGTATGTAAAATGTATATTATTGTATACATATACATATATATAATTATATACGAAAATATACCATCACATTTTCTTATCATTTTAGCTCGTTATCTTATTTGCGTATAAAATAATTTAAAATATTGACATTATTTATACATATAGATCTAAATAAAAAGCTGAAACTGCATTATAAATATTTTGATTTTATATTAACTTCAACAAAATGTTCAATTTAAGAAAATATATATTGAAAGAACATTGTAAAAAATGAAAAACAAAGCAACCAAGGAAAATTTTTATGTAAATGAAGTGTCGAGTTAGAAGCAAAATTTCTTGGCTAATGAATCTTTGGCAGTAGTTTAATTGTAATTATTTATTATTGTTATATCCCAAAAAAAAAAAAAAAGTCATAAGAATATACAACCACTGATAAGAATGAAATTTGAAAAAGGAGAAGTTATACGTATAAAAACATAAAAGAGGTATGTAAAAAATGGGTACCATTTATCGGCCCGGCAAAATAGCCCTATTTCCAGACAAATTAGATATTCATCACGACATTATATGCGAATGCATATCTCTAAAACATTTCGCCCTGCAAATAAAAAGAGTGCGCTTTTCTGAAATAGCTCGCACGACAGATTCGGTTTTTGTCCAGAAAATCACACGTCAAATGGGTTGCCAGTAACAAAAATAAAATTTGACAAAAATAAATATTGACCCTAACAACCTACTCTTAAATGAATAGGGCCAACTATAACTTAACCTAACCTTAGCTAACTCTTAAATAAATAAGCATTGGCTGCTAAGATATTACGATATGTTTGGATGGATATTACGATGTGTGGAACATGAGGAGAGTGGGAATGGGCAGGAGCGGGGCGACGCGATATCATCCGACTGTTAAAAATTATAATTTCACTGATAGGGGCCAGTGAAAATATATTTGTATATGATTTCATTGAACTATACCCAGTGAAAATGTAACTGGTTATGATTTCACTGAAACGTCAAATTTTATTTTTGTTACTGGCAACCCGTTTGACGTTTGATTTGGCGGGCGAACGTCGGTTCTGTCGTGCTAGCTATTTTGAAGATGTTAATTTGATATTAAATGTCGTTTTGACATTTGTACTGTAATTTATTTTACAGCTGGGCGTTTATCCCTAAAAAAATGTTGAATAATATAATAAATGTTAAAGCACTCGATGTTCATGAAATGTATATATGTATGTATGTGTATGTATATGTACATACATATGTATGTATATACATAGGTAAAAAAAATGTGGAAAAATTTATAAAATGTACATATTTTAAGTATTTATACTTTTGAAACATTGAAGCAACGAGTAATGATCATTGAATTGGAGAGTTTGAGAGAATTATTTATGTAAAAGGTAGATACCAATAAATTCGACGCGTTGAAAAAAAGCCACATTGCCGCTAAATCTCACCCAAAAATATTATCATACGAACAAATTCTATTCTAGTTGTACTTATTTTATTAAAAGAAAGTTTATTTTAAAACACAGAACGCCGCCACATGTCGATATTATACACACGTATTATGGGTATTCACGCGCTCTTCGAATAGTTGCTTCGTTTTACCGTACAATTGGTCTTTTTTCCTTCACTTTTTTCCAACTATCCGATACTTGAAGACGTATACATACATACAAACATACATACAAAGCGTAAATATGCATGTTTGTTCATTGTCTGTGACTGTGACGTAGGAAACAACTCAATGTAAATGAGATATTAGGAAGGAAGGTCGAACCAGTTGTGTCGCACTATACACATCCGAAGAAAACAAAGTAATATAAAAAAATAGTGCCAATTCGAAAATTACCACTACGTATACTATACATATGTATGTGTGTATGCCGAAATTAAACCAACATGCAAGACAATTAATCTATTTTCACTATGAATGAATGTCGCAAATATGGGCATAATGTATTATTAAATCTTAGAGTGCGTACATGTTCACTTTAGTAGTAAAAAAAAAAATCTGGATTACTCTGTTTTATATTGACGTAGAGCGAAGTCTATTCGTGAGGGAATATGCAGCTGTGACATGAAAAAAATGTCGACTGTAAAGTCGAGAGATAACTCTCGCGTGATCGTAATACATACTTGTATCGATGAATAAAGCAAAAATTACGCTTTAAGAAACTGTTATTTTCAAAAGTAAGCCATTGAAACTTTGATTTAGAATTACGTCAATTTGGAATGGCCTTTAAAACCACGATAAATCTGAGATTATCTCCCGGATGGCAATGATTCTTATTTCGTTGATATTTTAAAGTTCCATTTTATAATATGTAATTGGCTTGGTGAGCTACAATCGGTAAGCAGCATTGCGTCAAAACTGTGGTTAAAATGTATGAATATTTGTAAAATTATCGTAATACACAAAACTTTTGTAAATTTCAGGGCTGTGGAGTCGCTTCAAAATGTATCGACTCCGACTCCAACTAGAACAATTTTGGTAACATCGACTTTTCGTATAAATAGTAGTAATAAAATAATAATCAATAGTAGTAATAAAATAATAATCAATAATAATAATAAGTCAGTAATAATAATAGTAGTAATAAAATAATTATTGGTAACGAAAAGGTATAAATAAAAACTAAGTACATTCATGGTGTACATATGTGTATTAATTTAATACACAAACAAATCAATGAATTAAAAAAAATGAGAGTAAAAATGAGAATAAAAAAAAAGTATGAGACGGGGAAACAATCAATTTTTGCTATTATATATAATATGTATGCAAATAATATTGTAATTTTTTATTATATAAAATATGGGTCTACGTGAGTATGTACCGTTTACCATGCATCCTTTTTTTTTGATCTTTCGACTTAAGATCTTTCGATTTTCGATCTTTGCCTTCCGATATTTGGGTTTTCTGTAATTTAACATTCCGGCTCGTCACGGAGACCGATAAAATATGTATGTGCAATTCAACGATTTTATTTATAATTTATAATTTTTATAAAAAAATTATTAAATTTCATTTATTAATGGATTTACTTCAATAAAATTGGAGACTCTAGTTCACACGTACCGTAATACTATTAATTAAAGAAAATAATAAAAAGGTGTCGCAGTCAGTTGATTTTTTAAGACTCCACAGCCCTGGTGGAGTCTTACTACCTCCATACTACCTCCAATGATATTGACAAAAGAAAATGGCGAAAACGATGAAATAAATGAATCGTTCTAAAACGGAACCTATACTATTTTCATTTTCGCAAAATATCCTAAGCAAAAACGTATGTGCAAAGCTAATTTTCATATGAATTTCATTCCATAGCGAACAAGCAAACCGCAAGCATATAACGCTCTCAAAAATCACCAATTTGCTGTCAGAGTCACAAAGGAAACTAGTGAAAATTTATTATATACAATATACATACATATGTACATATACGGGGTGCATATTAAGCTCACGAGGTATACGGGTGGATGACATTAGAAAAATGTATGGGGTGAGATGGATAAAAGTAGCTCAGAAGAGAGACGAATTGAGAGGCCTTCATCCAGCAGCGGATAATGTGATGATATAAAAAAGAGTGTCACCTCTATAAATGCTGAAAACGACATCGGTAAATCGCTTTACTGTTTTTAACATATTCAGCGGACAAAAACAAAGGTTAAAATAAATCGAACAACAATGTAATCCACCACCAATAAATAACAAATCACCTGAACACGGAATCGGTTCCAGATCGATCTAAAATTAGACATCGATCCCGCAACCGGCGCGTATTAACAGATTTCCGTTAATCCGCACACGAATCCGGTTAATTGGACTTGAAATGTCCATCGCTAAAACCGAATTAGTAACCGAGTCGAATTGAACGTTATCACATACAATATGTTACATACATATGAATGTACATAGGTTCGATCCCTTCTCAGGTCCCGTCGGAAACGATTTCGTCGAAGCGAGTTAACTGCGACCGAACAGAGGGGAAAAAAAGGTTAAAGATGACCCACAAGTGTAAGACTGTGCTGCTGCGATGATAATAATAATTCCTACACCACATATATGTAATACATATTATATGTACGTACAATACGAAACTACTGGCTCACCTCGACATTGTTCCAAAGACACACTTCGATTAAATACATTAATTTAACTATCGTCCCACCGCGTTCGAAATTATGTACATATTATCCGCGAGACGATGTAACAATTCATTAATGCGTCATAAATCAAATATGATGAGTTCGCGCATAGAAATAGCGTCTGAGAAAAAAAAGAAGAAAAAAACTAGATAGCAACGAGCTTTGTTTGTCTTCCAATGCATTAATCTAAAATTCAATGTTCTCTCGTTCAAAAATAACATACAAATGTGCCCGATCCATTTTTTCCATCATCCTTTTACCAACAAACAACATGGTGCGATACGAAAATAGAGCGTTATGTTCGCTTTTCATAGATTAGTATTATATGTAAGAAGTTATTTTTAAAAAATACGCATATGTAACTGTCACATGAATGTACATACATACGAGCATGTAATATGTACATTGTTTCTCTCGGTGAAGCCTTTTCAATATGAGCAAACTTTTCTCATTTTCTCTTTAATGACACTACACAACATTGTGTTGTTGTTAATACATATTGTAGGATTTATGTAAGTCCAGAAATTGTTTTTGAGGCGGTTACAGTTGTATGAACCTTGATCCGAATCGTCGCATTACCAAATCAGTGGCGACTGCTTTAAAATCTAATGATTAATTCATCGCGTTCCGCTTTGCGCGAATGTCGGCGTGCTGAAAAACAATGTCAAAATAAATTCGCCGAGGGCGAAAATTTAAATTAACTTTAGATTTTCATTTAGCGAAGACGACAAAGGAAGCGTGGAAAAAATGTCTATGTGTGTACGGGACGATGTTGATAGAAAAGAGCGCGGGGATCAAACGCGTGGCCATTGTCGAGTTGGCCGCTAACCCGCTCTGATCCCGATCCATCACTCTGACATTTTCATTAAATAATTTCAGCGAAAATCCAGCCCGAGGACGAGCCCGGAAAACTTACAAATTTTTAATCAAAATAATCCGATGATTAAGTGGGATTAACTTTCCTCCACGACAATGATATCACGGAAGCCCAATTTGAGAGCTCCGACATAACATCCCTAATTTGAAATCGATGGAGTGCGAAATGTGTCAAATTTCGGATTCAAGAATACGCGACATGTTACATGATATGATACGGTGGAAATAATATGAATTCAGCCAATTCATCGCCAGTCACTGAATTAATAACTGAAGCCACATTATCAAGGAAGAAATACTTAAAACTCTTTAAAAAAAATTCCAGCATGTTGATATATTTTGAATGTACTATATATAATATGTACAACAATAAAAAAAGTTAAATTATGTACGCACTGAAAATATATTTTATAAATCGATTTAAATCAAGTGGTGTATTAAGTAAAGTTCTTGTTCAATTCGCAAATAAATTAGTCAATAAGATAAAACCCCATATATACCCGCATCTAATAATAAATTTATGTATGATATCAGATTTTATGATATCAGAAAAAAATTTATGGTATCAGATTTTTCTTTAATGAAATTATAACATATAGCTTAGGTTAAAACCGTGAATAATTATTTTTTTGTTTGCTTAGTCAACAGAGTATATCCATATTGGTGTTATTTTTGTAAGAAGCAAAGCATTTAAAAATTTATTTATCCGTACAACATGACTAATGATTTTTGAAAATACATACGTATTTTGATTGTTGTCGCCACTAATACACGCAGATTAGCAGTAATCAACAAAAAGTCGGAAAATTATCTACACCTCATACGTAATATACACACACACACACACGCGCGCGCGCATACAAACATTTTTAGCGTTCCTCTTTCAGCATATTGCTGTTAGCGTTATCTCATCACCGCAAAAGTATCGGGGAAAATCTACTCGAAATCAGTGCGATATAGAAAAGCGAGTGAAAACCACTCGTGAGCGGCCAACTGTGGACGCGTCAACGACGAAACCTTTAAAATTTTCATCGGATACAAAAAAAAATACGTTTAAAATCCCTATATTGCCGCGCTGGGTAAATACGTGTTTAGGGAAAATGACGGATCGCCTTCTACCCTCTTCAAAAGTGGCGGGAAAATAAAGCCTACGAATCGCGATAAATCGACCGTAGAAGTACCCGTTTGAATAATGGCCGTTTGACCCCTTTACATTTACTTTTACAAATTCTTTCTCGACGATAATCTATTACGCTCGAACGTTATCGCATACGCACAATGCAAATAGAACTCGACTAGCGGTAAAAGGATAAAAAGGTTCGCAGAAAACATCCACAAGATTCTATACCGAAAGTAGCCACGATCGACCCAGAACAGAGTGTACATCTATTTATTTCCCATGCCCTTTGACTTATTGGTATAAAATTGTATAGAATAATATTGTGTGCAATAGACAGACTATGAATACAATACAACTATGAATGCAATACAAGTAACTCAGATTTGTCATTATTTATGTATATTGAAATTTATTCAAATTAAAAAAAAAACCTTTCAATTGTTTTTGTTTCATTCGAGCTATTATAAAATGGCCAAAAAAATTAATGTTTTTTTATAAGAACACACTCATACAATCATTCGTCAATTGAGTGACCTGTGTCTACAAAATCTACGATGCATATCTCCGTTAGTGAGCTCGTCGATTTCCTTTCAAATAACCAGCAACATAGCTCAGTGGTTAGCGTATAATGCTAACAACTGAGAGGTCACGGGTTCGAAAAATGATCCAGTATTGTTGGTCAGATTTTGGATATTTATATGTGGCTCCAGGTGGACGCATTTCCTATCAGAGTTTGACAATTTATCTGATTCCATTGTCGAATCGGTTCCTATCGAAATTGCCCACCTACCCTCATTTGTCACTATTATTTGAATTCAATTTCAAATTTTATTACAATATTATAAATTTCTATAGTACATATGGACAAAATTGGCCATATATAATCCCGTAATTACACCATGGTAAAAATAAACAAACAAAAATTACTGAAATTTCATATCTACATAGATGTTAAGCTTAATGCCAAGTAAAATATAAAATTTAGTAAAGTTGCGTCAACCGTGGCAGTTTACTCTTGTTCGTATTTTTTTTGACCCTTTAAATATGTGTGCTGCTCGTTAGAAAATTCAAGTGCAATTGTTGAATCAATGTGATGAAGATAAAAAATAACGAGTTCGAATTTTCGCATGATCACAAAACTTAATTTATTGTTACTACATACATAGATAAGGTGAAAATTTAATAAACTGAAAGTGGAATTTTTCCCTCTTAGAAAAACCAAATTGTTCTGACCACACGAATATTTCCACACTACTGTAGGTATAGTGATGAAAAATTATATTTAAAATTTAAATTATGTAATTTAAAATTTGTATTTTTTATGTAATACCTTAGAGTTGCTAAGCTTTTGGTTTGAATTCATGAACCGGAAGTAATATATTTTTTTAAAACAATATTTTATTTTGATCTTATGATACTTATCATATACATATATTTATATGATAAGTAATAAAAAATTTTGAAGAAAATCCGACAGCCGAAAGTAGAACTTTTGTCTTGTGTGAATTTCCCTATGTTAACGCTCAAACTTGTATCAAAAATGCCCTTTATACATCCTATATTCCTTAAATCTACATAGATAAAGTCATGGTTGGTCACAAACAATTTTTTTTGTGACGGAAATACGGACGAAATACAGACCTCATTTTTGACAAACTAAAACACTTGGGTTACACTAAACAAATTGGGTTACAGAAAAATAAATCATACAAATATAGGGAAATAGATATGTATGTAGATGTAGAATATAACAGTTTGTTCGAAAATTTTCCGAAAAAAGAATGCATTGATATTATCCACTAAATTCCCCATAACCTGGTGAAGTCTGGAGCTGTTATCTTACTTATAAATAGACACTTGAAAGTTGATCTTTGTAAAGCAACATAGATTTTGATTTCGTTTAAATAGGCACCGTCTATTTTAAGATTATATAGATAATTGGGCCCATTCTTCGTCTCGCATTATTGCTTTCAATTCAGCCCTCAATAAACAATGTCACTGTTCTAGACAATATACACATTACACCCACGAAATGTCAATTCAAAGTTGATTACAATTGATTCGGTAAATGTTTAGTTTATCATACACCATCGATTCTATCGTCAGGAGGAGATTTTCCAAACACGTCAACAAAAAATTCGGTTAAAACTATCCAAGACGGACTTTTTGAATAGAAACAATATTTATTTACCATCCAAAAAATGTGTGCAAACAAAATGACGCAAAATCAATTAAATCAAATGGCTAAATGTACTATACGTGTATAATATACAATATGTACAAATACATCGTAGTACATTTTTACAAGATAATTAATATACAAAGCAATCGTTGTCGTGTCTTGTTCTAATAAATTAACCGCATAAAACAACAATGGTATATGAAACATCATAAATATATTGTCGTTCTATTGTACTCCTTTTTGAACTGAGTTTTTATTGCTTTCGGGTATTCAATGCAAATATTATAATCGACCGTCGATTTAGCTTAAAGGTTACTTGAATCGTACGACATTATATTAATCGGCGTAACATACGCCTTCGATGCATTAATTAAGATGCAAAACGGCTATACAGTTATAGTGCATATAATCAATTCATATACATATGTACATAATAGACTATTCTCCATTTTAAAAGATCATTATCCTTGGTTTATTTTATTAAATCGTGGAGACTACGATTTAAAATCAAATTTTTGATGCTACAAAGTCATACTGCAACAAAAATAATGAGAGGAAAATGATAAACGTTTTCCGAGTTGTTTTTTTTTTCAAAAAAAAAAAAATTCAGCGAATTTTCCCCTGAAAGAAATGCAATTAAATCCGAAGTCTTCCTTTTAGCTATAATTAAATGCTTCAATTACTTGAATTTCCACCGACAAACAAAGCAGGATGTCGATTTTTTATACATTTTCCCACAAAAAATATATGAAAGCTTGTTGTTAAGCAAAAACAATGGAAATCATTCTTGCAAACGTGCGTTTAATCGATTTTAAAAGCTATCGATTTATTTTCTATAATTCATATTTATATATGGGGTCTGAGTCACTGCATCAAAAGTCGAAATCCGAAAGATCGAAAAGAGTGTATGCATGGTAAACGGTACTATATGTATGTATATGAATGGTAAATACTACTCGCTCTTCATATGTATGCATGGTAAACGGACTATTTCACATATTGTCATAAAAATCGCGAAAAATCTTGGTTTTTCGACTTTCAATCAAGTCACCTTCGATGCAGTGACGGCCACCGGTATCTAAGTATGCAAGTATTGTAGGTTGGAAATATGTCGACGATACGATTTTTTTTTCGATTCAAATAAGTTTAAGCTGTTTATATTACAAATACTGAGCGAAGCCGGGTGAAACAACTAGTTGACTATACAGTTCAGGGTTGTTACGCTAATGCAATTTAATAAGAGTGCGTGTCGCAAAATTATGATTAATTGCTATTATGGTCGTACACTCTCGTTAGCCGTATACAAAGTGGACTTTTCAGTTTAACCATGATGATGTCACATGTCTGGCATGTCATCCGTTAATTATGCATTTTAATCATGACAATTTTCGTGATGAAATATTAATTTTGACTCCCCGTATTCGCGTGGCTCGCGCGTCTCTCACTAAATGACTTTTCCCGGAAAATTCTAATCAACGAATATAACTAGCATATTCGAGCGACAAAGGAGCTACAATCAGAAGCCGAGAGCTTGCTCTAGTGTTAGATTAAGTGCTCATTTTATTTCATACCTCGCTAATATTATATATGGTTCATACGTAATATGTAAAACGACGTGAACATTATTATCAATTAATCATGATTACAGCAATTTTAATTTATTTTATGAACTCGTCAATATACACTGAAATATTTATCATTATCATTTGTATAATGCATTTTTCATTTTAAAAGTAATTCAGAATTAAAAATAAAATACATAAAATGAGTTATAATTATATAAATTTTTTTAGCATTCCCGTATTACATATTTGAGTTAAATGCGTCAATAATTAAAAATCAAAAGAAAAATGATTATACGTTTATCAGAATGAAAACAATTTTAAACTGATCGACAAATCTGTCATTTTTCAAAGACACGTCACAACACAATTTGAAGTTGCCTTTTTTTAATGCATGCTTAGAGCACTTTTACATGAAAATTTTCACTATTTCTACATCGCAGTTTGCCATTTTTAATCTCGACAGCAAATAAATCTTTACGATTTCAACGAGAATTGCTAATATACAGAAGAAACTACTCCTGGGCGAACAAAACGCGCCCGTGCATTCAACAGGTCTTTATCTGCGAAATAAAATCTATTTTTTTTTTTTGCTTTACACTCGACTGCAAATATACAAGATAACGTTGAATATTAATCAAATACAATAAAAATAAGTAATTTGTTATTTATTTGCAGCGCTGCCGAGATAAAACAAATTATTACGCAAGGAAATTATAATGCGATTCCTCTGCTAACGGAAAATCGTATGAAAATAAACATAACTACACATGTACCTAGAAAATATGCGATAATATAAAGAAAATACTCGTAAATCTCACTTGGTTTAAAGCGTCCACCGAGGAAACTGCATTTCAGCGCCTGAAAAATACAATACAAAACAATGAGTATATATGTATGTAGATTAAAACGATTTTATAAAATTTGCATTATATAAAAATGATTATTTATCAACATACAAATTTCTATTTTTTGTATAGAATTTGAAAGATTCGTTGAAAATTATACAAAAAACTTATATGTAGGTACATATTATGTATATATGTATATACGAAATTACAAATTAGAATTTGTTAAAATAAATCTAAACATTACATGGATTTTCCTGAATTTTCTTTCAACGAACAATAAACAATGTCATTCACCATTGCATAAACACCTACATATAATGTTAGTACGTCATCGGGAGCAAACTTTGCACAATCATTCTCTACGATCTGGCAGACACTCGAGCGCTACCATTTTCCGCATCGAACCGCGGAAAAACCTTACAGCATCACTTCTCAGTTTTGAATAGAAAACAAGCGCTATAAAATATATCAATACCGTTCTCATTTGAAGCCGTCCGTTGCCAAGCAAACAAAACAATCGAACTAAATTTAATACGACAAAATTTGAAATTCAAATAAGGAAACGACCGTCACCTTCAATAACATTCTGAAATACATACATATATTAAATATATAAAATTCATTTGTTTTATTAAATATAATTAATTTGAAATTTGTTTTCGTGTGCATGTAGAGAGCACTTACCGATGCAGTGTTGTTGTTTCAGAATTGATGTGTAAGGGCGGGCGCGTGAATGCAGCGTCGCGCGTTCGCGTGCGAAAACTTTGACGTTTGTTTACGCGGCGGGGGCGCGGGGGCAGAGTCTCCGTGGAGGGACGCGTCGGCACCGGAGAGGGACGCGGCGGCTCGAGGGGCTCCACAGACGCACGGGGGCCCTCTGAAGGGGCTCTCTCGGTAGGGCGCGCGCGTTTGCCTGGGCGCGTGGCCCCCGGGCGGCGCGCGCGCTCGCACTGACCAGAGACAAACACTCCTCCCCGCACATCACCACCCCACCCCCACCCACCAATCCCCCGACCCCACCTCTCACTCCCGATCTCACCCCAGGCGATAAGTGCACTCGGGTAGGTTCGGCTTTGTTCGGGTGTGTTCGTTGTATTACTGCAAGTCGACTCGTATTTTTTTTATTTCTATTTTGTTTGTATGTATGTACATATTTATGACATTTTCACTTGAATATAAAATATAATTTTTTCGTGACATAATTTTATACATTTACGTATTTTATACTTACATATATATTATAAATTAAATAGGATGTGATTAGTTCATCCACCTTCGCTCTTCGATTTACTGAAGTGTTTTAAATGGTATTGATTATTTTTAGCAATGTCTTTATATCAAAGAAAAATTAAGAATCTTTCATAATTTTTAATGTATAATATGAATTCGATATGTTCAAGTTTTATTTATTTATTTATTTGTACATATACGGCCGCAAGTACCATTAAACCATAATACAGTAAAAAAAAAACAATATTGATATAGGAATAGAAATATAGGAGTTTTAAACAGTGAAGATACCTGAAGTGAATAAATAAATGAAATGAAAACAATAAAATAAAATGCATTTAACCTTTGTACATATTAGAGACTTTGTACATTTTTTAATTTTGTTTACTTATATTAAATAGATCAATTGTCTAAAGTCATTTCTCAGTTTATGAAGTCTGGGTAACGCTGATTTTTTTTTTTAATTTTACTCTATTAATTGAAATATCATTGTTTAAATAATTGAGATAGTCAATCGGTCCAGGGCTGCGCCTACCGTATGTACAAATGTGTGCAACACAGGCGGCCTAAATATAAAGGCGGCCGAAAGAAATGAGAGTCGAAAAAAATACGAAACCAGACATCGTACTTTTTAAAATGCATTTAGGTTATCTTGTGGTATACCTACTTGTGGATTACTGTTGCAAGTTTCAACTTATAACTAGTGGCCGGATCCACAGCGCGCCGTTTATTGTTCAATTGTTGTAAATGCTATTGTTCAACTGTTGTAAAAGTTTGGCCAACCTTTTATTTTGTACTCTAGCTTTGTAAATAGAGCCAAACCGCCCCGATTCCTGGAAAAAGCAATGTCTCTATCCGCAGTCTACTTATAACATATCTGAACTGTAATTCGGGAGAAACGGGATAGCAGGTATAGTTTCGGTCCGCATAGAGTTAGGTATTTTATTATCTTTGCGACTACCAAATGTATTTATTCGAGGATGTTGAGTATTGGCTGATCATCGAAAGAATTTCCTAGATGTGGGATTGGGAGTAAAAACACTATATTTTCGTGAATGAACTTGAAATCTTTCAGTGTATCTTGTCATCTGATCTTGTTCAGAACTAAACGCTTTGGTTTTCAGTCTGTTTTTCTGGTTAATTTTTATTGTGATTAAAATTTTCAAAACTATAACCCGAATTAATATGATGTATACAAATGCTAATAAAATTAAAGAGCGGCCTACGTGAAAATTACCAAAGGAAAAATGATCTGGAAAAATTTTCAGATGATTATTTTCGTTTATATGTATATTTTTTTCGTTTTATTTTCATATTGGATCACAACGAAATTACAGGAATCCCAAATGTATCGCTGTGACCAGATATGCGATGATGTGCATAATCTGATGATGAATTTGGGATGAAATTCTCAAAAAACAATGATTTTCTAGTCCCGATATCGAAAGGTAGGAAATAGCAGTCTGTAGGAAAAATATAAAAGTTCAATATTATTTTTATAAAATATTCCATTATATTATATGTATATTGCTGTGTTCATTATTGAGTTGCAATTAAATAAAAACTTGACTCGAATACGATCAAAAAATCAATAACTATCTAATACAAACAAGATTTGCATTCCGGATTTTTCATCGATAGTACTTCATTGACTAGATGCATGAGGAAGTATATTTTATAATAATTACGTATCTTTGTATTATTCATACAAACATTTTGCATAAAATACTAATATACATATGTACCTACATACATAGGTACATACATGTGTACTCTATTTTCAAATTAATTTCAACAGTATAAAATATTTTCACAAACACATAATCAAAGCATTAATATCATAGTATTTTATAAAAAAAAATTGTGTTCATATTTTTAATATTTAACCGGGAAAATGGAAGTTTTCCACTTACGTATTTATATTAACTATGCATGTATATATTATATGTGCTAACTAACGCCTTACTTTTGAGTGGGTTGAGAAACCAATGTGTAACGTTAGTTCATATGAAATTTAATCGTGTCTTATACGTGTGAATTATTCTGGGGAGGGGGGGGTTAATTGAAAAAAAATTCAATTAAATTAAATTTTTTTTATAATAAAACTGAGCTCGTAGTATAAAATTACAGAGCTCGTAGCTTTCTAGAAAAATATCTAGTGCTTTTTTATTTCTTCTTAAGTATTGGAGGGGGACGTGGTCCCCCTGTGAAAGGGTACCGGTTACACACCTAACTGTACCCTTTCACATCTCGTATAAATATGGTCCAAAAAAAAATTCTTTTTTCGTAAAGTTTCCAACTTATTTTGCACATCAACAAACTATCGTTCAGAAATGTGCTTGTTTTTCCGACATTCCGATCAAGGTGATACCTGACATACAGTGGACGACGAAAATAATAAAAAACAAAATCGTAACTTCTACGCCCACCCTCTATATACATATATTATTGAGGTGAAATAGGTGATATTATAAAAAAAATATTTATTCACATTTGTTAATAAATAATTCTGCATGTTTACGGGTTGAACGATGGTAGTAGCCATTTTAGCGCCACTGTGAGTTGGATCTTGACGTATTTCTGTGACCATTCCGCGTGCCAACTTCGATACCCCTGAAGCTGGCCGTTTGATTATTTATTTAAATTCGCGAGATGTTGCGCAGTCATCGAAAGATTTGCTACAGGTGATAAAACGATGATGCGTTTAATACGCGCGTTCAACGTAAATTATATTCGGGAAGGATCGGGCAAGGTGTTTTCCTCAATATTATATAGTTGTGTGGAATATTTAAAAAAATCGCTAATGTTTTGTTATGAAATAAATATTTCCGAGATCCTTCATTTACAAATAAATGTTTTCGTTTCATTACATTCAGTTTAACGAAATTACTTTTACAGTTCCTTGCATTATTTGATTTTTTTAACTTGTTTTTTTGTTTTATTTAGAATAAATAATAAACGAATGAAATTATGTTTTTAAATAAAGCATGGAAAATTGTAAATATAATTAATGGTAAGTAGCTGCTTATTTTACCGACAAACTATTTATAAAACGGCTATAAGTTTTACTCATAGATGGCAGTAAAAATATATATTTTATTTGAATACATTTTTTCATCTGTAAAAATAATAACCCATAAAAGAGCCTTGTAAAAAACAAAAATATATATCTTTATAATATAATATTTATTGAATAAATCATTAATATAAATATAAAATATATATAATTTAATATTTATCAAGTCATCTAAAAAGTATAATTTAAATAGTTTATAATTGAATCAATAGATGGCTAACTATTGCATGAAGCTTAGAAAAAAAAAGTATAGATGGTTCATAATTATCCAGATTATTTTAAACAAATTTATATAATAATAAAATAGAATATCATTACAAATGAATTTATGTATTAAAAATTGGAAATTTATAATCAAAATTCTCGTTTAATCCAGATATTTGAAATTTTACTGCAAATAATGGTAGTAAAATTTTTATCTTTAAAATTAAATACTTTTGATCATACTTAAAATTAAAATGTATGTACACATACATAGCACATGTATAATCCATTAGCTTGTAGGAAAAAATAAAATGCTGGTTTATCTACTTGAATGTTTACTTTTTATTCGAGATTACATTGCTTACATTTAAATATGTTTCAAACGATCATTACTTTATATTTCATGTACTTATGTATATAGCCCGGAATCGTAATACCGACAATTTTAACAAAAACTAACGATCGTAAGAGATCCCTAAATAGTTTTTGAATTTTATATATTTGCATTTATTCGCAAATTTCAGATTCGAATATGCGAGCATATATATAAATTACACTTTACAAAATTTGGAATAAGAAGTCTTAATATACATATACCGTTGCGGTCGAGCACAAAATATAAAAAAGAGAAAAGTAAAAACAGTTTCCACTATATACAACACAATTCATTTTTAAAAGTTTTACGTAGGGTATTTTTTTGTTATTTTGATATTTCTTATAAATCGCTATTTTATGACACAGTTTCTTAATTAATTATTTGATAAAATTTATTTTGTATTATCTCTTCGCATAAAATACATAAAATGTTTAATATCGCATTGTTCATAATATCGTTGTCTTCCATGATTAATATTCAAGTTCTTAAGTCAGAGATTGCTAAGTGAGACAATGTAATTCGCATTCACCCATATTACACAAAATATTTGTGTCACAACTCTACCTTTATATTCCATCGCAAATTTATTTACTCATCAATCATCTGATTTTTGGTTTGAATGTTATTATAATTATTTTCATATAAATTGATCAATCGCCACATTTAAAAATATATAAAAGTCATAGTATTAATAATTTTGAAATAAAACTATTGTACATTTCAAGCCAATGTTTATAAACAAAAAATGAATGTATATCTACATAATGAGAATTGTATAAATGTTTTGATTCTAATTTTACTTTAAATATTAACAACAATGTCTATACATTCACATTTATGACACATTCAATTTATATAATTTACACAAAATTAGGAAATGAAAATTGTACGCTTTGAATTATATTATTTGTCACTCGACATTTATCATTACATTAAACATATTAAGATGATACTGAATATTTGACAAAGTCCGTATACGAAATAAATTTAAATAATTAAAAGAAACTCTTTTTTAATAATCTAACATTCAATCACGTTAAAAACTAAATGTATTCCATTTAAATTAAAATATTTTGTCAAAGAATATTACTAAAAAAAAATCTATAATAAAGAAAATATAATATTTAACAGTCTTTTTTGGCAAATATTACATGCTCAATATCTAATCACTAATAACGAACATCATCTACGTATTAATAATAATAATATAAAGACGTAAAAACCTACAAATAAAGCAATACACATTAAGATAATAACAATGGCATATATTCAGAAATATACTTGAAATTTTGCATTAATTTTTAAATGATTCCAGAATAAAATAATCGAAGCAACTGTGTGAGAGATCAATTGTCATTATAAGTACAGATGTACGCAAAATAATAATGTTTATATTGTAGAAATTATCATTCCAATAATGAAATGAAATTTTAAATCACCAAATTTGGTTTTCTTGTAATTTATAGAGAAAAATAAATTGTTTCAGTGCAATTTTAAGCAAATAATAGAATGATTGTTCAAATTTGTTCACCGCAATCGCACTTTGAATTAAAAATCAATACATTTTATAACTTATTCTAAATTTAAAATAAAAAGACATGTAACGGAAAAATATATAAAATTATAAATTACGTCTTTGTCATTGGTTTATATCGAATTAATAACATCAAAATATGACGAACGGTCATCAAAATATCAAGAAAAATATTCTTAAAAAATAGTACGTCAATTATTAAATTCAAAATACTATCAAATGTTTACTGATTTAATTAGGCAGCTATTAATATTTCGCATATATATATGTACATATATCAATTTTTCATATGCCTTTGTCAAGTGAAACACAAGTAATACAAACTAAAATGACTTTTGTCGTTATAATACTAAAAATATATAAATTTCAACCATTTGGCACATTCAAAACCACATTTATTTTCAGAATTTAGAAAAATTAACATATATTATACATATTTTTGATTACTCATGCTATTACTGCGATATTGGATTAATGAAAATTAAATTTGTTTACTTTCAAGAATTCAAAATTACAAGAAAACACATATGACATGAATAATTATTAAAATAGGTAATTTAAATCATACAAACAAATTAAATTTATCGGCATTTAGTATATACCATAACCTCACATTAAAAATTCAGAATTTTTTCAATATTTACATAAACATTTACATAATTAGTAATCATTTAATATTAAATTTGGTTCATTCAATGATGACACATTGATATTTTTTTTAAAAGAAGACTTACAAATTATATATATAAATAAAAATAATCGAATAATTAAATATTTCTTCATATATATAAACATGATTTATAAATCCTTTCAAGAAATGTAAAAAGTATATCGAATGAATGATGAAGAAAAATGAGATTTTCTCAATCAAGTTTAATTACATATCATGAGAGCTTCGTATACAAAATATCCTGCCATATTCAGACACAACCATAAAAAAACGGCTAATATCACTAGTGAAATTCATTTAAACAAAACGTGATCATCATCGTAATCGTAGCGGGTCGTTTATTAATTATAAAATGAAAGCAAACTTACATGTACACAAACATATGTATATTGGAAAACTAAGATCAATAGTACAAACGTCATCATATATAATACATATAAAAAAATCACTGAGCTTCGCGGAACACTATTTAAAAATAAAAAATAGCGTTGTCTATTCAACCGAATAATAATAAAAAAAGTTTCATCATAGCCTACGCATATCGTCTATTGTTAAATTAATACGAAAAATTAATATTTATTTGGCTTCTGTAAGCTATTACAGGGAACCGGCTCACTTGACCCACGTAACCTAAGATACCATCGGTCTGTGCCGTTGACTTGGAGGACTGGAAGTGTCATTTTGAGGATTTGCAAATAGGACTCCTTCATATGTTACTCCGTTTAATTCCATTGAAACCACTAACTGCTGATCACCAGTCCTTGCATCACCTATAATAAGCATGAATAAAACCAATTAAAACATGAATCACACATCAAATGAATCAAAGTATCAAAAATTGACTTATACATACCCCTACTTGTGATTTTGAAAGCTGCACCGTGACCATTGCTGTGATGGTGAGACAAATGTGCCGGTATTAGAGCAGGTGGTGCTGGTGGTGGTGTCGGTGAATGTGCTGAGGGTGGTAAAGGTGTGGCTCTCTTGGCCGGAGGAGGTGGTTCTCGTTCAGGTAATTCCCGTTTTATGCAGACGCCTGTCACCGGCGCAGCCTGCACCGGTGACTCGCTAAGGTTCAAAGCTTCCCTGTAAACAAATGGCAACAAACTGCTTTTTTCAAACACAGATCACATTCAAACAAAAATATAATTTGGCAAATTGCCTTCAACAAAGAGTGAAATTTTTATTCAGGATGGCACAATCTCCATTGTGGTATTGCAGAACATTGTCCTGAATCCATTGCTGTCATCTAGCAGATTTCCAAAGGTTTCCAAGAAGCTAAGTGTTCATAAACATACCAGCATGTCTTTGAATTACTATTGTAGTACTTTTGAGAAAAGATAAAGACTAATTCATAGTAGCATTTCCATGGGTCTCATAGTGTATTTAAATCCTGAACTTTACATTTTAAAAACGTGTAATTTATCCATTTCTACTAAGGTGACCAGTCGTACTGATTTTACCAAGACAATACTCGTTTTTTGAGTATCTGTCCTGGTAAGTCGTGAGATAAAACCAGTACACATTTTTATGTAATAGAATTTTTTATCTAATAGATGGTTAAATATACAAATTCTTCAGCGAAAATGATGTCGCCTACAAAAATATTGACAAATTAGTCAAATGTTGTTTCCGTTTATCAGGATTTTTTACTTTGATGAACAATATATAGTCCAGTGATAAAACGAAATTGAATGTTGAAACCTTAAAATATTTGCTTATCACATACACAGTATAATTTTAACCAGTCTTGTGAAGAATTTTATAAAAGCACTCGAGAAAATGAATGATTATTTTCATAAATGTGCGTTCATGATTCTTTAATCTTTGTTTTAAATAGTTGAAGTATTTAGAAATGTTTTTGGAAAAAATGTCCTGGTTTTGAATTTGGAAAAAATGGTCACCTTAATTTCAACACAACAACTAATGATGAATTGGATTCAATAACCAATAATCAGGTTACATACATAGCTGTATGGTTGTTTTTAATAATATCATACAGTTTGAAACCTTTTGTTTCAAAAGTAAAATGAAACCGCTGTCTTTACTATTAAAATGGAGGCTGTGTCACCCTGACTAACATAAATAACTTAAATATATACCTTTGAGGTTCATTTATTGGAGATGATGCATTGTTCAGAGATGCTGGAGGAGATGCATTATTATTATATAGACTCCACAAGGTTAAGCGGGACATTTCCAAAGCACTGAGAGCTGCATCGCGTGGGGACACTGTGCCTGGCGGTGATTCTGAACCTATAATCAACAAATAAATAAGTCAAACAAATCATTTTACTTCAAATTTACATATCAATTAAAATGAAAACACATACCTGGCCTTCTGAAGTCTTTCTGTTGGAACAATTTCATGTATTCCATCATTTTTTGTTCCAGATCGTGGGCCATGGCATGCGCTCCGTGATGCGCCGCTTGTTGTGCTGCTGCGTGATGCATACCCAAGCTGTTTCCTAGAGCTAATCCTCCACCGAGTCCACCTCCCAAGCCTCCGGAAAGTCCTCTGGCGCCACCGGTGACTAAAGACAGCGGTGACATCTGCTGCGACAACTGTTGCATACTCGTCGGAACAGGACTCCTCTGTACAGAAATGTTTTTATTAAAGCATGTATTGATTTGGTTTGTAGCAATTATTTACCTATATATGATTAATATACAGTCAAAACATATAAATATGTGAAAAAATTACCATGTTTAAATGTGATTGCACTTGTTGTTCGTATTGACCGTAGGAAGAACGTCTGCCTTCACGACGATTGCCGTCAATTGCTGCCTGAAGTTCCGACGGCGTTGAAAGATTCTTCTTCTCGCACTCATACGGATACAGATACTTCATATATCTGAAAAAGAAATTAATAAAACATATAATACAAAGATAAATATATATATATATATATATATCACATAAAATGATGAATGTTTTTAACAAATCTAAATTTCAATACAATATTATATTGGCGACTGACTTGAACAATACTCGCAAGCATATGATCAAAATATGCTTTTATGCTGCTTTGTAACAATAAATGTTAAATCAAAGAATATCAATTAAAACTTAAGTGCTATTTGCGTACGTCAATTATTATCATCTTAACGATTGAGAATATGAATGAAATTAGATCCATCAGCTATGCCGACTTTCCCCAGTTATTTACTTTTGAATTATAATAAAAATTTGATCACCATTTATTTACTTTTGAATTATAATAAATAAAACATCATAACAAGTAAAAAGTTAACTCTTTGAGTGCTGACGTATTTTCTGTTGAAAGCCCGCCACGTTGAAAATTTTGCCAAGATTTCCAAATAGAATTATTTTGAAATCCGTATATCAGGTATAAAATTTTTAGCAAATCCAAACAAACCCTGGATAACTACCGCCGAGGATTCCGAGTTTTGTAAAGGTGTGTTCAGACTCTCTATCATATCTTGCAACAATATAAAATAAGCAAAAGAAGTAATGAATGTATTTTTCCGTTAATTAATGTATTTTTAATTAATTTATTTTATTAATTATTCTATTAATGAATGCATAATGTATTCTATTAATGAATGTATTTCTCCAAAACTAGTTCCATCTTCTTCATTGTTGTTAAAACGTAATGCTCACAATCTAAATGCCAAAACACAATCTAAAATTCTCAGCAGCTAGAGATTTCCATCGGGAAATTCTACTATGGTTATAAATTCAGAAATTCCGGTGTAAACCAGTCTTTATAAATGAATTACCCATATTCAATGCTACTCGGAAAGGCTGAGCGGGTAGTATTCTTGTTTAATTTGTACATGCTCAAAATACAACGCCTATCGGCGGTTTTCAGGCCTATGGAATTATTGGAAAAACGCCGATCGGCGTTCTCCAGCATTCAAAGGGTTAATAGATCTTGTTTATACATAGAATAATACTATTTTACAAGATCAATTAAAGGAATGTTTTTAATTTGATCTAAACTTTAAATAAATTGATAAAATCAAAGTAATATTTTTTTATAATAGAGTGAATTTGTTCTGATTAAGCGAATATCCCAATTATGCTAAAATTTTCTAAAACAAACCTCTTGCAGAATTATATCAAATAAAATAAAGGCCCAACTGACTGAAATATGTAAATGTGCCTTACACAAGTCCTTCATAGAGGTTGCTCTAATGAAATGATATTATGTATTGATTACGAATCAAACCACATCCACACAAAACAAGTTGACAAGTTCATCTGAATGATGATCAATTTTCATTAGCTGAATACGCGCACATCGCATGCACGTAGAATAATTTAAAAGCCATAGCAATCGCGTCCACATCCAAAGAGAAAGAGAAATAATACAAAAATACAATAAGTACATTATGGAAATGGGTCGTAGTAATGGAAGATCGGCGCATGCACGCGTACTTATATTAGGTATTTAAATACAAACCGATGACATTTACCCCGAGGCCATTCGCCAGATAGAAATTCGAGTTTTCGAAAACCGATCGCCAAAAAATTGAAAAGAAGCATTAACAATAATGATAATGGCCGAAGTGACAATAAATCAAATTTTTACCATGACGAGAGAGACCCGTACAAGCGGACATATATTATTATTAATATTTTTGTCCGGATCAATAGACACGGAACGCGACACAAAAGTGTCGCTCTACGAATACGTACATAAATATATTTATGCATATGTGTAAGAGGCAATGTATGAGTGTACATAACAAAATAATGAAATTCCTCACCTTTTATTGGCTTGTCAAAGAAATAAGTCTTTTGTCTATGCGACGATAGCCCAACCGGGCTATTAACTAACCGACGTGTGCTTTACCCGTTTCGAAGTAAAAAAAAAAAACAAAAAAAAAACAGTATATATAGACAGATAAAAGAAGCCTCTTGTTCTCCCCAATGCGGTCCATTAATTTAATACACACTCGCCTTTTCGGGGGTCGCCAACTAACTGTATATTGATACCCCGTCGATCATTAGTGGTTTCGCTCTTGTATAATACATTCGTTGTGTTTATTTCAGCGCGGTCGAGAAGATTAATCAATCAATAAATAGATGCGTCATTGTGAGTGTAGTTTTGCCGCGCTTTTTGTGTGACACTTTCGAACACAATTTGCTTTGAAAGATGTATTATAATTTGGGAAATGTCTATTGCCTAATCAATCAATATCAAGAACGGAACACTTACGGAGGAGCGGAAATAATGCGCCTTTGGACTCGTTCGGTTTTTTGGTTCAAATGGTGTATATTTTACAGATCGCTCAAAAACATCATTATACGCAGTGCAGCCCGAAAAAACCCTCTGAATGAATAGGCACTGATCATTAAGGTCATTGTGATGAAAGGGATCTCAAAATTGACATAGATCATACAGAGCGAGCAGTATAGATCGGTCGTTGCGGTAATGCTAGCCCTGGGTTGATCTCGATTGAAGAGAATTTATTCGGAGTATTTCTGTAGTGCTGGTGTTCAGACTTGGATATTTGTGACTACAAATCGATCGTTTCCTATCAGAGTGCCAATTTTTCTGATTTCATTGTTGAAACTGTTCCTCAACATATTGAAAAATCCAACCTACCTTCTATTTGTTACTATTTGAATAGTTATAATTTTATATGCACAAGTTTAATACCATGTGTGTCGCTCAGGGGTAAAATCAGTAATGACATCACGGTAAAATGTGAATTTTATATAATTAAATGATCTTTGATAGTTTATTGTTAAAATAGAACTTATATTTTAGACAAAATTACATTCACCAAACCAAATGAAGGCTTAATACAAAATGATGAAGATGGCATAGTCCAAGTGTTCACTCCTACAACATACCTACTAGTTGGTTCAAAAGCTATCTTCAAATAAAATGCGTGTTCATAAAATTACTAGTATTTTTATGCACTGCCGAAACGCACTAGTAAATGAAAGAATGAAATGGAAGACACACTCAAAAAAACTCATATATAATCAATAAATAATCAACAAACTACTGATAAAATTTTGTTACATCAGCATCATGTACCATCCATAACTGAATTACTATTTTTTTCTACTTTGTATTAAATTCATTCATTTGATTCATCCAGTAAATCAAATTCTGTACAGTCATATTTATTTTTTTTCTAACCCTTTCATCCGCAACCCTCCCAACCCACTAATTGCGATCTTAACTATAATCTCAGAAATAAATTAATTTTACTTTATAATACTTTTTAGTAAGATCAAAAATCTTCACTACATATTTACATATCATCTCAGAGTGTATTGAATTAGTTTGTAGCACCAATAAGTATTGCATTCATATGTATGTATCATATTATGATCGTTTTATATAAATTCCATTCCAAATAAATAATAAATCAATATATGAAGTATACACAATTAAAAAAGAAGCGATTACTTGACACACAATCCTACTGTAGCCAATTTAGTAAATCACTCAAATTAAAATCGTAATCAAACAACACATGAACTCCAATTGTAGCTTTAAAGTATGCACAAAAGCATTCCAAATTAACATCGCTAAATTGACCGTTTCGTGTACCAACAGTTGTCAATTGCCGTCAGTACGTGCGCGGACTAGTGGATGCTGCGCCGAATGTTTGTCCATCTCATTGGGATTATTTATCGCACGTTTGGAGTCGCGTCCACATACACACACTCACACCATCCAATCCGAATATATATATAATTAATATTCAATATGCATCATCGTGCATCATCAGTCATCGTGGTCGTCATCGCGGCCGGCATTAGCATGAGAGAGAGAGACTTCACCTGTAATATACATAGAGTATATTACAACAACGCCCCGAAAGAAGCTCTCAACAATGAACGGCAATAATGACCCGTCGTCGCGTGTAATACACGTCCAAATTACATTTTCAAGTATCTCGTGTGTTTGTGTGTGTCGTCTTTGCATATTTATAATACACTCGGTACTACTCATCTATAAGTGTTATATGTTCGCACATTATATACGGACCGTTATGTCGCGCGTTTCCAATCCGTCTCTGGCCCCGTGATGAAATTCGACAGTTTCGGCTATTAACGAATGTGTGTGTGTGTATTGGGTATATAATACGTGCTGGTAAATAATAAATGGAAATTCGACGTGTCGTTCGCGTATCGATCATTTTAATTTAAATTAGAATGGTAATTTCGTATGTGAGACACGCGCGCGTCGCATGAAATCTGCCAAATCAGGACCGTACTAAGTCCGATTGATTTAATTGAACTTTCGTGCGAACGATTTTCTATGCACTTTGAATTGCAGATAAAATTACCAACACTAAATCACGGCCAATGTGATTTTTAAAAACACCTGTTATTATTATTATTATTCTAAAATGAAAATGCAGTTCCTAAAAGTGATACATTTTATAGTTGATGATGAGGATTCATGAACAATTATTTAAATGTACACGTATAATATGCAAAAAGATGAAACGTATGAAAAAAATAAGTTTATTCCACATGCTTTGTGACCTCGTATATAAAAGCTATGGCCAAAACATTAACATGTCCGGTAGTAAAAAAGATGAAATAAAAATATTTAGCGTGGAGTACATTTGGGTGAATGTACGACGTTTTCAAATCCAAAATGGCACTTTGCTTGAAGAAAAATATCTTCGATCAAAGACTTTTGCCAATGATGGCGTATGGATGGGAAACTTGGGCATTGAACGCCAGAATGCTGCATAAAGTCCAATGCACTCAAATAAGTGCTGTATTCTCGACATAGTAGGAAGATATAAGAAACGGAATACGTATATGAAAAGTATAAAAAGGTTAGTTGATGTAGTGGAGAGAGTAAATATATTGAAATGGACGAAATAAGTGCTTGAATAGTACTCGGGAGAATGTTAACCCTTTGGCTGCTACGAGGTTTTTCAATGTCCAAGCGAAAAATGCTAACATTTGTAATTATTTTGAAAAAAAATAAATATAATATTTTTTTTTACATACTTACTTCGCCGAACACTCGTAATTTTTATAATACTTTATATACATTTTTAAGAAGCAGTCGTGGACTCGTGCTCTCTCTTTCTGTCTTGCTTTTACATGCGTGCGTGCGAAAGAGATACCTACATATATACACTAAATAAGTTTTGACGATTGTTTTCCGAGGCTTTATTCTTTTCAATAATCTATTTTTAGATATCGATGTATCCTTACAACATGCGATATATTCGAAACAGGTAGCGGTCTCTCTCTCTTTCTTTCTTGGTTTTAATTGTGTACGTGTGAGCGAGACACACAAGGATGCGAAGTTTCTAATAATCAAATAATTTTTCAACATGTATCATAAACATTTTGTATGCATTTCAGTTGCATTTGATTGATTGCATGAATTCGTGACGTCTCGTGACCTATATAATTGAAAGCGGATTTCTATTGTTTTTTGCCATTTATTTTAACTCTGCAAAATGATATCGGACAGTGAAAGTGATGAAAGCGAAATAATAGCTCCTCGCCGAGGAACTCGACAAATCAGCAGCTCTACTGATTCTGAAAATGAATTTATCGATAATAATCAATTCCCAAGTAATAACTCCTTATATGACATTGACAACGAACCCGAAATTTACTTTGATGATGAACCCGAAATTGAAGAGCTTTTATTTAAAAAATTGATAAATATTTATAAAGCTTGATTGAAAAATAAATATAAATACGTATATAAAAAAAATGTTTCGTGCCACTGATGCGCTGGTGGCTCAAAGAAAGTATTGAAATACGACAATTAATGACGTCAACAACGATCGTCGTAGCAATCTTCGCCGATTTCAAAACAACGATTTATCGTTGTTGTAGCAGTCAAAGGGTTAAAGCGTGCAAAGAAGGCCACAAAGAAGATGGGTGGATGAAATAAAAAAAAAAGTTTGGGATGAGATGGATGAGTTACTCAAAACAGATGCGACTGGAAGCGTGTTGGAGAAGCCTTCATCCAGCAGTCAGTGGATAATGGCTGTAAGTGATGATGATGATAATGACTAGACATCAGATAGGGATCGGGGTATTGTTAACTTCATTGAAAACCTTTCTTAAAATAAAATTTCTTGCTTTCAACTCAGTTGGAATGTGAATTGTTATTTTTCATTGCCCTCATCATCCTCCGTAGTCTAATAATGACGTAAGCTATATATATCCAGTGGTATAATTTTGGTTCCAACAAATTGGCAACATTTCCAATCTCTCCGCAAAAATTCGAGTTAAAAGCATCTCTAATTCGCTGATATATAAAATTCTGTAAAATGTTTCTCAAATTTATCCATAGATGTCTCTAAGAAGCTCTGTAAAAAATATTTATCGATGTTTGTATTTAGCCAGGAAAACGCATTGGGGTTAACCTATAAAAAATATGTGAGTACAAAATCTGCACTATTTTTTGAGCTTATAATACATATACACTTGTGTACACATGTGTTTGAATTGTAATAAAGATAGTATAGAGGGTACGAGGAAAGCTGGTTGGATAAAGTAAGAAAAGTGCGAGGGGTTAATTAGATGAGTCAGAACAGAGATGAATGGAAGCCTTCATCCAGCTGTGGATGGCGAACAGCTGTAAACGATGACGATGATGAAATAGTTTTAGCATCATATTTTTTATCGCACAGTGAAAAATGATTACGTGGCATCGAAATGATAAAATTAAAAATGGTTTCTCGATTGGACTATGGGCCAATAATATACTTAATATGTGCCAGTGAAACGTTTCGTATATTATTATTATTATTTTAACCAAAGATGAACAATGCATCTGTCAAAATTAATTTTAGATTGACATATGTATGAGACTTACACTACACATACTTACGAAGTACATTCACATGGAGAAGTATGATTAAATAGGTTCATATAGCAATGGACTGGACATACGTATATTGTACAATGGAAGATGAACGATTGGTACCCAAGAGAATATATAATATGTATGTACATACATAGAAGAAAGGACGATACTTCACATTGCCCTTTTATGGTGTAAATCTTCACAGTCCTACTTTAACCCATTCGCGACCATCCCATCATCTTATAGTGACTTTTGATTGAACAAATACGTAATGCACATATACACAGATTCGTATGCGCACCTATATAATAATATGTGTAATATAAAATGTGGCGTTCATTTAGGCGACGTCCCGCCATTGAGGCAGCTTGACACATGACAACCGCAGAGTGAAATAATAAAAGAAACGGCGGAGATCTCTGAATAGATAAATGAGACGCCTAGACTTTGATAAATATAGCAGCGAGAGATATGCACGCCGAGATGATATATCGACCTCGGCATTAACACTTTAACGACCGAAATCGGGAGAGGGGCAGGGGATCCGGAACGACGACCGATAAATCGAATCGGCATATTGTGAAATTTCCGAAACGCGCGCGAAAAAAAACCTGAAATATCCCCATATGTAATCCGCTAAAACGTTAAATTGTAAAATCAACAATTTATCGCGCTAGGAAAAAAATCTAAATCAATATTTGTCATTGAAATTATGTTCTATTGAGAAACGCGCGAACATTAATTACTTTTGAATATTTTCGTTGACCCAATGACGGACATTGAGTGTGTTCATAAAAAAAAAGATATATACTTTAGAGATACGACGAAAAAACCCGTTTAATTAGCTTTAAATTGCTAATGTCTACAAATGAATATTTTCGTCAAAGGTGAAAAATCTAAATCGATGTCGGCAAACAAGCGAAAAGCCCACAATAAAACCCTAACAAAACCGTACAAGCATAAAATTAACCATCAACTATATAAAAACAAATAACATTGCATCAAAATGCGTACGATGAGGATAAAAACCTTAGTATATATATGTATATAAATTATTTTGTCGTTCTTAAGCTGTTATTCGTTGACAATTAATTGTTTTGAATTTTTGCATAATTGGGACAGCTGCTTAATTAGACCAAAGTGTGTATTAAAAAGCATGTTGAATAAATAAGAAGGAAAAGGTAAATTGGAACACTCGGGTGAACTATTTAAACGTCTACCCCAATTATGCGATGCTTTGCTGGAGTAACTTCAGAATATATCGCAAGCAAAATACACCTTGGTAAAAAAAAACCATTGGAAAGACTTTTTAGAAACATTAGGCATTGGTTTTGGAACAAATGAATAAATTGTAAAATTAGGTAGGTACATGCGGAATATTTCAGATATCGTACAAGTTTAAGAACAGTAAAAAAAACTTCCTACGTGACTATTTTTTATTTATTTAAGAAACACAGCGTAGCTCACTGGTTAAGCCATTGTTAACCAGTAGAGAAGTCGAGGGTTCAAATCCCGACCGGATTGATATACGCTGGCATGATTTGAATGATTATTTAATCCAGATCGACCGTCAATAAAATTTAATAAAATCGGCATCCTTTCCCCCTCCCCCTTCTCTGGTTCTCGAAAATCCGTTGCAAATCAGGATCTGTTTATTGTTAAATATATCTGAATTGTAGAATGTGAATGTAGAATTTAAGTACAAGTTTGACCATAGGTGTCACTTTGTGACAATAGGTGTCACTTTGTGAACTTCAATATACTATTGTTTATTATTATATTTCATTACTTCGATATCATTTTGATAGAAAAAAAAGTTCAAGTAGATAAATATGCATATGAATTCATTCCATAAGTTAAAATTACGTCTACATAAGTACATACATATGTATGTAGTACAATTTTCTTAGGATAAATACGACAGAACAGATCTGAAATTTTCCTCAAATCATAGATCTAAAATAAGTAGTAATTTTTGGCATGTAATGATTTGCCGATATATTTATGTATATATGTATTATATATAAGCGATGGTAGGTAATTCGAGGGTTATCCACACATTATATTTAGGAATTACAGAAAAATGCGCTCGTACGACGCTAAACGCGCTGGCGACAATCTGGCTAAACGGACCGAAAGAAGATGGAAGACCGTCAGTCAAGTTGGTTTAGAAACCGATAGCCAAATTCGAACCGGTAAAAATTCAAAGGGACGCCATAATTAGCAAATTCGGCGGTCGGCATTCGGGGGCGGTTTTATTTAGACACCCACCCATCGCGCGCGAGCACAATATAATTTTCTGCTCGTAAAAAGGAGGCCCAAGATGCATCTTATATACGTAATAATAAGACCGATAGGAGAGTGCATATTAAAATGAAGAGGGCATCTTGCGGTCTACCCTTCGCGAAAGCCGTAAACATGTCCTACAGTCGCAGAAAGTTCAGGGCGATACAGCAATTATCGTGGATTTAAGATTTGAAGATTACCATACAAATAAAATATAAATACTTCATATATAATATACTAGTGTTTTTATACAGCGTTGCTCGGTATTTGTAATATAAACCGCTTAAACATGGTTAATCTAATAGTAAGCATTCATTTGTTTTTTTATTAAATTTATTTGAATCGAAAAAAAAATACACAGACACACACACACATACAGGCATACACACATTTTTTCTAGATGATGAAAACATGATCAGTGATCAATTCTGAGTTCGAATCAGTCAAAATCTCAAGTTCGAATTTTCGCATGATCACAAAACTTCATCTATTGTTACTACGGACATACATAGATAAAGTACGGTGACCGGAAAAATGCACTCGAGATAGTTGCAATCTCGAGACATCCAAACTTTCAAAGATGCTCAAGTAGAACTAACGCAATAGAATTCCACAAAAAAGCGTCAAGGGGTATTTTTACGTTATTTGATGGTGCTAACCTTTTTTGTGGAATTCTATTGCATAAGTTCTTTTTGAGCGCCTATGAAAATTATGACTTCTCGAATCTGCGCTACTATTCAGTGCTATTTAGTGCATCTTTCCGGAAACCATAAAGTACATAACTTTGATTTGTTTTCGATGCTTCCACCCAAAACTTACATACACACACAAAGTCTCTTTCGAAATTATATATGAGACCATTATATACATATTATATTGATGACTAACTGTTGGATTCAAGGAAGTTTTCAAGTCACGGTAACGATAAAATAAAATATAAATACTCCACTAGGAGACACAGATAAAATATACATCATAAAACGAAGACTACAAACTGCATACATTTTATCGTTTAATTTTAGATAAAATATCTCATATATTATCATTTAACACCATTTGAATAATTAACCAAACTTTGCACAATAGTTTTCCCACAATGTTGAAGGTAATTTGCGATGACTATTTTATTATTAATAAATGGGATAAATGAGAGTATTCATTTTCATAGCTTCTGCACATTTTTTTGTTTAATATTATATACTCATACAATTCATATTTGCAATCTTAGCGATACCTGGTAGTTAGTGAACATCAATAGTAATATTAAATAATAAAAATTTCGTATGAGAGTCGTATAATCGAGATCGATTATACGGCTCCTGTGATATACATATGTACATACATATGTATCGTATGTATGTATTGGAATTAGATATTTATTGGCTCGAGGGATATCGATTTAAATTTTAACTAAGAGAACTCCATTTTAGATTTGCAGGTTTGATAGGTAGGCTACGCAAAACATAAATCATCTAACCTCCCCTCAGACGAGACTTAATGTTCCTAAGGCAATAAATCCGAAACACGATGCTGAACATCATGAAATCAAAAGAAAATAAGGCTGACATAGTTACATCAAAGCCTCCCTCCCCCTCTTCGCGCACGCACACATTGCCAAAGATGCATAATGCATTCTCGGAATGGTCGTAAAATCTAAATTAAAAAATTAATACGCTGCGCTGCACCGGAATGGATACTATTAATTCGATATAACTTCAAACGACCTCTAAAATTCGAACCAATATAAAATATATCAGGGGTAAGCATTTTTAAATGAATATATTATATCCCATATTATTAAATGAGCTAATCCTCTATAATACGTATAAAAATCTGTCAATAATATATAATACGTATAATTTACGCTGAAAACAAACCAAAATAATAAATTTAAATTTAAAAGAATCATTTAAATTATACAAAAAAAAATTGTTTTTACAGCTTGGCACTTCTCAAAAACTATCAATGATATAAATAATGAAAAGACTTTACATCATTTTTCGTGGTTCTAATTGGGGACAAATATTCTTTTATGTGAATATTACTTAAATTTTATTTTGAAAAATAAATTTAGGTATTAACCATGGTGCCATTACAGGTTGCCCGATAGCGACATCTATGGTCAAAGTTGTCCATATATATGTACTAAATATAAATTTATACCATATAAATTTGAAATAATAATCAATAGTATTGACAAATAGGCGTTAGATGGAAAATTTGATGAGAAACCGTTTCAACAATGAAATTAGTTAAATTGGCAAACTCGATAGGGTCGACTTGGAGTTACGAGTATCCAAGAAATGACAAACAACACTGCATAAATACTTCGAATCATACCGTGTATGACTCTTTTTGTATGGCTCGAACCCGTGCCATCTCAGCCGTTAGCATCATACGCTAACCACTGAGCTATGCTGCTCTGCCTCCTTTAGCGAGCGAAGCTTGGTCTTCCAGATATGTATATATGTTTGTATCAGTGTATCATATATTACAGAAACTGTTAATGATGTTTAAATTAAACTTAAGATCCTCAACGATACAATGAGAAAATATTGCAAATTGAGAAATTACAATGTAAATTATGTATAATTATTTTTAATAAAAAAAAGTTTTTTAAAGACATACCTCTTCTATAATTTGAATATAAAATTATTATTTTGAATAAAAACACCACTAATTTTTTTTCTACCGCCATCTGTTTAAAACTAATAAACAAACGTCAACGGTAAACGTCACCGGGCAGATTTTAAAAGCTTCTTAAACGATATTTTATCTCTATCGTAATGGCGGAGGATGCATTTACTTATATTGATGACCAAAATGAGCAATATGGCAAAGTATGAGAACGATCGGATAAGAGGCAAACTTTTTCCTGAATTGTAATCGTAAGTGAAACGTAAAGGAGGAATGTAAAAAAGGCAATCTCAAGATTTCTATGCTAATCTCAAGAAGATGTAATAAAATTACTTTTCATAGTGGTTTAAAAAAGATCAATTAAAATAGTATTAGTAGCTTCATAAAAGGAAGCTTAACAGGAAAGTACAAAAACTTAAAAGGATATAAGGTAAATTTATCAAAAGATCAATCTTGACCAATAGAGTAGTCACTTTTTATGAGCGAATCATTCGCACAGCTGATACATTTTAATAACATGTATAGTTATGCAAGTTACTGCAGATTATTTCTTATTAAACTCAACTATATAATTTAAGAAGGACAGAGGAGAAAAGGTTAAGACTCCGTTCCCACGCTTTTTATTGTACTAGAGTGTTCTGAATCGCTTAATTTTAGAGTAAACTGGAGAAGTGCATTCAAATGAACGCATATCAATAGTATATGTACATATGTAGACATATTTCATGTTTCATAAAAATTAGTATTAACACAAGAACTGTATTTCCAGTATGTATTTTACAATAGAATGTTTTTAAATTCATAAACTAACGAATAAATAGAGTCGACGTAATTTTCATTGCCAACTCTACAAAACAATAATACTCACTGTGTACGTAATGTGAAAGCTGCAGAAGTAATGCTCGAAGGTAGGTGCAATCCCTTGATGATTTCTTGCCACAACTTCTTATTGATGACGTCGACAAGACCACCGCGGGCTATCACCAGGTTGTACAATTCGAACAGGTCCAGCACAGACTTGGCCATTATCGGCAAACGGTTAATCGGGGTACCTGAAAATTAAAAAAACAAATAATTATACACAATTCCTACATTTTTTCAAGTAGGAATGCACATTTATTACAATTCGATTTGATGTTTAAACATTATATTACCAGTATTAAAATTGTAGGGTAATTGAAGATATAAAATATGAAGTTCTATTGAATTGCTAGTAAGGTTAAATTAAATGTGCATTTCTTCTTGTAATTCAAAATCGTAATCTATATAACTGTAGCTATAAACAGTTTGAAAAACTGAACATCTCTGAGTAGGTACATAATGAGTGGGTTCGAAATAAACTGTATAATGAAATTTACATTTTATCGCGTTTCTCTTTGCACAAATTTCGCAATATATACATACATATTAACAACGAAATACCAATAATGCTTGATATGTTAATAAAGCCCACAACTTATCAAACTTTCGACTAGTATATATATAGGTGCAATAGTATACATATCTCAAATTGTTTTTCATGGAAAAATCAACATTAATATTAACCCGTGCCATTTTCCATTAAAAGTTTACCGTTTAAAGTGATTGATTTTGCGAAACGCGGCAAGAAATATACTACATATATTATTCAATACAAAGAAAAGCAACATGAAAAATATCAATTGTTAATGCAAGTTGGTAAATTCTATGAGTACATCATAATTTCAGTAGCAGTAATATTTCCGTTATATCCAACTTCGTACTTTTATACCATTAAATTGATGAATCGAATCGGGTGAAATGTTCGCACGGCACGAGTCGGTAATCAAATATACATATGTACATTGTATGTACATGCATATGTTCCGTTGAAGAAAAGCTTAGTTGTCGATAACTCTCTTCTCGTTTCCCTATCGTTCTTCACATTGTGTTCTCGAGACGTTTCTCGCATTTATTTATACACTATTTTAATTTAATACGTTGCGCGTGCGCGTACGACGCACGTCGACTGGTAGGTGTTCATGCTACCAAACAATCGAGCATTACAATTGACTTGACTATTATTTGTATATGTACCATTGCAGTTAGTTCTATGAATTGTAAGACGCGTCCCGATTTGGCGATGCTATTGAGCACGCGCACGATAAGGGTTAACGATGTCGACTGTGTCGAATCGAGACGAGTGCACGATCACGCGTGCGATTATTTACGTGTGTACATACATACATACATACATTTTTAGGTAAAATTTTCATTTTTTTTTCATATGCAAAGATTTAATTTGATGCGAAAATTTTTCGGTGCTTTCATACATAAAGACTTTGATAAGATTTTATATTTTTTTCAAATTGTTATGGTGCATTTACGCTTGTTTAATCATTGTCAAATATGGACTAATTTATAATATATTTAGTTTAATATAAACTAGATTAAACGGACTAATACAGTGAGGGAAGAAATATGCAGATATTTATAAATATTATATTATATTATATAGGTTAAATAAGCTGTTTAATTCAACACTTCCACTCCATAAAGGTAATAAAGTACCATAAAAGTATAGGTGATCTCAGATACGCCTATGATACTACTTTAATAGTCAACTCAGAAGAGGAAATAGCGAATCTACATATTCCATCGTCTGCAACATGAAAGCAAAATGGTTAAGATGAACAGAGCAAAAACTAAGATTATGATGGTGGATTAAGAGGGCTGGACAGCAGCGCCTTGTCCATACAAACTTACTAAACTTCTCCCTTCCTCAATTATGGCACTAGAGAAATTATTTTTTAATATGCTATGGATATCCACCATTGGGGTGCATCTATCGTTTTATTTTTTTGATTTATTATTTTTTGTAGGAGCTAGGAGCCGCCAAACATCTATAAAATCGCCTCTTTTTTACACCCACGAAAAGAGTCCAGCGTGCTTATTTAACGGTCGATTTTAAAAAAAATACGCTGATAGATGCACAGAAAATATCTTTCTCATACCGATGATGAAATTTTTTTTAAAATTGGTTCAGTTTTGGAGGAGAAAATAGTTGATTAGGAAAGCTGGATTTTGTAAATTTAAAAGAGGTAGAATCTGTTGGACGCGCATCTGTCCCTTTTACTCAATATATGTGCGGGGGTCGGGGGGGGTCCGAGGCTAGTACACGTACACTATACACACACACTCGCACTCACATACGACTCCACTGTTCACATGACAAGTTCATACATACGATATACAATTCGCTCGAATCGTAACTACACAATATGTACGTATTACATATTTCGATACATAAGTACTATATTCGCGCACACCAAATTGCAACTTCTGACTTGTCGATTTCTTTTTATTTCTCCAGATTGGTGTGTCTATGTATGTACGTGACACTTTTATACGAACTTCTAAAATAAAACAATGTGTTATGTAAAGTAATTATTGAATTTATTCAAAATATTTTTTCATTTTGTTTGCGGAGAAAATGAAAATAAAATACTAAAATCTATTTTCTACATATATATTAGTGAAATATTCACATTTTTTAAAATACAGGAAAAGATTATAGTAATTAAACCCTTTCACGGGCAAATTATTTTAAATTGATATATACGATTTTTTTCTTCTTGAATATTGTTCACAGGTACAAACAGAAGGCAAATATATTTTTTATTAAAACAATTAGTAATAAAAGTGGGAAGTATATTTTCCAGGGATCTTTCCTTGGTGCAGTTTTGAAAAATGAAAATGCATTTACAGATAACAAATATACTGAACATAAAATAATAAATGAAAATAAAACACACATTATTAAATAAAACATAGATATATTTAAATAGACTTATCAGCTTCCATGACATTAGCGCTGTCACGCCAATTTTTAAAACACTTGTGCTCAGTTGCATCTATATTTAATTTTGTAGCTCTGGCACATATGCAGCGGTAAGGGCGGTTTCAGACTAGCGTTTTATTTCTGCGCGTATACGGTCATTTCGCCATACGCGCTTACACGCGCGCTACTTTTTGCGCTTCAAAAAACCGAACGCGCGTACACGGGCTTATTTCGGCGTTTTCGCTCGAACCGGTAGTGGTGATTTAGTATCAACATGGATAATACGAGCTTATAAGCGCGTCTACGCTCGTACGAGTTGCGCGTATGGAAAACGAAGCGCCTATACGTGCCTACATGCACTTCAAAAAACGAGATTATACGCGCGTATAAAACGCTAGTCTGAAACCGCCCTAAGAGTTTCGTACTCCGAGATATAAAACTTTTTTAGTTCGGAGCCCTACTATGCACGCTGCACCAGACAAGGAGTTAAACCCACTTTTATATGATCTCTTTGCCCAAGAACCGTCTGCAATGACTGTCAGTAAGGGATATCCTTCCTCGTCTATGTCACCATTTAAAATGGCGAGCCTTTTTTCTTCTTCACCAACGACAATCATTTCATCAAAGGCACATTCTTCGATTGTTGGCGCTAAATGTTGTTCTATGCTTGTGTAAGTTCCACGACTCAAATTTCATTTAATTGTGAATAGCCATTACCTGTACAAATAATTCCTTCTACGAAAGCAGTATTTGCGGAAACTTGCAGTTTCGGATCTTCGGAGTATACAGTTTCCTTTGCTAAGCACATTCTACACCGAAAAACATATTCGCTGAGAAAACCTTTTCTTATTTCTTTCACAAAATTTAAGTCAGATAATGTACAATTAGTGTGTTCATGCTAAATTTTTGAAAGCGCTGAAAATAAATATTTAATATCTACTATTCTGCGCCCTTCTAATTGTTCATGAATATCTGTTTCGTTGGGATTGTCTGCTTCTGCTTCTATAACTAAATCATCAAGCCTCGTTGATGACGTTGAACTAGCTGTTTCTGATAAATTTTGATCGAATAAATCTCGCGGAACTGTATACAAAGATGTCGGTCCAGAACTTGTGGAGGCTACAGCTAAGTTTCCAACAGCAGCAGCATTGGCGACATCGATGTTTATCTCTTTATCTCTTCATTTTTACTACCAGACATGTCAATTATTTGACCTAAATATAAATAATTATTTACTACTTCTACTGGTTTATCATCTAAGGGGATGCTATCAGGCATGCAATAACTATTGAACATTAGTTTAGTCTTATCTACGTTAATTTTTAATCCTACTTTTCTACTTTCCCTGTCCAGCTGTGTTAGTCTGATAAGTAGGTCAGCTGAATCACGAGCTACTAGAACTATATCGTCTGCGAACCGAAGGTGACTCAAAAAGCGACCATTGATGCTTACTCCGGCTGTATCCCAATCCAATTTCCTGAAAACTCCCTCAAGCACCGCATTGAATAACTTGGGCGAGATTGTATCTCCTTGTCTTACTCCTTTTCCTATGCTATGCTCACATCACTACATTTTGCATAATAAATAATAGTTACTAAGTCACAAGAAAGCATTATTACCTGGTGGTCGAATGTGTTGTAAGATGGATATTTCGTTTAAAATATCGTTTTTGTCTTTTAGTCGACTGGAACATACGTTATTTCTTCCCTTTTCTTCCATCCATTGTAAGTACTCAGTTCTTAGACTTTCGTACAAACAAACGCTGAACGATATGCATATGACACGACGGAAAGGAGAATTCAAAGAAGCGGGACGCGTAAATACATTCATAAGCGCGAGCGACCGAAACAGCATATTACGAAAGATGCATGTTCCCAAACGTTGCAAGTACAAATATTTCCCGCTCGCATCAATAATACATCAATAATATTCGATGTTTGGGAATTTGTGCTCGATGCAAACCGCGCGCGCACACACACACTCTCACTCACTTTCGTGGTAGTTCGGGCTGTAGCTCGAAGACAGAAACAAAAACAACATTTTTTATAAAGCGATATTCAAAAGTGACGCTGCTATCCAACCCTCTTAACGTTGTCAACTCGTAAGGACCTTGTCGGAAAAGGATCTTGTACACGAGATCACTTTTCTCGGGTCAACGTTGTAGAATGATGCGAGGATGTGAAAATAAAAAGGCGGATCGGTATGGCGAAAAGTTAAATGTTGAAGCTGAACAAAATTTGGAAATATGCGTCTAGTCCAAGCTTTGATTTTTCCCGTAGTTCTTTGCGAAGTGAGGAGATGGATGGTGCAAGTTCGAGAACGGCAGAAAATATACACTTTTGATGCTGGGACGGATGCTTAGAATCCAACCCCTTCATCCTACGAAGGTGAGGATTGGCTGAGAAAAGCTGAGGCTTGGCTGTCTTCCTGCCTGTCTATCCTCCATTTCTTTGGGCACATCGCGAGGCGAGAACAAGACAGCTTGGTGAAGCCGATTGTCCTGGAAAGCTTTATGGGAGCAGAGGAAGAAGAAGATCCCCAACAATATGGATGACCAGACCAGGGTTGCCACTGGGAAAACTTTAGTCGCGTCACTGCGAGCCGCGAAGTGTCGAGAGGGTTGGAAGACCATGACGAGCCACATAAATGTTAGAAGACGGGAAAGTCACGACCCCGAGGCACGAGAAAAGCGACGATATAGACATTATCAAACATAATTGAAATGAAAATAGTCTCTTAAACAATCAATAAGACGGAAGAGATGAAATGAAGAAAAAATTTCTCGATGTGGACAGGTATGTCCTTAAATGAGGATTAAGATATGTGTATTTGGTACCGGCAAAAATAAACGTTATCTTCTGGATTAGGTCTTAATGATATTTTGTCATAAATTTCACTTACTGATTTTACAATATTTTTTTAAATGAATTGTAATACAAATATGGTAAGCGTTACACAGAATTGCATCTATACTGTGGCGTATTTCACTCGTAGATTTCGAAAGTATTGAAAACATTCAGTTTTCAATATAATATAATATAATATATTCAAGAAAAAGAATACGTGACCATTCAAATTGGCCACATAATCGTGTCTTTTTCGCTCATTACGACCGATTTATCACGCGTCCACAAAAGCCAAAGCAACTACATAATTTTCATTATATTATATTATATACAAAGAGAATAGTCAGAAAGATAAATATCCGGCCGCCGTATAAATTGATATGAGCCGCTTCGCATATATTATTTTAATTTCGTACATTTATACTGTATCATTATTTAGATGATTTTTTCGTATGTATACATATGTATGTGCGTGTCGGACGGGGTTGGGTTTTTTAGACACGTGATGTTTTTGTTGGCCAAAACTTCCGCGTCAAAAATACAAAATATCAAAGGAAATCAAACGCGAATGTTGCTTTAGAAATTCCGACGGAAATACTTGAGACGAATTAAATTCAAACAAAACGAGATTTCCCATTAATCATGTGTCACTTCAATTTAAGATGCGCGCTCGCCGAAAGATCCGCTTGTCCGACAACGAATTCCGTGATTCGGATTAGATCGCAGCATCCGATTTTATTATTTATAACGTGATTACCAGAGGCCTGTCTCCAAAAGATAGCAGGGTGACCATTAGTTACCATTATCACACTTAAGCAGCGAAAAATTTATATTTAAAAAAAAATTAAGAAAATCTGTGAGCCTCCTTTCAACTAGTAACTAGTTCATTTGTAGTAAAAATTTTCACGCAATAAAATACAGCATGATTCAGTTAATAAAACATTATAAGATACGTCTACTAAGATTTTACATATGTTACATATAAGTTAGGATTGGGTGGAAAAGTATTAAGTTGGTTTGAATGCTATCTGAATAATAGAAGACAGAATGTAAAAATCAATGAAAGAGTTCCTGAAAGTTTGATTGTTCCATATGGAGCACCGCATGGTTCTAAATTAGGACCTCTGTTGTTTATTTTATATATTAATGATTTGGTGAACGTATTTGATGTATATAACGTTCATATGTTTGCGGATGATACGTTAGTTTATATTGTAGGTGATGATGTGTAAGTTATGAGTGATACGTGAGAATAAACTGAAAGTGAACCTAAGTAAGACTAAGATGATGTGGATGAATAATAAAAGCGTTATGAGTGATGTTATTATGGATGGGAGAGTGGTAGAAGTAGTAGATAATATTAAGTATTTAGGCATTTATTTGGATTGTAAATTAATCTTTAAGGTGCACGCAGATTATATTATTAAAAAATAGAATATATTATGTAGCTTTCGTCGTTTTAATGGTTCAATACTTTATAAACGTATCAAGAAGAATTGTATGTAAGAGGACAGGATTGGAACTTATGGTCACCCTAAGGTCAAGGAATGAGGAGGTAGGATTTATGACTCCATTAGCAAACGAAGTGCAGCGGTGCGCGAATTTCAAGCGTACTAGGAATCTGCTAAACACCAAGTATATGTAATACAATAAATATGTACTAACCAAACCTTCACATTAACTACCAATTGTTAACATTCAAACTTAGTATTGAAATATGTATATAATAAATGATAATATCCACAGGTGCAACGGACGCAGTCATATGAAACGGTTTTCTTGATGCGATACGAAACGGATTTAAACGTTTGATAGCTTTTAAAAATAAATAAAATAAATTGGAGCTGCTTCGCCGACGCGTTTTTCCCATACTACGGAAAATTTTCATCATAAAAATATAAGTGTATAAATTTCGGCCACAAGTCAAAACATACATTAGCATGAATAGTGGTCATTTCGTGAGATTTTTATTATACCTAAGCGTTTCCGAAAAATGCGTCCCGTATGATATATTAATATTTTCATTGGGCTGGCTTAAATCGCGTGTAAATGCGGCTGCCCTGCGTTTGCGGATTTTCGCGGGTCGTTTCATTCACGTCCACCCTGTAAGCACATATTGTAATTTTTCTTTTCGGTCATTTCGCATTGTCATCTCAACGAAGACGATTTAAATGCAAATAAAAAAAAATCTGGCATTGTACCACCACATCATCCGAACTATTTCGCAATTAGAACATGCCGGCATCTCATTTATTATTTTAATATTTCAATATATCAATGCCATAAAGTTCACTTTTAATTATTTTATATACAAAAAATCAATTTATACTGCAAATAAAACACACACGTACATATAATACATAACGAGAAAAACATCCCTGTTTATTTTTAATAGCTTGTATCTGCCAAACTAAATATGCGTAAAAAGAATAGTAGTCAATAAAATTAAAGCAATTCTCATAAAACGAAAGAATAACAAAACTTTATAAATGCTTCACATATTATTGCTATTGAAGTATAAAGCTTCCTATATTCACGATCGATCGTATGGAATGGGTATCAACTACGAATCGTATGGAAGGAAATCGACTATTGAAGTATCAATCATTAATTTTGTGTAATATTTTAAGCCCAAGACATATCTTCAATTTAACTATTAATTACTAGGTATAAAAATTTATTTTATAAAACCACGGTGTATCTAATTTACAAATCCCTTAACATTAAGGGAAATTCCCAAAATATGTGATTTCATGTCAGTTTTTTTTTAATTCCATTGATTTCGAAAAACTTGAAAGCTATTTAAACTCAAATTGAGCCTGTATTTATATAGGCATGTATGTATGTATGTATATATGTACATACATACATAAACTAAGATGCTCTAACAGGTAAATCCCAATGCGTTTTCCTGGTTAATTACAAACATCAATTAACAATTATGATTATACAGTATCATAGAGACAAAGTGGGTATGAACTCGAATTTGCGAGAGATAAATAAAATATATTTTATATGGTAATTGGATTATTATGCACATTGCGATCGCCCAAAAGACAAATTTTGCCATGAAAATCGCGAATACGGAATATTTGTTACTAGAGTTCTCGTTAGTATGATAGTTATCGTTAATATGATGGACTTTTCGGCTGCCAGATATTCCGTTAGAGATTTTAGTAACTTTTGGGCGAGTGCTTTGTGGGCAATAATCACCGAACCCTTTTATATATAAACAATAATACATAAAATAAATAAAAAATGTATGTATGTATGTATACTCTATTTACTTGTTTATTTTAAAAAACAGAAAAATTAAGCGGCAAAATTAAACTTATCTTTATTTCGAGGAATATTTCACAAAATATTAAATATAATATTTTATATTTAACAATATTTAAAAATACTGGTGACCTGTAATATGTTTAATCTGCTTTTCCGAGATTCTGGACATATCGAATTAAAATATTATTAAATGTTATTATTAAAATATTATTAAATGCTGTTATTATTAAATGCTATTTTTTATGTTTATGTATGGATGTATTTATGTTATGTTAAGTTATGTTATGTTCAAATATATATTTTTTTATGTATATGTAATTGATTAGTATATTATTTTCGTTATGTATTAATTAATGTTTAATTGATATTTTGTTTTTTTTGTGTTATATTTTTTGACCATTGTGGCGCTTTAGGAATTCCTGTTATGCCACAATGGTCTGTTTAGAATAAAATAAATAAATAAAAGAAGTGATAACAATTTGAGAATTAAGCCAAACAGAAATAGTGTTTTTGGACTGGCAATGGACTACCGCCACTTTCAAATATAACGGCTCGTATATTTATCTATCCATTATATAATTATCACGAACCGAAAGCGGCACCTATGGTCAAACTTTTGTACGTATGTACCGAAATATGATCATTACTAGTCACCGGATCCTGAGGGGGCCGTGTATTGTTCAAAGGTTGTAAATGCATTGTTAAAGGTTTGCCGAACAATGGATAGCACTGTGACTATCCTACCTCTAATCATTACACACAACTAGTGTTCTGCCCGTTGTTTTCAACGGGTGGTTTAGGAAAGGAATTGAATTGAAAGGAATTAAAATAAACTTATGTTATATATGTATAAATATAGTGTAAGGTAATGTTAATCGTCATAAAAAGTGCGTGCATTACAAGTTCACCAATCGAGCAATTATATATAATATATGTTGATTATACGCAAAAAAAAGAGTTAAAACACTTTGCGACAACCCCTGCCACCCAACTATTCCTCTGCGGAAGCCACATAGCATATTAAACCAATGACTGTAAAATAAAGGGGTTGGTTCCATTACGCGAAACTATATTTATTTATATACCAATTTTATTATTGGGAAAAATACTACTGGGCGCGTTGAAGTCTCCACTGTTCTTGACTGTTGATAGGAAAGCCTTTGGATATGGACGTATCAATCTGTCATACAAGGATGACTCTGTTGTTGATGATGAAGATAATGATGATGATGAGAGCGTGCGACGTCTTAATTGCGGCGGTCAAACGGTGGGCGGGGGCGGGCGGGCGGGCGGCTCGACGATAGATTTATCCGCGGGCGGGTCGCAGCGCCATTAGCGCAAGAGTTATGGCCGATGACGATGGGCGGTCGCGGATCTGACACTGCTCAAGATGGATATCAGGAAGACCTTCCGAATAAATCACGCGGTGCTCAACGGGTTGAAAAAGCGGAACGGCGGAAAAGCGAGCCGGACGCGCCCCAACCATTCACAGAGACCACTCGCTCGAGTTCGTGGACCAGTTCATACTAGATATCGTTCAATGTACATATGCATATGTATATTTTTCATTTATTATGAGAAAATATGTTCGTAGGAGTTCATTACGCTCTTTAAAAACGAATTGTGTATAATATTGCATAGTGCATCGCCATCGTACCGAATGCTCGACGAAAATAGAACATGTCAAATATAATATACACATGTATATATTTGAACAGTTCACTGCATATAAAGCTCACTACACCTTAATTTTTCCGATTAGATATTATAATTGTTGGAATCAAATATTAAATTAATTAATACATACATACATGTTCAATTCAAAGAAAATGTTCAAGACTACTTAGGCAATAAATAACCTTATTGAAACTGATTACTACATGCAGTAAATCGTAGACGGATTAATCCTCACATGAAGATAACTTGCATAAATATTACAAGTTATCTTCATATGGCTTTCCATGGGTTCTATTTTTATTTTTTATCGTTTTATTTTGGTGTTGATTGTATTTTTATTAATTTTTAGTTATCTGTGAGTGGGATCCTCGTGGGGGCAATAGTTGTTTGAACAGTGCTCGTGTAGGGAATAATCATAAAGCCACACAATTTTAAAGACAATCGAAAAATGCACAAATCTTATGCTCACAAAAAGCATAAAATTTGTATCTATCAATGAGCATTTATTAGTTGGTATTTAAGATTAAAAAAAATCATTTTAATTTAATTAATGACTCAATAACCATTTATACATATAAACACACATATATGTATGTAAGTATTTATATTGAATCTACCTATATTTGTAAATAAAATCCGTATTGCGAAAAAGTTGGTCTTCTAAATCTATTTATTTATTGCAGTGGAAAATTGAAAAAAATTACAATGAAATTTAATCATCAAAAATTTATTGGAATTAATCTAGTTTTAATAAAAAAATTAATTAACAGAATTAATCTACTTAGGAATAGTTTAAGCTAGACATTTAACCGTAACTTTGCATCATTTAAATATATTATATTTATTACTTAAACTTAAAATGTTAATTAAACTTACAAATCAAAACATTGCATTGTATGTATGTATATTGTTAAGAATTTAATCTTAATAAAATAAATACACACACCTATGTATGTACATATGTATGATATATCGAAGTTGTTTTTTGGGTAAACATGTTTTTGGTAAATATAAACGTGTTTTGAAAGAATCACAACAGAGGTCTCTGCTTTAATTTTTACATACATATACTGAATTGTTTTTGTATTCAATTGTGATTTTTCCATGAGCATATTAAATGTGTATGTTTATTTCGTTCAATATAGTCAAAGCAATCGCTAATAAATAACACTTAGAATCTTTTTTTTTCAATTTCACCTGTGATTCTTAACTCAAATTAGATAAGACCCAATTCCGGGACGATATCGACACATCTCCATATTTATGGCTCTGGGCGATTTCGAGTAGAGCGTTGAATGATACAGGCGATGCTAATTGACTGATCTAATTTAATACCCGGCACGTTGATGTGGAACAAATACACAAGCAGGAGGTCTGCGATGAAGAAAAGATAAAACAAATGTAATCTAATTACGTGGGAGGTCGTCAACGAATCTACGCAGACGACATAAATATATGAGTATTTCGAGATATATTGCCTGATGGTGCTCACGCAAACTTTTTCACGATTCATTTTTTCGACGAATGCATGTACTACATACATATGCAACATAATTTATGACTATGTATATCAAACCACGCAATATGGTTTCTGAGAATGCCAAACGTTTAATATACCTGCTCTATTTACGACTACACTTAACTAAATTTTACGGTAAACCATGCAGTGAGACATTTGTCACTCGGATGCATTCCTGACAAAACTGCAAGCTTACAATACGCAGTGGCGTCCAATTTAAATTTAATTTAAATTCGGATTAGCACAGCCACGGGCGCCAAAATCTCGAAAGCGACATTCCAACAATCGAAATTAATTACGCGAAATTAATTTCGGCATGAACAAAATATGTATAAAAGGAACGCGTATCAAACACGACTGTGGCCCGAGGGTGCAGAAATAACTCGACGCATTTAAAACGCGCGTGCGAAAATAAATGCAAATTCCAAAATTAAAACAAAATAAGCTAGTTTTCCGTGTGTGTTTTTTGTGAAGGTGCCGATGATGTTGCAGAGCGGTATATATCTTATTAAATTAGTCACGCATTAGTATCTTTTCAGTTTTATCAGCGTTTAAAGTCGCTCGTAAACACATTTATTTTGATTTAGGGTTTTTCACATCGTAACAAAGTAGTGTGCACCTTGAACGCTAATAAGTGTGTCTCGAAACGAAACGAAAAAATATTTATATGTGAAAAAGATTGGCTAAAAATAAGCGGAGTCGAGCCCGTCAGAATGGGGGGGGGGGATTCCTTCGTGACACTTTAACGCCGTTTAGCCGACCGGAGGCGATAAGATGAGGAAAATAGGAAGAAAAAACTAAATTTGTATAGTAGAGCGCGTGTAGCACATGGTGGCGCTGTAGAAAATTCAAACAACGTAAGCATGCTTTTAAAATATTCAAAACAATCAACGCTAAGATAAACATAAGATTTAAATAAAAATACTCTCATTCATCTCCTTCATTATTTACATTTTTAAAATAAATACATACATTCGTATGTATCAATGATTCTAATATAGTAAATAAGTGGGTTTTTTTAAATAAATAAATATATGTACATATATACAAGATATCCTATTTATCCCTCCCCTCGCAAATTCGAGTCTATAGTATCTCGAATTTGCTGATATTATAAAATGCTATCCACTCTGTAAAATAGATGTACATATGTATGTATGCATTTCTCGAAATATTATAATATTAGTATAATCGACTTTGTCCATAGATGTCATGATACTGTAAAAACATAATCGTTTATAATTGGCCTGTTAGGTATTCCTGGTATAGGTAGGTATGTATAAAAAATTAACTAAAATGGAATAAGTATTTGACAGTGTATGTAGCCTTATTGCAAAGACAATCGTTAAAAAAAATCTTGTTACGCCTCTTATTGAAGCTTAGACTCCAGAACTTTCAGAAAAGGAGTGGGAAATTAATTGGTTATTGAAATGACTAATAAAATTGCTCGGACAGTATTAAGTTGAAAAATAATATAAAGACTGAGCTTATTTTTAGATAATTTTGACCCCTTCCAAAAAATGTATTTAATCCATGCAAGTAGACTTCGGCGTTGGCCTGTGTTCTTTAACCGCTTCGATCCCAAATGGACACGGGTGTCCGATACGCACTCACGACACCAGTACCAACCGGACATGTACATATGTACATACATACATACATATATAAAATACTCACACGGACACTCCATAGTATGTAAAAATACTGTTTAATCGATAATTAATTTTTTATTTCGGTTTTATCAGTTCTAAAAAACGGGTCTACATCACGGCATCGAAAGGTCGAAAGATCGAAAAAGCAAATTTCGGAAAGCAAAGATCGAAAATCGAAAGATCAAAAATAATGTATACATGGTAAACGGTACAATGTATGTATATATAATATATATCAGTGGCATGCGGTGAAATTATTTATATTTTTGTCGTACCGCCTTGCGTAATGTGCGCGAGCAGGATACGGGAGCCTGTTATAGGCTTTATCCTATATAGGATAAATTTTCCTCTTGTATCCGGCTCGCGCAAATTAAGTGAGGCTGTACGACGGAGGGAGAGAGAGTTTTACCGCAAGCCACTGATATATATACTACCCGCTTTTCATATGTATTCATGGTAAACGAACATTTTCAATTTTTCGACCTTTCGATGGGGTGACGGTCACCGCTAAAAAACACGTGGTGGTCATTACATATGTACATATGTATGTAATGACAAGCAGCGATAGTTTTAACTTGCGGTATTCAAGTGGTTAAATATAAATAGACCTCTCCATTAGTAATCAAGAGAGAAAAAAAGCATGGTTGACAAGAGTGAACCATTTTTGGTGTGAAAAGCATGGTCCGAAAGCCTGCCTACCTCTAATCATACATAGGATACCCAGGTTTTTCTACGAAGTTAACAATAGCATAAAAATTTTACCTTGATTAGTATCCGTAGTATAATCAAGATATGGTTTATCAAATTTGGTGGCTGTGTAATGATAATTGTAAATTTGCATATCTTAATGTATTGAAATAATGTTCAAATGTTATATTTTTATTTGTTGGTCAATTTCAATTTCAATCATTTGGAAAATCGATAAAATGTTCCAACGGCATAAAAGTAATTCACGGGTTCAATGTTCTACTTATTTGTAAATTTCAAGATTAAATTAAATAATAAAGCGTTTAAAATTTCGCCGTTATGACATGACTTTTCTGTTTTTGTTAACGGATCGAAATAAATTTGATCAATATTATAATATTTACACAGATTAAGAAAATATGTATGTGAAATCTACATGCAATTTTTTTTAATATACCTTGTATTTGACTTTCAACACCAAAGAAAATAATAGAAAACGTTTTAACGCTGGAATAAATAAAGTGGAATCGGAATATCGCAATCATAATCAATAAATTTAGCAGCAAGCAATTGCCCACAAAGCGCTAGCTCAAAAGTCACTAAAATCTCTATAACGAAACATCTGGCAGTCGAAAAGTCTATCATACTAACAATAACTAATAATATTAACAATAACTAATAATATTAACAAGAACTCGAGTGCCAAATATTACGTATTCGTGATTTTCATGGCAAAAATTGTCTTTTGGGAGATAGTTATGTGCGTAATACTCCAATTACCGAGTTTGATACGCATCAAAAACTCGCACAGATTTGCCGAACATCTAACGAAACAAACAATGTTTTATGCACTTCGACAAAAGCTTGCACTCACGTACATATATGTATACACAGTCTGATGCACTTTTGATAAGGCATAGTCAATCCTTTCGTCTCGCAGACGGACAACGTTCAGAAGTGCGTCATTCCGAGAACAAGATCGTAAAACTGCTGGGTTCGACGGTACGTACACCCATCGTCAGATTATTTTAATTATAGAGATATATGCGATCCGCAGAGGCGAGCTTTTCGCCTTTGGCAACTTTAGACCACCTCCCCTTCCTCCCCCTCGTCTCTCACCAGTCCGACACCCTCGTTCCAGAGGGCCCTTTGATTTATATAAAAGGATACGCATGTGCCGGGGTCATTGTTGTGCTCATTCGCCATAGTCGTTTTCGGTGGCTTTTATAGTCGATAATTCGACGAATATTCAGACCCCCGGTATGTGTCGAAACGTACTAATTGCAGAAAGTAACAAAACATTCAGAGAATTATGACGATAGCGACTGAAGGGTTTGTGATTGTTCTTGTGTTTCATACATTGTTGTCAAAATTGCACTTTACGTCCAAATATGGAGCATTCGCTTTCCGCATAAGAAAAGTAGGTATGCACATTCACAATACAATGCAACGTTAAATTATAAGGTAGAAAAGCGTTTCGAGGGGGTTCGTGGAAATTTACGAGTATGAAAATCAACGAGGTGGAACGATTAACCACGTACAACTGAGGAAAAGGTTTAGCATCGCTGCAATTTGTGTAGATGTGTACTTATTTGATAACAATAAAATCTCACATGGAAAGCTTCGCCCAATAATAAGAAAGCATAGAAAATTTCACAAGAAAACTAATTTCGAAAGAACAACGGACAGAACATAAAAGTATATATGTACATATTTGTATGAATAAGAATAAGTGACGAGAGACCCGAATTTTTACCCAGAAATAGTAACATGAAGAAATTGCACAAATTGGCATCTATCACAAAATGCTAAAAACAAAAATTAATTATCTAAAAAAAAAGTTTTTTAAAAACATACCTCTTGTATAATTTGTATATAAAATTATTATTTTGAATAAAAACACCAATATTTTTTTTTACTACCGCCACCTATGTATAAAATTAATGACTACCAACTGTCACCGAGATTAAAAATCTTCGGACCTGAAATGCGATATTTTGGCTCCATTTACTTATATTGATGACCAAAATGAGCAATATGGCAAAGTATAAAAACGATCGGATAAGAGGTAAACTTTTTCCTGAATTGTAATCGTAAGTGAAACGTAAAGGAGGTATGTAAAAAATGAGCGTTTCTACGTACATGTTTATGTACCTATGTATACAATGAATGTACCAACTATTTAGTTATGTAAAACTCTCATCTTCACTTTCATCTCAATTCAACGATATTTTTATAACAAATAAGTTACAAGCACAAAAAAATAATAATCTCTAATATACAAGTAAGTATGTACATATGTGAGCTTCATAAAACCAGCCCTTACATATAATAGTAACAATCATTAAAAATTAGGCACGCGGAAATCGCATTCGAAACGTGTACTTATTGTATGTGCGTTGCATTCATATTCGGTGCACAATGCGTACGTATAATACGATATTGTACAAGTATTTTTAATGGGGGAGATATCGGTCGGGAAGCTGTTTACTTCCGGTTAAATAATCGCCAACAATGGGAGGACGATAACCGGTCTCGATTCACCCCTGTGTGGTAACGCCCACCCCCTCGAGATCTAACCAATCGGAGCGCGAAGATTCACCGCGGGGACATCCATTGGATTAAACCGATATAACGGATTGTTCTAGATATATAAACGCGTAGTGTACTGAGCGTGCGTACAGCGCTAAACCATCCCATTTATCAGAGCTTCCTAACCGGTGAGATGCGCAAGATATAGCAGTCACCATTTCGCACCAGATGCTAAGAATTCAAAGTGCTGTTATCTGTAAAATGAAAGATTCTGTCTATCAAATCATATTTAAAAACTCTTGACAAGATATTATAAAAAGCTATAAGAACTCTATATGTAAACTCCAAACTTGTTCGTTAAGGCTTGAGCTTTTATCTTAATAAGTGTAGTAAGGCATATTTCACAAACTATTACAGAATATTAATCTTTAAGTTTAATCTAATCATAGTTTGCACTTTTTGAATTCACAAATGAACTACCTATATTATATTACTTTTATTCAAAGAAAAAGTTCCAAGTTGCTTGCTACTTGTCTAATTCATTTTAGATTTATTATAATTCAGAATAAATCCCTTGAAAATATTTAATATACATATATGTAATATACATTTAGTTGTAAGTACATATTAAACTGGTAAGCCTGATTTTGTCTAATATCTGACAAACGAAAAACATTAAGAATTAATAACTTTAGTTATACTACATACATACATACATAGAGTTCGTGTACCGCTATTCTAAGAATGTATTGAGACAATCTCAGGGCTGTGCAGTCGGAGTCGGAGTCGTAAAAAATCAACCGACTTCGACTCTTTTTTCATTTACACATCTAATATATAATTTTGAAAGAGACTTCAAAGTTTCTATGACGATGATATCGATATTGTTGAATATTATTTATTTCGATTCAAATAAATTTAATAAAAAAAAAAAACAAATGAATGCTTACTATTAGATTAGCCATGTTTAAGCCGTTTATATTACAAATGCCGAACGAAGCCGGGTAAAACCACTAGTGCACTATAAATGTACTTATTTATTTATACCTATTTTTTTACCAATAATTCAATAAATTGGATTACATGTTAATTTCTAGTAATTTTTGTAATTTCTTTGATTATTTTATATTTTAAATATTGCTATTATTTTCATTTCTCAAGAAAATTCGATCTTACTAAAAAGTTGCGAGTCGGAGTTTGGAGTCGGAGTCGGAGCCAGTAATTTTGGGACTGCATCCACAGCCCCAGTAAATCTACCAACACAAATAAAAATTTTGGCAACTGCTCTAGAATCACCAGACTGCTACTAACCTACACTAATATGTTATTTTGATATAACGATTATATGTAAATCTGCGCCAGCTTAAATCAAGCAATTCAAACAATGATCTCTAATAAAAATGGCATTTAGTTCTTATGATTATGTAATTATGTAAGTATATATTTTTTATTCTCAATTTTATCATAAGTATACATATATCAACCGTCAAACGTGTCTGAGATACACTGTATGTTTTTATAAAGGGGGATACAATTGAAAATGTAAACCGTATGTATGACTTTTGTATGAAAATTTACGAGCGCGAGTGCGTGTTTGAAGTTCCTTTGAAGGTATCAAAACACGTTAAAAATCAAACATTTTTCCGGTCTGTAAATCAAAACGTTAAGTGAGGCATTCCCACTTGCATTTTAACAATCGGCATCTCCCGACGGTTCGCATTAGCGAAAACTTTGCACACCTCCGACGTTTCAAGACGTAAAAAATACAATGTATCTCAGTGTTTGGCCGGATTCGCGAACGACTTGAATGAAAATAGCGTGCTCGGTAAGTATTAAACGTTTCACGGTTTCGACTTTTAAATGCTCGTCTGGCCAGACCGACAATGAATCCTTACGAGCGCGCAAACACACACACACACCATGATGATTCAGAGGATTAAAAATTGAGGGTGGGTTAATTTACGACATGAGCCGATACAAATTTTATCGCCGGCAAGATGAAATCAAAAGATGAGAGATATGAATAGCACGCGCACGTACTTACGTACATATTTTGAAACTTTAATTCGTATTTTACACGTCAGAGGTATAAATCAGCGGATTAAATAGATGATGTTAAGATGCAGCCGTAACGATTTTACGCTCGAATAGAAGTTTAAATTTTATTAAACGTGATCAAATGTATTAGATGAGCGATTGTCAATGAACGAATGTTTGGTTCTGTCAATTCTGAATCGCATCATTCCTGAAATTCGCAAAGATTTGGCTATTGAGTAGTAAATTCTATATTTATATATAACATAGGTATTCAGTTTGGCTTGGATTGAAATTCGTATTAAACTGTTTATATAATACACGGATTAAACAAATTAGGATTTAAATTTTATTGAAGAGGTTAGCTTCAATGATAATATTTTCGTATACATAAGTACATACATATGTATGAATGTGAGTTTGAGATTGATTTCACATAATAATATTATGCAAAAATGATGTGTATATGAAAAACTTTGCCGAGATTTTTATAAATTTTTATAAAAATATAAATAAAGAAAAAACTTCCTCTGCAAATTGTATTATAGACATAATTTATGAACAATAAAAAGCATTTTAAAATCAAAATAAAATCATTTAATGATGGCGCATATTTTTTACCTGACGATGATAACGGTGTATTAAATAAATTCCATCGCAAAAAAAATTCCATCAATGTATCCAATATACAAGATTTTTACAATCATTCGTTAGCAATAGTTCAACTTCCAATACATAAGTATTTTAAAATACATATGATATTTAAAGCTTTCCTAATATATGATCAGTAAAAAAAAAATGATTTCTCGAGATAAAACCATTACTGACATACAGAAAGTTTCAATTTTAACAAAATCTAAAAATATCTAACCTTAAATTAGGTTAAGTTACATATATACATATTATGTACATAAATATCAGTAGTACATATGTGACGAAATCATAGTCTGACCGGTGTTAAATGCGTTTATTGGAGACGTTCAGGAGTGACAGGATCAAAATAATAATTATACGATCAGCAGTAAAATTGCACATCAAACACACGAGACGGTAATAAATTCGGGTGGTTCTCAAATGCATACATACTTATGTATGTATGTACATATACATATTCATATGTACCCATACACACGTGACGATCTGTCACTGTTTATGTGACAGTGTCTGCTCTGAAGTTTACGACCAATATCAGCCGTTCTGGGTACTGTAAGTGTTTAGTGCCACCGTTAGCGAACTATAGATGCACCGGTGTGCACTCTAAATCACGATTAATGAACCGATAAACGTAATCACAATACACGCGCCGAATATTTTTTCTACTGAAATGTTTAATAAACGTTCTATATTTGTAATCGTTATATAAAAGATTATTATTTCTTCAACTACATTGGTAGATGACGATGAATTTTTATAGAAAGAAGTACATAGGTTGCAACTACAAAAAAAAAATTGAGCTGCTCCAAGCCATTTCTAAATGAGTCGCTTTAGACCCTCTGTGTAACAGTTTAGTATCTACATTAGAATTCACCTCAAATGTGTGCCAGTGTAATGTAACAGTTTTGACAGCTCTCATGTTTTTACGAATGCTTAAGAATTCAATAATACGTTAATATTTGCTAGGTATTACGAATAAAGGTAATAAGTAGTCACCGGACCCAGAAGGTGCCGCGTATTGTTCAAAGGTTGTAAATGCATTGTTAAAGGTTTGCCGAACCTTTTTTACAAAGGATTTACAACAATGGAACAATGGATAGCACTGTGACTATCCTACCTCTAGTAATAAGTAGAGGTAGGATAGTCACAGTGCTATCTATTGTTCGGCAAACCTTTAACAATGCATTTACAACCTTTGAACAATACACGGCCCCCTCAGGCTCCGGTGACTAGTAATAAGTGCCGTATTACGATAGCTCTAAGAATGTGTTCAAAACAAAAATGTAACGTTTCAACTCAATTTACTAATCGAGTGACGTTTTCACGAAAACCTAACCTGGCACCAACTTAAAATTAAACTATATTTTCAGTTGTAATATATTTTGAGCAGTTGGAATGTAATTCGCCATGTGAGAATCAACCTACGTGGGTTAGACGGAATATATTCCAACTTGTCAAAATATATTACAACTGAAAACACACTTCAACTATAACGGTAGTTGGTACCAGGTTAGTTGGATTATATTTCAACTAGTCGAAATATATTACAACTGGAAGATACAGTTCAACTGTAACGTATACATCGATAACTTCAAGAAATCAGGTATAAAAAACGTTATCCAAATGATCTAAATTCACCTTTTAGATCAGATTAGTAAAAATTCTTTCCACTGTGTAAGAAATAATATCAACAGAAATTTTATAAGATTTATAAGTTATGAATGTTTAATGCGTGCATAAATATATTGTATGTACTACATATGTACATACGTAACGTAATAGCGTCGGTAATAATCTTTCAGCGCAATAAAACATTAAAACATTTTCACCCATTTCACAGTACAATAATATTAAACGTAAGCAACATTACGACAATGCAGAAATACTCGCGACCAACACGCAACATTGTCGAGAGTATTTTATTTCATTATTTGAAAAAAAATTCCGAACCCAAATAAAATGATACAAAAGTAAATTGGCACTTTCGGTGCAGCAATTTCGACGAAATTTTTAACACACATCTGAATATTTTCACGAATATAATGAGCTCAATTATTATAATGATGCAAATAATTTATAAGAGGATTTTATATTATATTTACGCGTCATTTTGAAATCGTCGGCAATCAATCCCGAAACGTTCGGTGTTTTCGAATGTGCATCATAATTAAAAATAAATCATACAATACATACCGTTAAACAGTTTTGACAAAATGTAAATAAAAATTATTACAAACGTTGGCAATAGGCTGAAAAATTATCATCTCCGCGTGGAGAAGAGGAAAAAAACGAATGAGAATAAATTAAAAACGATAGCGAAATAAATTTCGAAAATATTAACAATGTGTCCAATAAATATCGCAAAACGCTAACAAATAATAATGGGACGACATATTAAATAATAAATTGCATCCGTTCATCATTAGAATATATCGCGGTTTATTATTAAGTTACGTGGATGCAGACATAACACAATTATAAATAAATACAATAATTTGCGGCCTCACATATCTAATATATTAATATTTATTATACTACAAATATAAAAGGGTAAAAAAAGTTATCGAAACGCATAATATAATATAAATCAACATACATACAGGATGTGCTCTTTTAGCGACAGCCTATATTTTGATTCATCCATCAAAACCCAACTATTTCAGAAAGTCTTTTGATGTTAATCGAAACTAAAACAAACTCACAAACACATTTACGATTCACTAAAGTCAAAATAGAATTAATTAATTTGTTTATTCGATTCGCTTTTGTATGAAATTCAATACGTTAGGAGTCGACGCATCTCAATCCACGCCACTTTTATCCGACTCTTCTGCAACTTTTCCGATGCGGAACCCTTTCGCGGCTACGCTATATAATAGAACGTAGACGGTTTGAGAAGCTGCGTCGCTCATCACTCGTTTTAAAACGTCTAAATGTGCATTAGCGCTTCTGCGAATTTATCGCCCCACCGAGAGCATCTGAACAAATAGTAAAATCGGCGAAGATGATCCGACGATTTTCTAACGACGCGTAAAACGAGAGGAATTTTCCCATATAACGAGATATGCATACCACCGCCAACTATAGAGAGATAAAACGACATGCAACGCTTAATACGAAGACATGATAAAATCAAACGGTCAAATCGATTTTGCGCGATCGTAAATCATCTACGAACGAACTTATGTACGTATTCTTAAGTTGAATGAATTCCTTCTACAGATCACACCAAACTGTAAACATATATATGTAGGTATGTAGGTACATGTATTCGAGATGAGAACTTTTCAAAAACGAATCAAACAATTTATAGTTTTATTTATTACGCCCTTAAACCAACACAAATTATATACCTCCAAATTGAATTATACATGAATATAAAATATATTTTAATGATGCGTCATGTTTTGAAAAAAATTCTAAATGTATCTAAATATATATGTAGAATCTTCAACTTTGGTAATCTTAGTAAAAAATTCTTAGACAAATGAGGAATTAAAAAAAAATAGCTTGAGAAAGTTTGAAAGTTTTACTTACTTTTGAAACCTCCCAAACATACTTACTGACTAAGCAAGTATGTGAGATTATCGTTCCAATATGCAGCATTAAAGATATAAAAAAGTATAAAAGTCCTGACCATTATTTAAAAGCTGTTACAAAAAAATCTATTGTTGTTTAAAAAAACCTGCATTGACCGCAAATTGACGATATTTCGCCGAGACTAGGGCAACAATAAGCATTTTCACACACCTTGTATTATTTTTTTTATATATTCTAAGTAGATTAAAGAAGGGCTGTTCGCAGCATCTTTACCCCATGCGCGAGCTCATGAATGAAAGTCTGCCGAGTCACCCATTGTCTGGGCATCCCTTTCTCGTCTCCAGGACTATCCTCATCGTCGTTCCAATGGGAACTACTTTTATTTTTTTATGTTTTTATATTCCACCACAACGTTACTAGGAGATCGCGACTGCCCGCTGCGCTCTCACAATGGGACATTAACATAATCATTTGTCTTCGAGACGCATGTTTTTATACGGTGCGCCTTATTATAAACAAATACCGAAAAAAAGCAGTGGAAATTGTTGATACGTCCCTTGACAAATAAACGACTGCCGTTCGCATTGTTAATATGCCTCAGACACCCGTCATTATTACACAATGCATTTGAATTAACAAGTTCACTAGTAGTGTACGATTCTAAATGCCCACTTCGAGTATTGATGGTGAATTTTATTACGATCGCGGTTTGAGAAGCGTCAGTTTGACATTAGGGAGGCTGCTCTCGTCTAATCTGATATCGGTATCGAATGCGCGGCGGCGCATTATCTTGTCGTAATATATGAAAAATATAATAGCGTTTATAAAACACGAATAAAAAATCGTTCGTATCTCAAGCTATCAATCAACAAAGGAATATAGACCCAAAAGCGTCAAGCATTCGTCGTCAATAGGAAACAATTCATTAAATGATCGAAGTCATTGGCCACCCAATGTGGCGCTTTTGATATTATGTAAATTTACAAAAATATGGATTTTTATTTTTTTTATCTACGTACGTATGTATATGTAAATGTATGTAAATACTTAGATAGGTACAGGAAAATATTATTTGGATTGGGATTGTTTTTACAATATAATTCATGACATTTCCCTGGAGATAAGTAGGTAAAGATTCAACGTAAATTAATTACAAATACTTACGTTAAGTCGATTGTTAAAAAAAATCATATTACATACATACATACATCATCACAATTACCATAATAGTGAATCATTTTGTGTCACAAAGAGATGAATTATTAACAACTAATAATATATACGATAAAAAATCGAAAATAATCAGCGATGTGCATGTCTGAATACATAATCTATTTTGCATTAAACTACACAATAAAGTCAATTGATAGCAGCAGAATCCCGCTGTTTAGAGTGACACGTTGATTCGCCGATGTAAACGAACCACTACAGAAAAAAATTGATACGAAATAACATTGTGTACAATATAAACTCGAGATAGAGATCTGAACAGGACTTGTTTCTAACACTTCCTCTCGTCGATGCAAATGAAGAAGACGGCTAACACGCGTACGGACCACGCCCGTATTTCTATTGATTTTTTTTTTCGGTGGCTGCCTAACAATTGAAAAATAATGTAAATATATTAATCTATTCAAGAGTATAAAACATACACACACACACACCGTTCATCGTCGTAGCGCTGCTCAAGAGGGGTGCCACCACTTATCACGAATTCGTGATCTGTCTCGAGAGCATTTGAAGTGACGTCCGTTTTTGATAAGCGGCGGCCATCTTCATCAAAGCTCTAACGAGAGGTTATATTTTTACTTTTTTGGTTCTAATGTCAGAGCGGCACAATGGTCGGTCGTCTTTCCCGAGTAATTATCGTCCGGTTCTCGTCTTTCTCTCTTTCTCAATCCACCGCGGAGAAATGATTGATGAGGTGTGATTTATAATTAGATGGACTTCCTCGGGGCCGCCGCGGTCCACTTCGTGTGCTTTTTGGCATCGCTTTTGTAAGGCAACGACATTTTTGTTGTGTCGGTGATGTATGGAGGCGACTGCCCTGCGACCGCATACCCCATTGTCTTATTCAATTACGTACGACGGTGACCCCAATAACAGTTAGGGTCAAAAACTGTACACATCCGAGTTATTGGTAGTATGTATGTATCTACTGTAACGGTTTTGTCAATATCGAATTTAACGCTTCGCCTTGTGTGTCGATGGCGTATCGATGCAATTGTTAAATCAATGGGTACTACGTACTGAGTCAATACAAGATGGTACTTGATTGATGATACAAACATCGGTTCTCTCTCTATACACACTGTGTATCTGAATTTTAAGTTGTCATTTTTATATAATATGTCCATATTATATAATAAAATTAGAAAGATTCTCTTTTATAGATAAAGAAGCACTTTCTAAGACACTTTGTAATTCAACTCGAAAAAAAACTATCATATGAATATAAAGGTTCGAAGATGGTTGCCAAAATTTGGTTTCGAAAATTCTTTCAAACTAACTATCAGCTTCTCTTTTTATCCAACGAAAAGGTAAGAAAAGAAGAATTGAAGTTCATTACTGATATCAATCACGCTATGAAAAATTGAAGAAAAGCTTGTCAAAAATATATATGTGCTATACATACATATGTCCATGGTTAAGAAATATAGAATAAATTAAAAATACTTACATATAATAAGCGATTTAATGACCTTTCAATTTTTATCTGTGTATGTATATGTATGTATATGTAGTACACTATTATCACAAAACTGTCCATTGTCCAAAAAAGTTACTGACCATTTTATTGAATAAAACTGACCATATGAAAACAAATAAATTTATAATTATAAGTATCACTACATATTTTACACTTGTAAGTAAACACATGTGCTGATTACATGTATAAACATGTAAGCATACTGCTTTAATTTGGTTTTTGTTATTTTTTTGCCAAATAACAGAAACCAAATTAGTTCTCAACTCAACATTTTCTGAACATGTTTTGTAAATCTATTCTATAATGATGAATTTCCGGATCAATTTTTGCACTACTTTTTTCTCTGATTGTATTCTTGCAAAATTAATGTAATAGTAAACCATTCAGTATAGAACACACTATAGCCTAAATCTAACGTGCATTATTAAGTTAATATTACATAAACAAAGTATTTGGTGGGTAATTAGCTTGTTACTACTTAATCTGAAGCACAATTTGAACATACTCAGATTGAAAAATAAAGCCAAAGAAATCAACCCAACAATGATAAAGTGTGCACACAATTAATTACGATCTTCACTGTTTATAAACGACTCAATACGCATAAAAGAATCGGTAATCAATAGTCGATAATTAGTGTCGAAAACCATTTGCGCACTATGCGAGATTAATAACCGCACATTTCGGACGCCTATACGTGAAAACGGTACATCGTTTGTTCGATGATTGATTGTAGTCGTACGCGATAAGCGAATCGTTTAATTTTCGCACCATACCCGTTAAAAACTACGGTGAATAATAATAATTCGTCGAAATTAATTTCGTATTCGTGTGTGTGCATTTTTTTGTAGTTCAATCGACAAGAAAAAAAACACGCAAATAACTTTCGACCGCGCGAAAATTGATTTCTGGTTTTGTTCGATACCAGTGCCAGAGTGCAAGTTCGCGCGCAAGCTCGCCGAAAAATAATAATAAACGATTTATTAGCAATAAACCCTTTCTCGGCCGCACAGACACTTGTCAAATAAATAAAGCCGAATAGCGAGATGACGATCTGGAGGAGAGGAGACGCACATACGCAAAAAGACCATTCGCAATCGCTCGCGGTCTCATAAGTCCGAACCGCACACAATAATATAAGGAGCAGACAAATAATAATAGACGTACTGCATATTTCCAAGTCTTCAAAACATCATTTAACAAAAGATATAGTTGAAATACTTCCAAATTTGAGTTAAAATATGAAAAGCTTAAAGATGTAATTAGACAATTCATTTACATATTTACGGGAGTGTATGGGAGAAAAATTATAACTCATTTTCTGTTGAATTCACTTTGTATTTTTAAATATTTTTTTTCATGTTTTCAAGCTCTCAAATGATCGTACGTACGGCTTAACGTTTACTTTGGAATTATAATTTTTCTTTTAAACATCATAAATATATGTATATGCATTAAATTTTTGTACAATATAGGTTTATTTCATTCAAATCAATGAACAAAAAATTTACCATTTCAAGCCATGACATCCGACATAATTATTGCGAATTCAAATATTTATAACATGAAGATTAGTTATTGAATTTTAGTATTGAACTACAAAATTTTCAAAAGATTTGATCCGTGACATAAGAACATTTAGTTAATTAGAATTTAATATTGAATTAAGTACGTTTCATTGACGAAATATACCCAAATTAAATATTTATATGCGACATTCAACAAACTTTAATATTAAAATTATGCCAAATTTTAAATATATAATTTATGATATGCATTGCGAAATAATAAAAATAACGGTCGTGAAATTAGATTGTATTATACATAATGAATACATTTTGGCATTTAAAAGCGACAATGTATAATATGAGAATACAACATGTACATATATATGTATGTATGTGAATAAAAACATTCGACTGGTATTAAATATTACGAACAGACATAATAAAAGAGTCAATAAAATTCATATAAATATTTTAGTGGTCTTCGGAAAATCGTGTTTTAATTAAACGATACCGGTGATATTAAGAAAGATTTAAACGGATTCATTATAATAATAAACTTTTTTAATATTGATAAAAGGTTTACGATTTCCGGCCAACAAGTCCGGAGTGCACAAGTCTACAGATGCATATGTACGTACGTACGTGTGTATACCTGACGGTCCATGTATCGATATGTGGGGATGAAAATCGATTGGATTCTGCGGTGAGAATAATGCAAATTGAATATAGCAGACCGCGACCGTTTGCAATAAAATGCAACTATTTTTTCCGCGAGATGATAAAACGCATTCACCACCGACTTCTAGAACGCAATAAAAGCTCCGATTTAATAATATTAAATAAAAATTATTTCACCGGAGGTAAAATAGCGCGTAGATAAATCTTCAGATATTGCACTTCAGTATGTGGACGCGTTCGTATGCTATATAATAAAGGATGCGGGAAATGCATCCGTATTGCACTAGTGCAAAAGGTGCACAATCGCTCGGGACGCGGCGACACATCCAATTATAACCAGGTAAATGAGGTGAGGATAGTTTACACACTGCTACGATACTGGAACTGCATAATCGGCTGTTGAACAAAATCAGAGGAATAACTTAACTTATAAATGCATCGAACAGATGTTATTTATCGGGTAAATTGCGACCATTAGACTGAAAAAGGTATAATTGAAAATATGTTAATCTTTTATAGTGAACATTATTTGTTATACTCACTTATATAATAAAATTTCCGGATAGCCCTCTTGAATGAAATGTCTTAACTAAGCTGACTGGGGAATGGTCTATGGAATGAGTGAAAAAAGGCCATTGAGTGGGTCAAATTGCGAAAAAATAATTAAAAAAAAAAATACTGGAATTGAAGTGAATTCGCTTTCTGTATTTAAACTAAGAACTAGGTAAGCCCTAGCTTAAGATTTATTGCAGAAATTAAGATATCAAAGTCGATGTTTTACATTTTTTTATTTTTTAATCAATATTGACATCATCAGTCAATTTACTACATTTACTAACGATACTTCATACAATATTTCATATTATATAGGTACATTTTTCACATAACTTTAGACACAAAACTTCATTTTGGCTATATCTAACGATAAAACCTGGCTATAGTAGTACAGCAATGTATGCGGGAGGTAAACATAGATAGAGATATGTTTTCGTAAGGTGGCTACCGAAATTATCCTCATGAATAGACGTAATTCTGCATCAAAATCTAATTTTCAATTTGACTTAGGATTATCTCTCATAAAGGAAATATATCCATGTTTGGAAAGAGAATTAAACAATCAAATGTATTTCACTATGAAAATTATATAAAATATTTCTGTTTATTAGTAGAATTTTAAAAACATGTTGTCATCGCAAGACAGTAGATTGTATTTTAATCGCTTACGATTTGAAAGGCATCAATTTTTCAATCGAATGCCTTTCGGGTGTGGATTATGATAATATTTCTAATAAAACAAGCAGCTCAAAATACTCTAGCTAGCAAACTTGAATTTCGAATGTTCGGGCGCGTCATCTGCGTCACGGAATGGAATTAAATATTCACACAAATCAACCATAAATTCTATATTCTATTTTGATCGGAGTGCGTTAAAACAAGTTTTCATAGATCAGAAAGACATCACAGTAAATTAAGAAGAAGCCGTGGAGTAAGAGAGCCTGACGAATGTGAATCTAAAACGAACCTAACGTCGCATTTAGCGCCGAACGAATCGCGCTTGTCGCATCGGAGGCGACGGCGCATTAATATTTTAGAACCATTGAACTCTGCATATTATAATATAATATAAAACATACGCATACATGTGTATTTTCACGGATGCATCCGTGTCCGATGGGAGAGTCAAAGTATAAATCGATGGCGTTAAAAACACAAGGCGATAAATAATCAAAAGTATAACCGATAGCGATGTGCTTCCCCGATGATATATATTAGGTTTTTGGGACTCCGGCTCCAATAAATAACGCTCTCGATGTCCGAGGATTAACCTTCGTCCAGGTGTGTTTGTGGCTGGCGAGCTGGTGCGGACGATGGTCCACATCCAGGAGATGATGGACCACCTCGCGGACAAATTAACAAATTAAACCGAACACCGTGGGTGAGCTAAGCCTCGGTTTGTACTCTAATGAAACACGCACTTTTAATTCAATCAAATATGCAAATGATTCCGAAATATCTGCAGAGAAGCCGATATCATGACGATGATGAGTTGTTGAAGACGAAATGATCTGAAATTAGAAGTACTCGATCTACCAAAATCTGAATTTCGCAAAATGACTTTCAGAATATTTTATATTAAGTAACGAAAATGATTTTTGATGATATCTCATATCGAAATATCGAATTGCATGCGTGAATCAGATTGTCAATAAATAGAATTCGTAATATATTATATTTAATATAGGTAAATGTAAATCAAAAGAATTGCTTCTTGCTTTCAGAGGGATAATTTATGTATACATGATATTTCGTCTTGTAACGAGTAAGTATTTGGATGTCAAGACTGCCTACATACTACTCAAACCAAAATATATCATCTCATTCATTAAATTACATATATCAAACTGGTATACATCCAGCTTCCGATTGATCGATCTTGCTGAAACTTGAATTTTATTGCTTAGTTGATATTAGGTTCATAAACACATCAGCAAACAAATATAAAATACGCTCATATGAACGTCTAAAAAAATGTTAAAAACTAATTTGACATTATTGCATTGTTGAATAATACGTGCCTTGAGGTAAAGAATAAAATTTAAATATATTCACGATGAGCATTATCTTTGGATAAAAGTTAATTATTATTGTACACGAATGGGACAACAATAAATTTAAACAACGTGCATTGTCCCATCTAAATAATGATATTACACGTTTATTATTCGTTTTAATATATCATTAAAATTGTCGGTGAATCGCTGTAACACATCAGTTGATTTATCATTCAAAAATAATACGATGGTTCTGACTGTATCTGCCTGAGAGATCTGAAATGGATTTATTTCACGTTATTAACTGTAAGCGATTGAATTATATACGAGATCGCATGATCTACTCCGGATATATGTACATATGTATTTACATACAAACATACATATTGAGTTCGTTGTTTAACCATTAAAATTAAAATATGCTAATACAACATTTAAGATATAGAACAATATTGAGATTATAGCTTGAATATACTAGTTTTATTTTTTGTGTCGTTTTTGGCATTAATATTTATTATTATTATTAATTGAAGATCTTAAGAGAGTATAGAATCGGAAAAGCATTTTCGGTATGGCCGACCGGTATGATTCGGAACAGACAGACACAGTTTTTATTTATCGCAGCCTCAGGCAATATCGAATATTTTATAGCTCGGACCCTTATAAAATTATCGCATCGCCAACACCTGTTCACCCACCTCTGCTTATAGACGAGCGGTATGGAAATTAAACATTCAACACGTCCCAAATTTATTTAATATCATCACAATAAATAATCCCGAGTCCCGTTCATAATTAATGATTCTCCGAATCGAAATCGTAATGATGAAAAAAATCTTACGAACAAAACGCGCGCACACAAACACATACATACATACATACATACCTATTATGCGCGAGACAAGTCATTATTGAGAAAATTTTAATCAAGTACGTGTAGATGTGTACGACATTCTTTCATTGCAATTGCGTTGAAAAAAATGATAATTTAATGTTAATTGACGATAAATCGAATCTTCCAACAAGTAATTGGCAAGTTCAAACATTATTCAATTTAAAAAATGCAAAGGATGTACATATGTAATGACATACGTGCATATGTATACTCACAATTTTTATGTTATTTATCTAAATGTCTGTATAAGTTCGAATAAGACTGGTACAAACCTGTGAAAGAATATAATTCAAAATTAATTTACACAGTTTTCAATAAACCTACATACATACATAGATATGGGCAGACATATTCCATAGTGTTCTGTGCCAAAGTAAATACACACATGAAAGTAATCAAAAATACGAATTAATTAAGCTGCATATGCAAGAGTAATATTATCGTTAAATTTAAAGATATAAGATTTTAAATAAATGACTGTATTTCTATATATTATAAAATGTAAGCGATTCATATTCAATACTGACTAATATATACATATGTAAATATGTAAATCTTGGAATTCTGAGCAATTACTTTTTTAAATTAAAATTAGCACTATTTTCAAGTGGTATTATAACAAAATTGGATATTTAGCAAAATTTATAGAAATTGACCTGACAACACTTTTCATAAATATAGCACACACGCGCTTCGCGAAATGAAGAAATCCTTGAGAGCAAAACGCATCCATAGAAAACGACCATAAGAATCGCCATAAAATATAAAATTAACTAATCCATAAATTCAAAAGTAGTTCATTGCAATATTTATTCATAAAAAAAGACCGAATAAGACCTTATATGTCGTAAAATATGAGTGTGACGACAAACGGCACGATTTTTAGCGGATCGAGAATGCACTTCTCGCGCTATAAATTACATTTTTGCAAGTGTACATACACATATACGTGCATATATAATATGTATGCAGTGTGTTATTGCTAAATGTAGCGAGGTTGTAAACCATTCATATTATATTAAAATATATTTCAAGTGACTGGGAACAAAAAGAGTTCGTGGCCAGGGTAGTCGGAGACGGGCAGACGCGTTCAGGTGTAGAATTGCATGATTGCATTCATGCGAATCCGACAAAACTGCCAATTCGACACGTAAAACCCAACCCAACAATGTATGGAACTCTGTAGACTATTTTTGATTCTCCATTGTACATGTCTCATATATGTATGTACATACATATGTAAATCTGAAGTAACAAAGTTGAGATGCAATCATAAAATCACTGGCCAAAATGGATTCAAATGCTGTGTTTTTAAACATACATATAACTATATACATATGTTTCTTCAGCAGAATATGCATATGTATACTAAAAAATACAAGGATTTCCAAGTCGAAGATTTAATTTGTAAAATTGGATCAAAGATTTTAAATAAGAAGAGGTTAGTAAAAAATGACACCGTTCTAAGAAAAGCAATACCAGTAGCTACCAGATTAGCTTAGATCGCTTTACGGTTTTTGGCAACTGGTGACTCGTTCAAGAGTTTAATGTACAATATTTATTTAGAGTATTATTACTGTGAAAATTTTGCTGTTTTATAGGCCGCTTAAAGGCTAATACTAATACTAGCATAGCACAGACCGGCAACTGCACGTAAACAGTACGAAAAATATTTTTTAGTACATTCATATGTCCCGTAACATGTACGTGGCGTATCGTAACTGCAGTAACCGACACGATCTATTCATGTTATACACAGCAGTACATGTCACCGAATTGTATCGAGCAGAACCGGTTTTCTTTGGCCACTTTGAATACAGTGACGTCATAGTGGCGGAAATAGTGACGTCATATTAATATTTTCATAATTAATTGAATCGACGTATGCGATTTCGCGCTCTGTAATGTAAATATAAGCCGATTTTGCCTAGCACTCGTCCAAAAAGAGTATGAACGTATCGAAAACGGGCGGTGCTGTATAATATGAATAGAAATAGCCCTTTCTGTGCAGTGATGTGCCGAGTTTTTAACGTGCAGAGCTGGATAATATATGTAATTATGTATCCAAATAGACCTTTAATCGCCAATCGCTAAATAATTGTTATAATTTAAGAGTGTCATGGTATTGCTTAATGATATGATATAAAGATTAAAGTTAGTTATATTATTATACTTTAGTGCATTTTAATTGTATACTTTCTAATTTTAAATATATCTAGTACACCTTTCGTTATTGCTCTATATAATTTGGGATTGAAACGTGGCATACACACCTAAAGCGGGCGAATTTTTTTTTTGCGGCGACTAGCGGTAGCGAGCAAAATCACAAAGCTGTGCGAATAAATACAATAGATTAAAAAATCGCTCAACATTTTAACTCATATAAAAAAATCTCCATATACCATATAGAATAAACGTAGTACTACGTATCCCGCCTTCCGCGATGAACCAATATCAAACGTAATACTACGTATCCCGCATTTATCGTCAAGCTCATATGAAACGTATTACTACGTGACCCGCTTAAGGTGTGTTAACACGTGACGTAGTTCTACGCCAAAACCGAAATTTACAATTTTGAGGAATTTAAAACCACAGGACGTGTTCACCAGCCCTGATCGTCCTTGCCGAGGCGTGAAGATGTCGTGTATCTGTTAAGGTTTACCAATTAGGCGATCCTACCAATCCGACAAGGCTGATGCGGCACCGCAGACAGGCGCGCGAGAAGAAGGCATACTATCTCCCCATCTGCCCACGGGCTGATTATTGAATAATTTATTTATTTGTAATTAACTATAACCGGAGTTATTGGACGTGGAAAGAGAAACGAACATGGCCGCCGTTTACGACTGAAACGCGAAAGAAAGAAATAATATATATTATGGAATAAAACAATAAAAACAGAAAGGAAAAAAGACGACGCCATAATTTTAAAAGACGCACGCGTATCTATCATATTGCGTGAACGATGAACAAAGCCGCAATAAATGTCTAAACATTAATCGAAACAAAAAATGTATAAGAGATGATGTGGATGGAAACTCACGCTTTTTGTATTAAATTAAAGGATATCATTCAAATTAACCCATAAACTAACTTCTGCTGCCATCGACGAATGTTTAATTTATATACGCTCGCTGAAATGAACGATTCCGTGGCCTCACCTTTTGAATATGGAGCCACAAGTCAACTTTATAATTTGCATATCGACTTATATCGCATTCTTAAGCCTGATACTCACGGTCAAGCATTGTCGTACGATTTTAACTGATCGGCACTGAAAAGTAATCTTCTCTGAGAAAATCATAATGCACCGTATGAAATGGTTCAATCCCACAGCCAAGATTCATCACATCCAATTTCTTTACAAATTGTTTGAATACATTTAAATTTAAGATATAAAAAAATTTGCCGAATTTACGAATTGTGGTTTAATTTGGTCAATGTATAAATCTATTGATTTTCGATATCAGATTCAATTATTTAAATATTTTATATTAAGATTGGTATGTGTATAATACGAGCGCGATCAAAAGCCGAGCGCAGATATCCAAATAAGATAAAATTTGCATTAAACGCAAATAACAATAAAACAAGTTATTAATCGAAAACAATTGAAAAGCAATCGAAAGCACATTTGGCCGACTGATATACTGCACCATAAATTTATTCGACTTTATTGCATATCTTGTTACTCGGTCAGATGGTGACCAGATATCGACACGTTCAATTCCACATTCCGATCCGATCGGTGATTAATTGAATCAGATAGGTGCACACCGATCCAATTTATACATGAAATTTATTCGAAGATTCGACATTACGAATCTTCCGAGTCGTACCTATATGAGCACACGTTTGGACCATAATAAAGTATAAATCACTCTAGGAGACTAAGCACCGCGCGGACTAATTACCCGGATATTATAATCGAATTATGCGGCCGGTTTAATTTTTCCCGGATAAATCACGAGAGGTTCCCACACACCATCAAACCTTAAATCACGCGAGAACAATAAAGCACGAGGTGGTTGGCTATGGGTTTAATTAACTGAGGCTCGATAAGGCGCGAGAGCAAACAGGCGGCGCCCTAGGGGCGGAGTCCGAGGCCCCCCGCCGCCACCCTCTAATTGAACCCCCTCAATGCGACGATTCGAGAAAGGGGGTTCGATTTGGTAATTGTGTCAACATCTCATTAAAATCGGTTTGGTTACAATGATACCATACTAAATTGATATATGTAAGTGTGCACGTTTCGAAATTGATTTTGACTAGGATAGGTATCTATCTACATATTATAGTGTAAGTATGAACATAGAAATGTGTGTGTGGGTCGATTTGGCATAAAACGAGAATATTAATTATGTATATCGGAGTATCGATAAAAATAACTATTAATCACGACACGAGGATGTAAATTAATCGATGATTCGATATTCGATAAAAATTTGAATAAATCAAACTATCGACACGGGAAATTAATCGGACCGATAAGGCATGACCAGTGCGCGCACGCGGATGTTGAACCTTTGGTAGCCGAGCCAACTGATCAACATCCAGAGTGATTTATAGCCTTATGTGGGCACTTCGGCTCTTATTTAGGTGCTTAAACGTTTAAATTCATGTAATAGTAATACCATCGATGCATTCAATTATTTATCGATATGAAATGTACGGGTGTGTTCTTCAGTTTAGCACAAATAAAAATATTTTTTTCAGTACATGTTTTGTTCAAGTTTAATAGCAGTCAAATGTTATTATTGAGATACAGAATAAGTATAAAAAAATTCTAAATTATATTACAATGACTGAGATAATTAGTTCTCATAGAAGATTTGTATTAGAAATTAAGTATTATATAATTTAGAATACTAAAAAAAATAACAATATAACGACCACTCTAATAAAATAAAATTATAAATACTTTTGACCAGAATGACATTGAAAACGTACGATATTTCATTTGTACATACCAAAGAGTTTTCTTGATTATTCCAATAAATCTTTTCTTATTTGAATGCAAAAAAGAATAAACTTTGGAATTCTATTAATTTCAGTAATCATGTTCCTCTATTTGGTCATATTAAAAATTAATATATGTATATTTATTACTGGATTTTTTAATTTTTTTTATATGATTATAGTTTTCATACATACATATATTATTTTTAATATTTTTATGCATTTTGAGAGAGGAAGGGGGGGGGGCAAATTTAAGCTTTTGACTCTTTCTTTTTCTAACTTTTTCTTTGGACGGCTCTGACATTTGTACATATTTAAAAGTATAATGAATTAAGAAAGTATAGCGGAAAAAGACCTAACGTATAAAATACATATATGATATATTTTCTGCATACTGTTATTTATGTCTATAAAAAATGCATGTATGTATTTAAAAAATCTTATATGAAAGGAATGGAAATGAATTTTAATGAAATAAAATATTAAGACATACATACATACCTACAGATTAGAAGTCATGAATATTTATAGGTATATACATATATATTTTATTAAAAAAATAATAAATACAAAATCCGACTTACGCATTTTAAAATTAATAATCATATATAAAAATGTTCTACTGAATTATATTAAGCAGATCTAAATTTAATGAAGCAATTTTAACTTTTAACTGTCGATAGCTATCTCAATACAGTTTTAATTGTATAATATATAATGAGAATTTGACTGAATTGGCAAATTGACATACGGCAATCGATCCGGTTAAGGACCCCTGTCCGCGCCATAATATAATGCGGGTACGCGGACCACCCGCTGGCGACGGCTGCATCATTAACAGATCGTGTCCGTCGAAACGGGCACCCAAACACACGTCCAGAGGTGAGAGGGCCACGTTCACGTACCAGATTAAACAATTTAGATACACTCGTCGAACACAACAATAACAACAACGAGGAACAAAACCTAAACGCACACAATAAAACCAGAAACAATTGCATTATTCAAGACTACTTACATACTAAACTACTACCACCTAGACAAAATCGCGAAAACCAGATGCCGTTAAGAATGATGAATGTAATGCAATTTGTCAAACGCTCGGCGGGCTTTCAAACTTAAACCGCTCATTTTCAAATGTAACTACGCACATATGTATGTATGTATAATGCATACGCTCGGATTTAAACGATTAAAATTGCGACATTTTATTTTTGTTTTATTAACCTTTTTATCGGGAGCTTGTCTTTTGTTGTACGTGACTTGCATTAAATTTAATCCTTTCTATACATTATGAAATAAATCTTTCAATTGATATTATTTTCAAAACCAGCACATACACAGCACATACCAGGCAAATAGTATATTATACATTCATACAAGTGGCGTACCATGGAAATCTCCTTGTTTTTTTTACATGGAGACTTTTCCACGGCAAGATTTTCACTGATACATGCGAATATTGAAATAAGAAAAAACACAAGGTAACCAGACAGTTTCAAGAAAATTGTTTTAAATTACTATTAAATTTGTGCATTAATAGAAAATAAGTGAATTTTATTTCAAAATTCTTAAGCAAATTATTTTTTTTATTGTTTCTGTTTATTTTTAAACATCGTATTTATTATTATCATCAACTCATATGAAATTGACTTGTGTACATTTTTCATTCAAAAATTTGATCTTGAGATTTCGACTGATTTTTTTAGGATTGGGGACTTCACCGTATCAAACAATTGTACCACTTGCCATGTTGTGAAGTTCTCTTGAAAAAGGTTTTAATATCTAATGGTGTCACTATTTGAACAAAGGTAAAAAAAAACACTTAATCTTTGGGCCAAGTTTCGGTTATTAAATAAGTATAAAATGAAAAAATACATTTAATTCATCATAAATCGATTTGAAATTTTCCCAGATTTATATGGTAAAGTTCATTTTTGGGTTATATCTCAGTGATGGGTTAGTACCCCGTTGGCCGGTTACTCGTTCCGAGGTGGGTCCCCCAATTACGAAAAAACACTCCATAAATAATAGAGGGCGTCAGAGGCGCGCGCCGCCGACGTCATCGAGAACAAGGGGGGATCCCCGTAATAACAACAATAAAAACGTAATGACGATGCTAACCGGGGCCCGAATAATAGTCGTAAAAAAAGCCGAGTGGGGGCCACCGAAAGATCGGCAGATAGGCTGAGAGCTACCTGTGCCCCGTGCAGAGGTGGGCACGAGCTCACCTGTGCATACATGACACGCCCATCATACGATTACGTCGATACGTCTATTATTGTCGTAATTGTATGTAGGTCTATCGAGAAGCCATTTTTTAAATGTAATCAAAGTGATTAAATATACCTACCGATTGAAATGTGCACCTGGACAAAACAAATCCATCGTTGATTCAATAATGTTCACAAATATAAATGGTGACAACGATGAAATAAATATATCAAAATTCACCATAATACATACATACATGTCAAAGATTAAACAAAGTAAATAAATTCTAGTGTTTAAGCTAGTTAATTATATAATAGTTTTAGTGTTGGAATAAACAATTGATTCAACAGTCTTCAGCCTCCCCCCCCCCACACCTATCAAGGAAATATGAGTATATGTAGCATTCGAACTCTGACATATGTACGTACTTCATATATACAAAAAAAATAAAATATTTATATATGTAGGTACTAGATCTGAAGAATCAATTTCGAATGAAAATAATGCATATGTATCTATAGGTACATACATATGTACATATAGACAAAATAAAAACGTTTGCGTCACATCAATGCAACGGTGAGACATTTGAGAGCCGCTGTCAAAACGCGAAAATACACATATCTCACCTCGAGCAACCCCATGTCATTAAACATGTCCGTCATCCGCGCCGCGAACTTTTCACACAACATTAAATTCGTTTTAATCTAATTTTTATTTTCGATTCGCGCTGCCCATATAATAAAGCGCTTTTCTTGTCCATTTCGCACGCACACATCAAACGTTGTTTTCTATTATTTTTGGCCGTCGCGACTTCGAAGAAATAATAAAAAATACATATGCATGTATATAATGTCGATGATATATGTATATATATATATAAATAAAATATAAAGCGATTGAGTCGCATCGCACATGAGCTCGCTTTTTGATTGAAACTAATGTGTCTGCCATTCCCTTTGTCTCTGGTTCAAGATCGACGGAGACGCCGCGTCTCATATCAATTTATTTCTGTTGTGGAAAAACACAATTTAAATCAACGTCGCGACGCCTCCAGATACTGGTGTTTTGTACGTATAATATATAGCAGAGTTTTTAAAGATGAGGTTCGCGGCCCATCTCCGACATGAATAGGTTTTTCTAATATAAAGGTTTATATAAAGGCATTTTACAAAAAAATTAGAATACATATAAGGTCTCTCAGCTATAAGTTTTAAATGGAAGTACATTGGAATGGAGCAGATGTATTGAAAGCGAGGTTTGGTGTTTTCTGGTGTTAAGAAAATGGTTAAAGGCTTGTCACACGCTTAATTACAATACATTTTTTTCTTTGACGTTCCCAAATCGCACTTGTCTGTTAAGATTTTCTTTGTTTCGTTTTTGTGCCAAGGAATTCGATCAACGTTCAATCGCGTCGCACATTTTATTTATTAGATTATTTATAAATTTCTAGAAAAATACGCGCAAGCTATAAATCAACTGTCGACTTGCTATCAGATTTGACTGCAATGGAGACAGAACAAGAGTGATGCAGTTGTCTAGTTAGCTACAACTTAGCAGAGGAATTTATAGCCATGGTTATGTCGATCGTAAAAAAATTGGATCAGCGCTAGAAAATGCTAATTTCTATCAAATATATTTAAAGAACAGACAGAAATTCTATATATAAAATATCTATTGATAAATAATTTTACATACATACACATATTACTGACAAACATGATTATATGAAGAAGACAATATTCAGTAATGCCAATTTTGTATGGAATCCTTCAACAATGACAAATACAAATAATAAATACACTTCACACAAATTACATTCAACCAGTGGTGTAGTCGGGCCAGGTCACCGCCCTGGTACTTTTTTTTGAGCCAGGTCGCCGCCCTGGTACTTAAATATAAAAATTGTTTTTCGAGTACAATTAAAAAATAATTTTGCTTATATTTCATATAAAATTTTGTATACCAAATATTGTGAACAGACTCCCGTTTTAACATTTGGTGACTACAACCGTATCCTCACTCAAATGCCCATTTGAGTGCAGAAAAAAATTTAAAAATAGCCAAACAACAACCAATTGAAAAAAATATACATATACACTTTGAATGATGCCGAAACAAAATTTTCAGAACCGTATATTATATTGCAAAAAATAATAAGCCTTACTCAATTGACCATTTTGATTGACTTTTCAAGTTTGATTAGTATTTTATTTTTTTTATAAATATTTGTATTACCAATATTAGGATACATTTTTTTAAGTAACGAAAAAAGCGGGGAGGGGTCGTTAAAATTAAACACCGCCCTAGTACTTTTTTATTTAGCACTACACCACTGCATTCAACCTGTTCGTTATATCATGATAAGTATCCAATCTTATTTTTGAGTAGAATGTGCGATCAACTTTCGAGTTGATGTTTGAAATCTTCTGAAGCGATGGACCGATGTTAATCTGGAGAATTGAAATCGTAAAACAGTGGATCAGATTGTGTTTGTTTATCGGGAGTGTGCAACCCACAACATTGTGCGGTGTTAATCAAAAAACCGCATATTTCTTTGGCGACTTGTCAACGGACACGGACATGTGTCCGTTTCCATTGATAAATTGAAAGCCCACTCGAAGTGTCGGCGGTAGCGCTAGACCTGTCTACCTCTATAAATAGTAGTTGTAGAGAAACCACTGGAATACATATATCGCACTAATAGAATTTTGAGCCGAACATGGGAAAGTGGAGGGAACCTCTTCCGAAACGCCAATGTCAAGGCGAAACCTGTCGTATTTATAAACACACCAGTGTTATTTGTCCACGAGACGAAGTCTAATTTAGCGTTGGGAATACGACCATGTGACAGTTCAATCAGAATCTAACATGTCTTGGAAATTACATGCATAAACACATAAAACGACAGACATACTAGCATAATTACGATAAATTCACACGTTTACACACCAACAAGATAATATGATCACATGTCAGAAAATTTACAATAACCTTTACAATGACTGGGAAAAACATTTCATTTTGGCTTCGATCAAAAGTCAAAAGATTTATTTGTTTTTCTCAAAGATTTTAACATGCTATGGCAAGATTATGATGTCAAATTTACATACATATGTACATACGTCAATCAGAATTTTATTCAATTACTATAAAGTCTTTTTCACACAAAATGCTCACCTTATAACCGCCATTATACATCAGGAAAACCACTGGGAAAGCGATCTGTCCGTATCTAATATATAATTTCGAAAGAGACTTTGTCAGTATTGTGGGTTGGGAATCGAAAACAACTCAGTTTCTATGACGATTCGATTGGTTGAATATATATTTTTTTCGATTCAAATAAATTTAATAAAAAAACAAATAAATATATTTAGTATTAGATTCGCCATGTTTTAGCTGTTTATATTACAAATACTGAGCGAAACCGGGTAAAACAACTATTACATAATAAAAACAATAAGTGTAGATAGTAAAAAAAAATGAAAAAACGATTCATTTGAAAATTTTCATATAAAATTGACTATAAAAACCTGTTGGGTTTTTGTTCGTCTATTTTATCTTTACTGAAAGTAATCGATAACTAATCTACTGGAGAAGATTCCTTTTAAATTATTTCACTATGAGACGTTAAAAGAATGTCACGGTGAAACAGCAACACTTGAAATTTGATTAGAAGCAGAAAAAGTAGGCGTTGAAAGAATCCGCATTGAAAATATACATATTTAAAACTCTATTAAGCTTGACAAGCGTTACGATGAAAATTTCGTGTGAAGTAAAATTGCCTTGCTGAAAAGCTCACCGGTCGACGCCGGGGCCAGGCGAGGCATAGGCAAGTCAAATAATAATAACGAGGAAATTGTAATAGGATATATTATATTCACGATGCGACAAGCCGAACATCAGAAAGACAAATACGCCAGAAATATGATTGATGCGTTCTGCTCAAGCGGCGTATTAATTTTCCCCGCCGCTGGCAAAAAGAAAATCTGGCCCGATTTTCCCGGGGGGACACTCACGTGGCCGCACGTGGCGGCAGGTGCCACATATGTATTTATCTATTTGTGTATTGTAGCATCACTTTGAAATCGGACGATATTAAAAATACGAAGATACTCCTTTGATATTCAAGTTCCAAATCGGAGCGAGCTTGTGTATATCGAAATGCAATACTCTATCGGCTGACGGCCGGATGTTCGCCAATTTGACACTCACAAAGGGGCGTCCGGTTGACTATAAATCACACGGTTAAATACGAAAAAATAGACAGTGCTAAACACCTGTCAATTATTTTATAATATTATATAAACAAAAAAAAGTTAGGACTTGACAAATAATCTTGCGAAATTTCGAATATAAATATGTTCCGTATAAGTTTTAAACAGTTCTAGTTAGCCGTTTTTGTTTTTTTTTACAACTTCAACTCTATTCTACATAATTCATAAATAATATTATGATTTATAACCGTTCCGTTCGGTAGAAATCCTTTGGTTGTAAAGAGAAACCCCCTACACATATGGCGCGATGGTTGTAAAAAAATAATTGAAATCCCATGTTCTTAGAAAAGAAATTAAAATTTTTATTTCCGTCCTCATATTAAATAGAACATCTATTATACGAATAGTAAAAGCCCAGATGATGTAAACCTTTTCAATATGTACTTTCATTTTTATACGATGTAATTAAGTCCAATTTATATAAAAGATACATATTTTATAGAAATAATCATGTATGTAATTAGGCTGAAGATAACTGTGACCCAACACGTTTTTTGTATTTTAGTCTTCATTTGAGATTTCATAAAAATACTCGAAAGAAACCTATAGAATAATATAACAAAACATGTTTTCAACACAATGTTTCATGTTTGTGTAAAGTTTTCATAAAATTACCGCCAATTGTTGATGAGCAGTGTAAAATAAAAAGCTTTTTACTAAAGAGGAAAGTAAGATACTATTAAGTAAGTACTGTTCTATAATTACGCCGATATTGCTTTTATTTACGTTTTTTATCTTCGAATATTTTGCTTAAGAGCATCACAATTCAATATGTTTCGAAACCACTTAATAAAAAAACCAAAACGTGTTGACTGCAAGTGTGGAGATCATTCACACAAAAAATGACCATAACCGTTTGGACCGACTTTGTGCAAAAATCCCATAATAAAACGGTTGCCGACCACTCCAAGTCTGGGATCGTGTTTATTGTGTCTGGCCGTTTTATATAAACTATGCTTCATCGCGACATACCAAAAAACTAACGCGCTCCTGGAACGCTCAACCATTTTTCAAATAATTATTTTCAGAATACGCAACGGTCTAGTTCTTTCACTTGCTCTCCACCAAAAATAAATTCGTCTATATATTATACTATATTTTTTATGCTTTTAACAAATTTTTAATAAGACGTGTAAATTTTTATCAAAGCAGACCTGCATCTGTCCAGTGACGAATGCTGGCGTCAACGTGAGCGCAAAACGTATCAGTCAAGAAGCGCTGATGAATGGAGACATTTCCGATTTTCCACCGTTGGAAAAATCAACGTAAAACATGTACCTTTTCCATGCCGGCATTTCAAGCGATACGTCCGCTTAATTCGTCGCGTAATTTTAAAATCAAATAAGTAGACCACATACGTAACAGTTTTAAAATCGTCGATTCGATTTCTATTTTCTCACAGAGCATTAAAAATTTAGGACGATTTTCATCGGTATAAAACGGACGTTAAGTTGTAAACGGTTTCATTGCTTTTCATTATTTCAAAAACAAATATAATATTTTACGATCTTTTATATGAACACAAAAATTAACGTTTAGTGCGTTGCGTCGAACGCTTAGTTTTACTATCGAAACCATAAATAATTTCTAAATAAAAATTAAATGCAATCAAAAGTGTCGCTCATTATTAAGCCCGCACAATGTTCGTGTGACGGAAATGAAAAAAATCATAATTGCGTATAATTCAACGAACGAGAGCACCATTTGAGAGGCGTTAATTCGTCGGAAAATCGTGTTGATAAGAGACCATGGAGAAAGGTAACATAATTGATCTGGCAACACGTGAAGTAATTAAACTGATTGTCGCGTTTATAAACTCGGAAAATCGAGCTCTATTGTTACCGCTTTTTTTACATATAATATAATATAATCATTACAGCTACTTTCTCAGATGATATATTAGATTTTATCATGTGTCTGATGTGATTAGGTATTACAAGACATCGGAAATCGCCGGAATGATCGTCGTAATTAATCGCCGCAACGATGAATAATCGCCCATATAAAATATTGTATATCGCCTGTACATATTAGAAGAGCGTTTCGCATTTTTATTAATACGAGTCGTTATTTAAAGATATTAATCAAATGAATATCAACACGTGGGACGAGCACGTCGGCGTATTGAGACAGATCAAAAAGAAACGTTTAATACGTCGCACAAATCATCTTAAAAGCTATACAAAGACAAAAAAAAGCAATTACACATTCCAAAAGAAAATCTACATATTATTATTAATTATGGAAAACGATACAGTTTTGTAATGGAAGTAAATATGTATGGAGAAACCCTGGTTTGTAAAAGCGATAATGCAGATTCGCTGAGAAGACGCCTCTCGTTCGACCCTTAACCCCTTAAGCGCCGCAATCGATATTTCATGCCATATTTGCAGCCGAAAGGAAAAAGCACACGTTCTAATTACTATACTTTTCGTAACACGACTATCGAACGTATCTTTGTTAGAAAACATAAACTTACGCAAATGTAATGGTACGATTCTATATAATCAATTAGAAAGCATATATTGGTCCATTTCGAGTCTAATGAGCAAGATTAAACACTTCCGATTATTATTCTAAACTACCCATACTTATATGTATTTAAAACTTTTCTATTAAATACTTTTATAATCATTTCATAGAAATAAAAATATGTAAACTATTTTTTAAAAACGAGTATTTTCCAAAATTATTTATGTATGTTGTCTATATTCTATGTACATATATTTATCCTTTACATAGAAAATAATTTAATAGTTAATTAGAAGCACTTTGATCATTATTTTTAAATATTCACTCATTCCAAATATTAAATCGTAAATTCAATTCTTGCATACACAGACCAATCGATCTAGAAAAATTATTAGGGCAATTTGCAAGACCAATAACATTGCAAATCTAAGAACAAAACTGGTCACGATTATTCTACAAAGGATAAGTAGCAAATTTCGAAGAGGTAACGAGCGCATCGTGCTATTTCAAAATTACTCAATCTTTATTCGACATGACATCATAATATTACGTTCTACTGGATTTCTTATTTCTTTAAAAGCACACATGTGATTCTTCAACAAGTTAAAATTAACCCGAATAAAAACTCACTTAACAAATATTATAAACAAACAAGAGAAATCCGATGGCTTACGGAAATACATACATACAAATCTTATTTATATCGAGAATCCATAGCGGTACATGCAAATAAGGCGAACGATTTCGATACATACATTGTTTCGAACAAACACACATACAAACATTATCCGCGAGCTTTTAATACATATATAACGTATATATAAATATATAATGGCACATGTGCACAAAGGGCAATTTGTGCATGACGACGACGCGTTTCCAATGCGCAAGACCAATGCAAAAATCTGTACGCAGAAGTCGATCATAAACCGCGTACGATTTATTGAAAATAATACACCGGGTTATTACATACATTGTTGCTATTGCGGCAAAACGTGACATTCGTACAAAACAATATGCATTATTTTGCCAGCTGCATGCCACTGACGAACACATCTGATTTAAATTTAATCTAAATACAGAAGTCAACGGCAAATATACACAGTCAAATTAAGTTGGTATAAATCATTGGTTCGTTTTGCTAATTGGACCCAGAATGAGAAAAATCATTCACGTAGGCTAGTCCAAAAGTGATAATACAGATAATATGTAGGTCTCAATGTCAAAAATGTTGGCACAATCGCAACAGTTTGATTTATAGCTTGACTGTCACAAAAACGGTTATCATCTACTGCAATATGTACTTATAATATTGAATGGACCTCGGCTCAAGTTCGACCTCCAATTTTACGAAATGCATTGCAACTGAACTCTCCAGACGAAAACAATTTAATGCCGGCTGCAGAAATACGTTAATAGCGTCTGGCGACAATTTTTTAAGATTTCGACTGTGTTATTATTACGACTTCTACCTGTGATAATAATAGTAATAAAAATGTTGGTAGTAGGATATGCGAAGATTTATTACACGTTAGAAGCTTCGCTATAGTGATAAACATAAAATATTGATATATCACTTTATAATGCGACCAAATTGCGGTTCTACTAAGACCGATACGCTCTTATAAAAGAACGCGCACTATAAAATAAAACGAATAAAACACGCGTATAAAACGGTTCAAATTAAACCTTTCAATAAAAACCCGTGGAATGTTCAAAATCCTCAATAAAAAAATCACGTAAAGTTATTAGTTATAAATCGTTGAACTTTAGAGGTACAAGAGAGATTAGATAGGCCAACGTGTCAAGACAGATACATTTAATATTGGAAATAAATAAGTATTTTATATATCGATTATATTACAAAAAAAATATGATAATAAAAACAATAAACCACGCATTTTCATATTTTTTAAATGATTTTAATTTGAAATAAGAAGTTTTTGAAATAATTTTGAATGTCGACAAACTTGACGACGCGTCCGGCGTGAAAATTACACGCAATGACTTTTCCGCAAAATAATTTATGGAGGCGGAAATTTAGCGATCGACAAATAGCGCCGAAGGAGGCCAGGGGTTGAAAAGAGGCGGGGGGTGGTCATTAATCAGTCTTGGATACGCATTTTCGTTAGAAATTACGCTTTAAGAACCCCCTCGTTATATGGGTGCGCGCGTCATCCGCGACGTTCAACGCTTTTAGGACGATCTACAGATAAATCACTAAGCAAACAAACTAGACTCGAATTAACGAAATATGTTGCCAACAAATCCCCGCTGAAATTTATCTGATACGCATCGAAAAAATATATAATAATCCGAAAGAGAGAGAGAGAGAGAGACTATCGTCCCCGAGAGGCGAGCTTCACGCGCTCTAATTGATTGACGTCACACCGCGACAGCGATCGGAAAACTTTACCAAGTATACTTATTTAATAATTAGCAGACGATTAAGTATGGATTATCATACTATTGGCGCTCATCAATCACGTATCTAAACGTGCTCAACAAGGCGTAGTAAAACATCTACGAAAAAATAACAATGCTTGTCTACAAGTTATACGTTACGAACATGACAAACTAGTAAATGTATTCGAATTGTTAATCATTTTAAATGCACATATGTATTATTAATTATAGCCAATGTTATGATAATATATACTTGACGATTGACTTTCGGCTATTAGTTGAAAATTAACATACACTGAAAATGTATTACATGTAAACTTGAATAATTCATCAATTGGTTAGAGTCCCATTTAGAAAAAGCTTTACTAAAACTTGACCACTGGGCATAATAAATAATCCAACAATCGGTTAATACTTTTAAGCCCAACAAACACCCAAAACGTCTCCAGTTTTATATTAATAAATCTGAGATCGCTAAAGCTTTTGCTAGTTTTTTTAGCTCTGTATTTGATCAGAGATCACCATCCCTTGATGCTAATTTGGCTTCCCAAATTGGTACTGAAGGTGTTATTATAGACATTCCGCGGGTCTCGCTTGGAGATGTTAGGATAGCAATTTTGAAGCTGAAAGGGTCTGTTGGGCCTGACGGTGTGCCCCCTGACGTATTAAAGGCATGCTGTAATTCGCTCTTAGAGCCTCTTCAGTTTATTTTTAACCTTATTCTGGATTCTGGTAATTATCCTGAAAAATGGAAATTATCTAGAGTCATTCCCATTCATAAAAGTGGCTCTAAAAATGAGGTTGAAAATTACAGACCTATTGCTATCATCTCGGCTATTCCCAAAATTTTCGATAATATCCTTCACCGTTTGATTCTTTTGCAGTTCAAAAGATTGTTGTGTGATGAGCAGCATGGTTTTTCACCATGTCGTTCCACTACCACTAATCTTGCCTGCTTTTCATATTATACCATGTCTAAAGTTGACCGTGGACAACAAGTTGATGTAGCCTACTTTGACTTTCGAAAAGCATTTGATCTTGTCAACAATGACGCTCTTATGATCAGATTAGCTGAAGTGGGCTTTTCTCCACGTCTTCTTAAACTCTTTGCTTCTTATCTTAGTGATAGGAAGCAATTTGTTAGATATGGTATTTATGAATCTCCTTCATTTTTTACGCGATCTGGTGTAACTCAGGGGTCCACCTTAGGCCCTTTACTATTTACAATAGTCATTAATAACCTCCCAAAAGTACTACGCAATGCTTCATGTCTCTTGTTTGCTGACGACGTTAAACTATTCTTTGCTGTTAAGGATGAGAGGCAAGCCTCTCTCCTTCAAGCTGATATTAACGCTGTTTTAGAGTTCAGTTCCAGTTTAGGGCTTGAACTGAATACTTGTAAATGTGCTATTATGAGTTATGGACGTGCGAATTCGCTCTATTGTCACGGATATTCCATTGGATCCGTATTGTTGAAGCGCGTGGAATCAATGGTCGACTTGGGTATCACTTTTGATCCTCAATTCACCTTTCACAACCACATCAAGACAATCGCTGACGTTTCCTTTCGTCGACTTGGATTTGTCTTGAGATATGCTAGATTATTCTCCAACCCCTTGTCTTCTCGCTTGCTTTTCAACTCGCTTGTTAGAAGTAAGCTAGAGTATAATGCAATTGTGTGGAATCCGCACGAAGCAAACTACTCTCTTATTATAGAAAAAGTGCAAAAAGCATTTCTTCGTTTTCTTTATAAGAAAGAGTATGGGTACTACCCATATCTCTATCCTACTCCTTTCCTTTTGGGCATGCTTGGGTATAATTCCCTTGAACTTCGGAGAAACTTCTCGTTAATTCGTTTCGTTCTCCAGCTATTGCGTGGTAATACGTCATGCCCGTTGTTGCTGGAACAGTTGGGACTTTATGTCCCTAATAATTATGTGCGTGGTAGACATCATCATTTAATGGTTGTACCTGCTGCTCGCACAGTTCTTTTTCGAATGGCTCCTATTCCAAGAGCTATTCGACTTCTCAATGAAATCGTTGCTGCTGTCCCTGAATGTGATATTTTCCACCTTGGGGAGCGTAGATTGTCGGATGTTATCTTAACATATTTATCTGGTAACCTGCGCTCATCATTACTTTCTTAATTTGAATGTGATGAATGAGTGGAATCTTAATCTACTCTCTTCCATTTGGGCCTCGCTGTGATTTTATTTTTTATTCATATTTTGTTTTATTTTATTTTATTTTTTCTTTCTCTTTTGTACATTTTTATATACTATTTTAATTTTGATCAGTGTAAACAAAGAATGGGATTTATGGATTTTATTTTTAATTTTTACACTTTTGTTATTTTTTTTTTTCTCTCTGAATGATGTATTATTTTCCTTTTGTTACTTTTTTTTGTAATTTTATTTTACCATGTTTTCTGCTTTTGCTTTTTTCCTTTATTTACAGTTTACTTGTTTTTATATCATGTTTTTATATATTTTTCAAATGTAGGCCATTGTGGCGCATTAGGTTCTTCCTGTAATGCCACAATGGTCCAAAACTATTAAATAAATAAATAAATAAATTAATTGTTCAGCAGCTGATCTTTGTGCGTAAGCATTTTATATTAAAAAAAATATGTATATAGAGCGATATCTGTCGTATCTGAAACGATCTTGTTAATATAATGTTAAAATGCGACACGTTACAAACTGCCATGATACATGTTGACCCTGAGGTCAGTATGTAACATGGAAACATTTGTCAGACTTGGCACGGACGCCTTGTCGTTGCCGAATAAATTAGCCGTCCACTATGCGTACACGACACAACGTTTGAGTAACGCTGACATGAGAGGAAAACCGCTCTTGTAATGTATCTATTATCTTCTGTCTTATTGCAGATCAATAGCGCAGTTTTGAAAAAAAAATACAAATCGTATAAGATACTGTTGACTACAAAGTATAAGAAAAAAAACGCATGAGATCACTAGAGATCGTCTCGCAGGAAAAACTTTTCATTTTCACGACGTCTTATAATAGCGTGATTTGTACGAAAATAGCGTGCAATATTTTGAGAGAAGTGGGTAATATTAACACAGCTATTTGTCTAAATCTCAAAAAAAGGACACATCTAACACACACACAAAGAAAGACGAAAACTTGGGGACATTCAATTTTGTAATATCATCTGGCCGAACGGCCAAAACAAACAATATTAGCGGTTCGTCGGCAACGAAATGAAGGCGATAAAAGCGGAAAAATCACTCGTCGTCACCATCACTAATAAATTCATATCATTTAAAATAGAGGTTCCCTCGAAAGATTGCATTTCGATTAGAAAAGGCGACGACGTACAGACGTCCAAAACTTGAACGGAAAAATCGCTTATAAAATAATACGCGTCGAAATGATTAATGGCACGCTTGTGTGCGTCTAAATCGAAAAGACATAAATAAATTCATGTTTTCGGAAATGCCTCACATTGTTCTTGTATCGCATTGGATGAACAAAACATGATTTTCGTATGTTTCGGTGCCCGATACGAACCCGATCATGATGAGCTTGCGCATTTTTGTTTGGCATTATTGCTTTCAATATGGCGACACGCCTGTCAAGTGCTTCTAAATTAAATACTTGTGCATCTAAAGAGGGACTAAAGTTGAACGGAAAAAAAGGCGGAAGACATCATTAATCACGCCATCAAGTTAATAAATGAAATTGCCAAAGAGGACTCAACAACATTATACGAAGTTACGATTCGATAGATAAACTCGCGTAATAGTACACAATACGATTTAGATAAATTAATAACGTAAGCAATAATGTAGTGGGAATAAAAAAGACAATAACTCAACACGTTGAGGGTCGGCGTAATCGTTTTTAGGTATTCCCATTAACGCATACACAGCTAGGCGAGGCAATTCGGTTCCAGAATGAACTTCATTAATGCTGTATAAAATACAGGGTGTAGCCAGAGCAATTTAGCATACATAATTGATACACGTTGAGGATAACAATTCCGAACCATATTTTCAATCCCGGAATTGAAAATAACATAGGGAAATAGAAATATAAAATATCACACTTAGAAATAGAAAATAACATATGGAAATAGAAAATAACATACTTCAGTACATTTATAAAGACGTACAAATAAACCATTTTTTTCCATTAATCCTACTGGAAGAAAATAAGTATCAAAGCTTTCGAATCCGTGCTAATTCACCCAAATCTAACAAATTAAAACAGCGTTGATGTGCAACTATGAAGAAGTGTGTGTATGTACATTTGTGAACACCCAATATACACCGAAGTTACGGTCATGAGTATAATGAGATGTGTACGAGATCAAGCTCGTTATTGGTTGATTGATTGACCATCAGAAGGAGAGGAATTAACCCCAGTTGTTCCCCAGATACTTTACGAGCCAACGGCGAAATGTATCGAATCGAAAACAACCCGAGGCTAAGCGGGGTTAAACGGAAACAACAGCCCCGACAAGAAATATCCTTATATATTTAATAATAATAATAAAATCATAATTAAACAATCGCAGACAATGGTGTTGAATACCAGTTTTTTTATATATGTACCTTTTATAATAGTTTTTAATAAAAAAAAATCATGTTTAAAAAGGGTGATCCACAAAAAAAATACTACCAATCTTCTGTATACTTATGTATGTATCGACAAATCGACTGTTTATGGTTTATACGCTCAGACAGAGTTTGTGATGAATGAATAACAATCAGATGGAAGTTGACCCCGACGAGGGCTTTTCAGGTGGATGGGTGAGCAACACAAAGACGAAACAAATTTATTATCTGTTAAATTTAACTTGATTGCTTACGGGACACGCCCTATTATCTCCTACGGCGATTAGCGTACAAGCCGGCGATGTTCAAATATTTGAAACGCTAAAAAAACCAATACAAATAATAAATAATTCTTCGATACACTTTTTTGAAAACATTCATCAAAATCTTGTTGCTCCATTTGTTTCATAAATACGCAAATGGCTTTTTTTCGGCTCAGATTTAAAATTTAAAAGAGTATAAGTTAAAACTTCGACAAATTGATTGTGTAGTAAATAATATATGTACAAATAATACATCAATTAAGACAGAGCTTTAAATTACAAAGGCTAAAATATATTACATAATACATACATACATGCATCAAATTATAGGTTGGTAAAGGTCAGACTAAATTTGATCCTCTCTACAAGGAAAAATAAAATAAATAAATTTAATCGAAATGCTTACTATCAAAACAGAGGTAATCAATCATATACTAATACCACAAAATTTGAATATCCTTTATGTGATCAATGCAAAAGTTGACTAAATTTACGTATGAAACAGGAATATCATTATAATATGTAATATTTGTACATTTTAATTGTCAATTATGCAAATTTTTCTGATATATTTTCAGTGTTGGGGATATTTTAGCGCAATTAAAGCACGTATGCCAAAATTTTCCGAAAATAAACGAGCAAGGCTCGGACACATTTAATCATTCGCAGAGCAAATATATAGTCGGGAGTAGAGTTTGAACCTCTCACGCTCAATCAATCAAGTGTGAAAGAGACAACGTTCAAGCAATCGTTCCGATGATTAATTCTTGGGATCATCATCAAGCCCGGAGAGAAAAGAGACCGAACACCCACGATTCCCTCACTCGAAAACTTTTCTGGGAATGAATTCAAATCACCTCAACTACATGCATAGATATTACGGACTATTCACAATGTTGTCATCACCCTTCACCATGATTTTAGCCGGACAAGATCCTCGACCGGTATCCCGGGGAGTGCGAGAGGTCAAGAACGTGTTGTGAAATGACTCATACGTTAATAGATTTGCATTATTTGATTAACCCTTTCAACTCGAACAACATGCACGCAAATCCATTCAAAATACACACACTCACAAATAAATTAGACTTGGTTCACTTTTACGCACATGAATATGATATAATTGGCACGAACTTTCATGATTACAATTTCGTGGTTATATCGCGATGCAATTACCGAGTGATCAATCAAATCATAGCTAATTTGTACGCTTCGAAAAAAATAATAATGCAACATTCAATTTACATATAACGTATTTCGACATTCAATGTACAGAACTTACATATGTACATACATTTATAATTTCAGCGCTTTCAAACGAATAACAATGTGTGTGAAATATAGATGGCAATTAACATTATTTACAATATGTATTACTTGTGTAGATACGTTTGGGTGGTGGAGGTGGGGGGGGGGGTCTAATAAGTAGTAAAAATAACTCATTTTCTTCGGCAATAATTACGCAATCTATGGCGACGATTAATGAAAGAGAGCATCATCATCATCATCATTATCATCATCAGTCGTTCATTTTAACCGGTCGACCGAAAACCGGTATATTTATAGCACTCCGAACGTTCGGACGCGTATTTTGCATACAATGAACGTGGGTGACGCGAACTCCATTATTACTAAATTAAAATCGTAATGCGAGTGAATGTATGTGGATATACGGATATGAACGTTCATTAATAAATTTATTACGGATTAAATCAAAACGGTAATAGCTTGAATAATCACGGAATCAAATGGTACATTCGTTCTTCGGAATGTTTGAACAAAGACAAAACTATAAAACAAAATAAATATGTGGATTAGGTTGAAGAATGGTTGATTAGGTTGAAGAATGGTTGTCATGTGACGCGAATGCGATAGTTGGGTAGGGTAAACCGCCCAGCGAGTCACACCGCAGCCCGTGTCTTCAAACAACCAGATCCTACAAATATGTTCATACATATGTATATGCTTTGTATTTAGATAAAAAAATCTCAGGGTAATATGGCAATATTTGTAAAATAAAATGAGGCATGTTTGATAAGAGCAATATATTAAAATATTATTGCAATAATACCTTATTATTAAGTAAGAGGTTCAATCAAATATCCTACATAAATAATAATAGAATAAAAGGCGTTTCAATAATAAAATCAGATAAATTCTATCGGGTCTTTTAGACCTCACAGAACGATGGAGCTAATCAATTCAATTTTATACACAATATTCAAAAGCACAGGATACGATTTTCTTAGTATGGGAAGCGATGAGTAAGCAAACGGACGTTGATGAACTTGAAAAAAAATCAAGTCAATATCTCAAAGTTTTTTTGCATCTAAATCGCCCAATCCGTTACGTATGCGTCCGTATTATTATTTTTACAACAAATATTTATTGCAGGGGCGTCGGTACGGCTCCGATACCCTATTTATTTATCTGATTGACAATCCAATTTGTTCGGTGATGCATTCGCCTATAATAATGACGCGAGCTGATGAATTGCCGTAATTAATTATGGGGAAATTAAACATACGGCTCGGACGTGGGCACACAGGGACGGACTCGCAGGTACGGCACTATATGAACTACCTCAGGCTAGATACACAGATCTGTGGCTCTCAATTTGCACTGCACGTTACTTTGGAGATAGGAAAAAAATTACATAAAATTACATAACCAAGACCGATGACCCTCGGACGTCGACTCACCCCGAGCTGTCGACACTTCCACGTCCGCTGAGATCATTTATTAGACGTACTTTATAATGGATGGTGTATTTATATGTTTGGTATGTGAAACTAAGGTACGATTTAACAATGTGTGATATATCGATTTTCAGTGGTCTTGTGTTTATATCAGTTGTGTACAAAGTGTTAGTACGCGAGCAATACGAACGAAAACTGAAACCTTAATTTAAACACATTAGTACGTGTCGATCAAGTTTTTATTTTTTTCGTGTTCAGCAGATCAATCAAGATTGTGTTAATTATATATATCATCGTGACGGTATCTCTATTCTAGGATGAGGAACCATTAACAACCAGTTTACGGTTTGGTCAGATAAAAAAAATGAAATAAAATAAACGACGCGAACTGTTAGATCGATATGTAATAGAAATATTGTAAATTAGATATTATAATGTACATAAGTGTAATTGTATAAAAAACAAAGATATAATGAATCGATAGATAGCTGTATTTTATTTATAATAATCGATCATGCAAATTTAATCAATACGTACCTGCGATATGTATTTATGTATTTACATAGGTACAAATGTACATATGTATGTGTATGAAGTTTCCTAATTTAGCAGAACTATGAATTGATCTTCTTTATATAATCCAGCTCAAAAACATTAGTTTAAAATTGGTAAAAGTGGAATAATTTGAAATATATGTATGTACATATGTATATACATATGTACATGAAAGTAATGAAAAACCATGAAAATGTAATGTTTGAAACCAATTGTTTGTATTACACAAGGTCTATAACTCATCTATAATACTATGCACACACAATATAAACGATTAAATTAAAAATAGGCGTAGGAAATCGTGTCGAAATTGACGTATTGACGTATGTACGTGCAAATCATTAAAAATCTTCGAATTGTTTGTTCGCGAATTATACACGGACATCAAAAGTTACGTTTTGAATTTCGATTCGCGCGTAAAACGCTCTGACGGAACAATTAGGAAGCTATGTCGGCCATAATTATAACTCTTAAGCGTGTGTGTATGTGTGTGTAAGTATAATGTATAATACTACGTTTTATAAATCGGCGGGTTAGCATAAGTGCTTTTGTAAATCCAAAAAGCGAGAACAATTATGCAAATTCGCCATCATTGTGGCGTACGCGTCCTCTCTTCGTACCATTGTAAGACAAAATAAATTTTCATACCAAGTAATTCCGGAAAAAAAACACACATACACATATAGGGAATAAGCGTTAAATGATTCGCGGAATTAAAAATTGCGTACACATTCGAAATGATGAATAAGATTTTCATACGATTTTCGTACGGGGGGGCTCTACCGTTATGAATGAAAGGCTCGAGCGATTGAAGTACGCGTGCCGAAGATTTCCAAACATTTCATTCACTAATAAGACTTACGACAAATTCTTTCAAAAATATTCCCTTATTATGCACTTATCAAAACATAAACATCATTAATGTAATTTGTCAAAGTACATATTATAATATTAAAAAAAAAAAAAAAAAATATATATATATATATATATATATATATATATATATATATATATATATATATATATGTATGTATATTTATTTATATTACATATATGTATGTAGACATGTAAAATAATAATGTAATAAAAACTCACCTCTTTTTTGCATGAACGAGAACAGGTCATCAAGGAACTCTTTCCGCTTTGGATCATCGTTGATTTCATACAGCTAAAACAAAAACAAACATAAACAGTAAGAAACAATGATACTATGGATCGGTAATCATTTTTCTCATATGATCAAAAAAATGTAACAAAAAAATATATGAGAATTTATTAGTGGGTATACACAACACGGACATATCGAGCAGCATCCATTATAGAATAAATTTCCAAGAAAAGTACATTATATCTGAACCTACATACATACACTGAGCTACTGTTGCCTCCCATCCCTTACATATTTTCTTAAAATTTAAAAAAAGATTCATGTACAATATGTGCATATGTGATTTTACGTTGGTGATTTGCTCATGTGGTTTGAAATTGAATCCATTTTACAAAAATATTAACTTATATGAAAAAAGCTTTCATATACGATTATTTCTTATTTCTAAAGCTTTCATATTACTTAAATTAAAAAAAAAAAACAGATCTGTAAAGCGCATGGGAGTTATATAGTGATCCAACATAAATTCTAAAGTGTATTTATTTTGCACTATAAATTATTTAATACTTTTCTTTAGATGGCTATAAAGACGAAAATAAATAAAAAGACAGTTAAAAAAAATAAACGGTGAAGACGACGAGAAACAATAGAATATATGAAACAATTAATCAAATCATGTCCCGTCAATTTTGACGGACACTCAAAGCATTGTTTTAATTTAATACGATCCGCAACAACATTGCATCACAATCGGTCAAAACAAAGTCAGCGTGGAAATTAGATCAGTACACACACACACACAACATCAATCTCCAATCTCCAATCAGAGAACGATTACCAATCGGTCATCCAGTCCACAGGATCCACTGACAAACCGATCAATCCATAAACAAGTACACCGACTACTACAACACACACTCAAACATACACGAATAAGAAAAGCTCGGGGCGATTTTAAGAGCTCTACTCTCACGTGAGATACATTTCATTATAAACAATGCACGAGCGCTAAGAGGTGTTGTTTAACCCATCAACCCCGGCTTAATTAATCAACCTCGCCTCTACACGACTGGCGTTTGTTAAATGCGCCGGGACGGACCACGAGTCGTTAATAAAACGAGATTAAATTTATATGTATGCGCGTGCGCAACGAATTAACGGAGATTTGCCGAAAAAGAGACGCGCCAAACACGAATCGTACGCAAAAAATGTGATAGCGGTGCTTAAAGTGTTAACTCGCAGACCCGCTCTTACTCGAGAATGTACTTATATAGGTGTTGGAGGCTCGATTGAATTTGAATAATCGCCGGTACTATACGTAGGTAATATGTATGTGTAGTTGCAACGTTAGGCGTTTATTGTTCGACACAATGCAATATTCTCCTATGTAGTATGTACTTACGGAAATGCATGTTCGACCGACGGACAGGTGTCAGACAATGCAACTCACATCTACTTATCGCATTCGGTGAAAGCAGTGTCTGTGTAACGTGTTTTATTTTATATCCATGCTTTTATTGAATTTGCCGTTGTTTTTTCTTGGCCCTAAAGTCGCTGATATATGTATTAGCATTTTATGCAACGTATTCAATTTTATACATTTTAAATTTATATGTATGTATGTCATAGTACAAACTAATTGAAACCCAAGGACAAATATTAGCCCAATTGTATACGAAGCTTATCCAAAAAAAAAAAAAATACCTCAAACTTACACGTTTATACCAAAAATGTTATTATACAAACATGAACGCATTGAAAACTTTGACCCAATTATATGGTGCTTTATAAAAACACAATTCTATAATTGTATAACTATACATAATATGCGAAAAATACTTTCAGTTTTGTAATATCCTTCACGTTAATAGTATATATTTCGATTAATTAATCTAAATTTATACATCATCAATGAAAACTTTGGCCTGATGAAATGATTGCCCCAAATAGATATGCAAATTTACCGAATCATTTTAAAAATATGTTTTAGCCGATAACCCAATTATGTAACTTAGTGGTTTGGTTCAGTATTTAGACTAAATCCGGAAGTTTACATTCTTTATAATTTAAGAAATATAGAAATGATAAAAAAAATGATAAAACAATTACTAATATATAACCAATTATTAATTTTTGACTTAATATGACTTTATAAATGTGCAATGTGAACCTCTACACAGATGAAATATTTAAATTCGTACGAGGAAAAAATAAAAAATAAAAATTCATTTTAAAATAAAACAATAACCTTGTATATTATATTCAGAAAGCAATCCTTAATTAAAAAATCGATTCAAAAACAAAACTAACGAACCATATGTTCACATCGATGCATCAAACCTTCTTTCATCAAACCTCGATTTGAAGCAATCGCTTTTATAAAACGATATGCATACACACACACCCACATTATTACATACGATATACATGCATACATATATATTTTAAATTACGTTCGTAATTAGCCGAAGTCAATCATCACTACAAATCAGATTCGTAGATATTTTGACGTGGCGTTCAATCAACGCTCTCCGCGAGCAATATATCCGTGTATATATATATGAGGCGCGCGCGAGCACTCATAATATTACAGAGAGCCGTTTAATTAATTCTGATTTCGTGTATTATTACTATTATTATTATTATAGATCGTTCCTGGATCGTTTCGTTACTATACACATGTATATCTGTTCATAATCACGGCCGCTATAAATTAGTGTTTATACGAAAAAAGAGCACCACACAATGGGTAGATACGATATATATGTACGTGTATAAAAACGAAACGGGAACGAAAACTAATGAATCAAAGTCAATCCGCGCTGCTGCCTCGTGAATAATGAGTTTGATTCGTCTTGATGTGAAAACACTCACTTAACCGGCAATTAAACGCTATCCGAAATTAATCGGCACAACAACAGCGCGAGTCCCGAACAATCAAAATAACAATGAAATACAACGGTCGGTTCTACGAATAACGAAAAGCATTCGTCAATGCCACGACGAGTTTGATATCCCCCGTAAAGGCGTGATGATACCCACTAAAAAACAAAAAACAAAATAAAGGCAGACTAGTAAAGAAACGATCTTGAGATAAATTACGTAAAGATGACCCTTTGATTGAACTCCAAATTAAAAAGCACAATCCTGACAGATTCGACGAGATTAGTATGATCAAATTTAAGAAGTCGTATAATGGAAAAAAGCTTATAGAAATTAAAGATTTGCATTATATAATTTAGTATACTACATATAATATAAGGAAAAACAATTGTGACTGCTTGTAGTTCAAACTGTAATAAAAAAGATGAGAAAAGTGGCCTTAAAAATTCGAAATTTTTAGCGAAATCAGAATCATCTTTTCGCACTTTGCTTCGGTTACGCTTTATACGAATATCTCTACATCTTATACGATAAAGCGTTTGCAATCATATATTTTTTGATGTACATACAAATCGACGGCAAACTTAATTTGAAAATGTACATATACATATGTAGATACATACACAATCGAGTCATTGTTTCTAATTAATTGATTATAAGAAAGATAATCGAAATATATATAGTAGATACATATGTAATTTTAAAGGGTTCTTTGTCTACATACGTACTTGAAGATACATATTTTATAGTCAGAATCATCGAGCGCGGTATTCTCCCACCCACCAATCACCATTACACATTTATTTTAGCTACTGAAACCACTTGAGGAGCACTTTTGTTAAAAATATGTCAACATCTACAGAGCATCACCTTCCATTTTGAGTGTTTTTTAAGTGTACGAGCAATAAGAAGGTTGTTATCATAACTTGCACTAGCGTAAACATTCATCTACGTTCCTATGTATTATACGAGGCGTATTGGAAAAAAATGCAATAATTCATAAAAATACAAACGTTTTCGTGTTGATTGTTGTGATTTCGAACAGCTAAGTATTTAAACAATGAAATTAATGTCAATCGAAAACACTATTCCGTTTAATAAAATATGCAAATTACACGGAAGTTACTAATGTACTAAGCATATTACGCATCGGAACTAACCCGCATTATTGTAGATATCTTTCCGCTAGCAGACTTCAAGGGTCAGGTGTGTTTTATACATTGTTTTATTATACAACATACATACATAATCTACGGTAAAAAAAGAGTGCGATATTATGTTCCTATTATATACTTAGAGAAGGTACGTATTTTATAAATGTACAATGATAAAAGTGCGATTAGCGCCAATTATGCACCACACTTCCGACCTTTTCGAATACTTACGAGCAATTAAAACGAAAATACTAGCGCGTATAATTCACGACATTCGTTGTTCGTCTTTTTTTCATTATCGTAAATAATATTATTATAAGTCATAATAATAAAAATATAACTATGATAAAAAAAAGTATCGACATTTCATTCGTCATGCGATTTTATTGTCGCTACACATACATACAGTTTAAATTACGTGCATATACATACGTACATTGATAACAAAATCATAAAGAGTACTCAACCACACGTGAGAACCGTAACTGAGTTTTGAACCCAACTTTATTTTTTTAATTTACATAGATATAATACAATTAAACATAAAAATGACACTTGAACAATAAACTTTCCAAGTCTATTGACTCTTCTATAATATAATTTTAAGTATAACAGAAACGAACCAATTTTAACAAATGATCAATTTATTCATTTATTTAAACTTTTGTCTTTTTTTTTATTTAAACCAATTTGATTAAATTAAACTTTTTTTAGATGTAAATTAAAAAATAACTTTTAAAGCACGATATTATATAAAACACTAGTAAATATTTAGGCATGCCAATCAAAGGAAAATTCAAACTGCCTATACTAAAATATTTACTCATGTCTTTTATGTCTCTTTATGTTGTAGCTACCTTTATCTTGTTATGTTTGTTTGAATTTTTAATTTCAACACTGTACACTGTATCTACATGAGATATATCGAACACGAACAAATACATACACGTAATCTAAACAGAAATAAATAATAGATATCCGATATATATATTGACACCGTTTTTGCTTTGCACGCGTATCTTTGGCATTGTGTGACTTTTGCTAAAACGTAAATAAATTTATATTAGTAATAATTACCGGTTGTACGCGACGCGCATTTATTACACGCAGAGTTATCAATAACGTTATCACAAAACTGCTAGGACAATTTTATGTAGAAATCGCTATAAACATGCCAACCGAGCAAATTAATAGTTGGCAATTGAGGTTGTGCGAGCACATAAATTTTTAACGGACTAAAATTTCCACACCATAACGTGCAGAGTTCATTTTTCGAGGTGAACCCTGTGCAGCAATAAGATTCAGAATTCAGACGTCACAGATTAACGGGGAGCACACAAAGGGAATCGAGGACAAAAAGGGACTCTCGCGTTATATACGGTCTCGGTGCTGACCAGGACTAATTAGACGACAATATAAAGTCCTTTTCTTAGAGCGTAATACGCGTGTATTTTCCGACAAGTTCACGCTCTCATCGACGAGAACGAATGCAGTACCGAGAGTTGGGCGATTGGAGTGTGATACTACTTGCGACAAAATGGCCGCCAACGGACGGGTCCGTGAACCTGACGCGGGATTTGCATACGAAAACTTCACAATTTCATTCATATTTAAATGCGTGAACCTGTACATTGTCTAATGGACGGTTAATAGAAATCGTTCACATCCCCGCTGACACAATCCTACGTGTTGGAATTCCAGTTCCTAGAAGTTGGTCGTGAAGAAAAAATCTATTGAAAGCACAATCATACGCACAAATATTCACACTAGTATTCAAAATCGCCGATAAACAGTCATTGATTGAACTAAAAATTCACGATTTGATACATCAACATCAACAATATTTTGCAATGAAAAAAACCTCAACTCTCATGCTACCACCGAGTCTATATTGAGCAAATTTCACGCAATTCGTTTCATCAGTTTCTTTCAGTTCATTTGTGAAGCATCCATCATTACGTCTTTGCTTCATTCAAAACTCCTTCAGTTTTTTTCAGTGGATGCTTTTAATACTAATCTAGCATCCATCCATTTTAATTAGTACTATTTAGAAAATTGTTTCATTTCAATATCTATAAAAAAATCCTTCAAGTTTTATAAGAAATCAACCAAAAAAAATCCAAATAAATATGTATAGATACTACCAATATGTTGATATTTATATACAAACTACAAAACTAATAAATACATACATACATAGATTAAACTACTATATAATCCCAAGTTTTGAAAGAAGAAAACATACCAAAAGTTGTATTGCTCAATGAAAATTTCCAGAAATAAACATATCAATTGAAAGATTGATCATTTCAATCTTGTCTAATCTTTACGAAGTAAACTTAAATGCATAAATATATGTCTTCTATATTTAAACATTTACTGTATTTTTTGCAATATGAAACTGTTCATCCATAAATTGTTGAAATGATTGGTATATAAAACAACAAACTTGAGCAAATCAAAACCAAACACCGAATAATAGATATTCTGATATGTAAGAACCCAAATGACAAAATCTATACTGTTTTATTGTACATATGAACACCGTTATACTAGAGATTCAAAATGATTATTCGCGTTGATGAGCAGGGACTTTTTTATGCTGCCTATTGACATATAAATATTATTAAGGCGTAGGCATGTCGAACACAAGAGATGACCCCTTAACCGCAAGTGGCTCCCCAGTTTGGCGCTTTTGTCCCGCAACAATGAGAGGTGCTCACAAAAGGGGCACCACAATGCCATGCACAAATGTTTATACGCGGTTTTATTCGACTTGAACGCGCGCGCACACAAGCCCGTACATAAAAAATATATGTGCTCGAATTTCATACAATAAATAATGATATATGGATATAGGAAGATAGTACGTTTCATATATGTAAAGAATTTTGTGAAAACTTGCCGATAGTGCGATGCTCGAGGTCGAGTCGTTGTTCAATAATGTACCACCACTCGGTGCGACATCTCGTTGGCCCCTGACGATGTCGAGCATCTGATGGAACAAGGGTGAAAATCACAACTACACCAATTGATACAATTTGACATTAGATATATTGGAAATAATACATTTGGAAGGTTGTGCCGAAAGAGTTTTATTTGCTTAAAGTCGAATGGGACTTGTGGAATTGCGATTAGAAAAACGATGGAAATACAATAAAAGGAAAATACGTTGACGTTTTTTGAAATGTTTTGAATGCCTATGGTTCATCGAATAACACACTATCGTCGTATTATTTAGTTTGATCTAATTTTTTAAGCATCACCTTTTATATGAAATATTTTTACTAATACTATTTTCGTATTAGAATAAATTATAGCTCATTGTATGATATGCAATTCAATGCATAATACATGACCAGAGATCGGAATTGCGCAGATGCTTTGCAAATAACAGTATAATGCTCCATTAGTGTTCAAATTACGAGAGCAAAAAAATATGGGTTTTCAAAAAATTGGCAATAGTGAACCATTTTTTGTGCGAAAAGCATCCATCCAATGCCGATCTTTGTACATTACAACATGAGGTTTCTTCAAATGAAATTTTATAGCCGTCTTGTCTTATTGATAACATGATTTTATCTCACGAATTAAAAATAAATTGTTTTATTACATTAAATTTACTTATTATTTAAAGTATAAAAAACCTGGTTAGTAATTATCTTATCACAAATAAAGTCCAAAAATGATTAAAATTCCTAAATAAATATATATACATATGTACATATATGCATGCATTTGTCGATTGGTTGATAGTCAAAAGACAAAAATTTCAAAGCAATATTCAAATAGTACGAATATGTTCAAAATAAGATAATTTTCTTTGCATAATTTGATTCCGAGTAGTATCATCTATTTATCTCACACATGCAGAAATGTGTGATATCGCCAAAAGCTCGATTTGTGTATGTATTGTAGAAATTATAAAAAAACTAATATAATATTAAATTGAAATTTTACCTATAACACTATAAAACTTTTAGATAAACGAACAATATAAATGTATTTTTTTTTATGTAGCTAAATGGCAGTAATTCAAAATCCGTTTGAAAGTAATATCTGTAGATACATATTAGTAATATATGTGTATGATCTGGTTGTTAGAAGACATGGACAGTGGTTTAAAATGAAATTCGCTGGGCGGTTTAAAACAATTTTTTACATGAGGAAGCCGCAGCGATCTAATCGCTTGCTAAGTGTCACCTGACAAGATGACCAACTCAAACATTCTTCAACTCATGCATGCCAACCTTATCATTCAGAAATATATACACATAAAATCAGAATTTAATGTAAAACTTTCAATATTGAAACATAAATGTTAAATATTTGCCTATTGCCGAAAATCGGTAAAATAGCAACCCCCCAAATTACACCCTAGCGCAACAACCACAAAAAAGTTGTGCGCGTCAAACTTTGAATAACTCAATAAATAAACAACCACATAACAGCAAAAAAGGGATCACGCGCCCTACCATTGTAGAAAGTCAACAGAGGGGTGGGTTTATTATACGAAATTGATGAACCGATTACACGGCAACCGGACCAAAAAAACCTTTCTCACATCCCGATCCATCGGCATCCTCCACTAAACATTCCACGCATACGAGTATTGTAAAATTCAACAAAATTACATGCAGTTTTACAATATTTGAATACCATTAGCGGAATAAGTAGGCAGACCATCCGAGAGACCATTTCTCATGCGGGACACACTTTTATTTTTGTTCACACAAAACGAGTTTGTAATTAAGTGAAAAATCCACTCGTGTGAATTCATCAAGCTCTCGAACGGTTTCCACCCCTCCGATTATACAGAGTCGCATTCGATATAAATAAATGCAACATACATATACTACTTTTTTTTCTTTTTCCAGTTCGTAACATGCACACACAACATATTAACTATACTGCTCGTCAAGGGGAGCGTGTGCTAGCCTATTTATACGACACGAGTTCACACCCCAAATATTTATTTCTACGCGATACTAATGCCCCCTGAGACGTGCCTCAGAAAATCCAATAGGTAATAATATCATCTGCACCATTATTACATTATATCCATTGTACTTATATAATAAAGATCACGATCGAGGTTGAATACGATGAATGTGATTGATCTCGCAGGTCGCTCTCGTATAGCGTTTCTTTCTATGCGTATGATTTTCGATGTAAATAATACATTGTTGTGTTTTTTTTAACACATGCGATATCAATAGATTTCTAGACATGACCTTTGTATAGTTTCTTTTGAATTTAAAATCACTCAACAAGTTAATACTTAATATGGAAATAGAGCAAAATGATTGACGGATAATGAAATTTGTGTAGGGGGAGATAAGACTAGTGCAACTATTGAATTGGGATGAATTCCTGATCTTTTTTGCTACACAATCTTTTAGTCGCATCTAATATATAAATGTAAAGCAATGAAATAAATTTTTTAGAAGATTTCATATTATTCAAATATGTACTTGTCAAGAAGTACATACATATGTACACTGTAAGAACATAAAACAAGAGTAAAATGTTTCAATTTATTATCATGTCTACCATTAAGTAAGTACACAAATATTAACAATAATTACAACTTCCTCAACACAAGCACATACACGTGCAAATTTATCATGAAAGTGCCTACTCGAAGGTACACGTCGCCAATATCACCACTTAACAAACATCCATGAATGCCTTCTTTGACGAGGATGTTGGCCTCTGGTCTCCCACACGGACTGACCAACAAAAGGAAATTAACACCTGAGAGACATGCGAATTGAACGAACACCAACAAAAACAACGAGAGCCCACCAGAACGATATTAGAAATGCACAACAAATCCACAGTCAAACATTGCACACTGCGTGATCCATTTCTATGTAGAAACGAGTTCGAAGACAGTAAGGTTCATACATACGTACCTAGTTCCATATCTAAACTAGGTACTAGAACTATCCAAAATGACAATATCTATCTACATGTATGGGGTGTTTATATAAAGTCATTAACGTTCAGGGCGGTCCATCCTCTATCCAAATAAACGACACAATATGGCGCTACGGAGAAAAGAGGCGGCCGTGCCTACAGGGTGATTAATTAACGTGTAAATTAAATCGAGTGGAATTCAAATAATAACGCGTTAAATCGCTGCCCTTACGGGGTGGGCGGCCGCCGAATATGTTAATTCTCGGCGACGCTCACACGTGTGAACCGGCCTTAAGCGCGCAGAGATATACAAACTTTTTTATCTTTCTAATGAAACACGGTAGTTAGAGCGTCTTTTATACATCAAATACATATATGTATGTGCTTATGGACACCAATAAATAAAATACATTTTTTTTAATGTCAACATGGTTTTAAGTCAGAGGTCGTCAACGTTTTTACGAATCAACCCCAAAAATACATGTGCTTACAACGATATTATCCAATCGATCCAGTCGAAGTAAAAATTTATTCTTCAATTGTCATCGAGTTTTTTGGAATCTAAATGTTACAGATTCCAGAAAACTCGTTGACAATTTATTAAACTCATTTTAATTTATTGAATTAATTTATAATAAGAAGCACACATATGAAAAGTATCATATCAGATGTGTAAAGTGTGGGCCTATTTAATCATTTAGAAGTAATTTACTCCAAATCCATGAACTCTGTTTAGTTAATTATATGGATATGAAAATATAATTTAATAAGTTACCATTCACGCCATCACATCACGACGCTCGCGTCAGTTAAGACGCAAAAAGAAGAAATCTTACTAACATTTAAAACTAATCTTGTAACTAATAAATTAAGATGCAAGTATATTAAATAAATGTATGTTTATAAAAAAAATACATTAATATATAAAATGTTGCAATTTTTCAATGCAAAATTAATGAAAAAAAAACTTAGGATACAACGAAATTGGATTTCAAATGCTATAAAAATCTTCAATAAAATGATAATAAAACGTTACTACCGTAAGTTGTCATTCGAAAATCGTAAAATCATATTATGCAAAAATATGGTAAAAGCCAATGATCAAAAAAACCAATGATTAAATTAAAATACAAAGCGGACGCGTAACCACATGTAAACGATCATATTTTATGATCGTGCACATATTATTATATATAATTTTTATTACTAATTTTCACATCGAAGTTTACGAGTATATATTACGAGAGCCTAAAAACAAAACAATATTAAAAAATCAATCTATAAAAATCAGCTAATATGGAAATTGTTGACGATCTCCGTCTCGCAGCGTCCATCGAAGATAATTTGTACAGCTCCACTTAACGGCGCGTACGAATAGATCTTCGGGGCAAATTGGATACCGGGTAAATTCTGAATGCTATCAATCAGAATTTTTAATTTATCACGTTCAGATGAAAGCGCTAAAGATTTACATAGGTAGCGTATGGATACACACAATACGGATCAGTTCCGATACAACAAAAAAAAACTTATTCATACCTAATTAATATTTACGAACGAATAAGCAGTTACAAACGAATCGCATTCATCTATATGGAATTGGTATTGCTTTAATTAACCGTATTTTTGATCACATTTCGAAATTTAAACGAGCGATTCCTCATCGGCAACATTTGTCAATGTCGAACCCTCACAAACGAGAGTACTTTCACAAATAAGGGACGTTCGGGACCCTTCTCCAATAAATGATGGAATTTTAATTATACGAGATGATCGCTGTGATCGTATGATGTGTCTGTTTTTAATATGACGCGTAAAAATTGCGTTGAATCGAGGGTTGAATGTGTATGTGTGTCAGTGGGGAACTACGACAACAAAGAGACTGACCGGTGTGGCTTAGTGGCGATTATTTCCGGTATGAAGTATACACGGATTACTTATTTCAGCTCCGATTGCTGCCAAAAGACTTCCTTTCGGAATGGGGTTCGACACCATTAGTGCCCTTCGAAACTGGACAAAAGTATATGAAGAAAAAATTGAGGGACGATCTCTCTCTTCTTGTGATGAAGGGAGTGTATTTGTCCAAATAAATCGAATCTGTGAAACTCTCTTATACAGTAGAAATATCAATGGAAAAATAAGGCAATGAAAAATATATGGATACAAACACTATCTGTTTATACACTTACATTTTTTTTTTACATTTATACTCAATATAGTGTTGAGTGACTGGATGAATTAAAAACCATGGTTCAACAAGACATTTCGAATGTTGAAGTTTAAATCAAAATGTTATCATTTTATTATATGTACAAAATATATGCATTTAATTTAAAATATAGAAAAAAAACATTTTGAGATTAATCTATGAATGAATAAATACAATGAGTCAAATTTACATCGATATATGTCCATATGTACGAATGTAATAAAACAAAAATAAGTAATTAGAGCATGTTATATGAAGTTTAAGTGTGATAACTTTTATGTTTAAAATATAATAATAGTCGGAAGTTTTCAAAAAATTAAAGCCAGTCTAGTCTATGTAGGATATGAAATTAATTTACAAATTTTCATTCTCAACTACATATGTACATATTACAGTCTCACGTATCATTTTACGTCACGCCGCTAGACAATCTCGTCGCTTTGAAGTCCAATCCCAAACACGACACAAACTAATGACTGTAATAAGAAAGACAATAAGAAGGTAGACAGACACACACGTGCGGTTATAATTCCACTCCTGCGAAAGATTTACTCCTCCTTACCGGCCAGGAAACCGCTAATTGTTTCTTACGAGCGCACACTCCGTATCAAAGGGATAAGATTTAATTTATTTCGGACAAAATCTTCTTGCTCAAAGGGCGAAAAATGAGACACGATAACCACGGTCGAATAAGTCCACTCTATATTGATGGCGATGAGTTGACCGATTAAGCGGAATACAAAGAGCCGAGTATGGGGGTGATGGAAAAAGCTCCAAGCGAGAAGGAAAGCTCTCCTCTAATCGAATCTAACATAATCCCCCATCTGAGGAGAGAATCTATCCACCACATTCATACATACATGCATAGCTGCGTATAAGTAGAAAGTTACACATTTTTAAAACGAGATACAATTTAGTGCTTTTCATCGCCTTGCTCTACTATAAATATATCTACATAAACATGTATATATGAAATATCTAGGAATCGTAGAGACCGGTCGCAGTTTGCTGACTCAATTATCATCCTAGTTCTAAGTGTTTTAAGTCACGCTTAAGCACACCCACATACACACACACATACACACACTGGGAGGTATCTGACGATGCTCTGAAAGTCATGAGAAACTGTCATGCATTGATCTCACTGAACAATAAGTGCGCAATGCTATTTCCATATACATCCAACGTATATAAATAAATAGTGCGTTTGTGTTGATTTTACCGGTGCGCTTCCTAATACTACGAAGAATGTCAATAAACTGGATTTCAATACTGGCACTAGAATTTGGAACAATGCGTTCGTTTTATATTCGTAATAGGTTGACGTTGATTTTCACTTCTAATGAATTGAGCAAGTACTCTCTATTTCAATATTTACCATTACTCGAAACTGAGTCAACGCCGGAGAGATATCTGAGAAAATGGAACGCTTTTGATATTCAAATTCAAAACCACAATATATATATATCTAATACTGTATCGTATACAGCTAATCCCCGAAGGCATACAAAACGACCGTTGAAATTAATTAAACTTTAATATCATGAATAATTCAACGGGAGATTGTTGTTATTAACAATATAAAAGCGAGAGAATCCGATAAAAGATCACACCGAATATATAATAAAGGAATAAAATCGTTCCCGAGGAGTCGAAGAGCCAAACCCAAATTCATCGCCGACACAAATCAATTTTTTAATTAACAATAAAACACAGTGAAATATTAATGTTAATACAAAAAAAAAGAACGCGGTCCACGAATGACCGTTTTGATATACCTGGCCAGCGAACTATAGTCCAATGTTTCCGTTTTCTACGTCAATTCAACACGCATTCGTGCTGAAATAATAAAAACGTCATACCTACACGCAAATGCGTACACAATGAATAAAGTAAAATATTGTAAATAAAGGCACGATTTTCCTTATTTCGACACTATTATTGTGATTCGTCGATCGAGTGTTAATCAACGAGAAATCGAGTCAATCAATAAATATTTTATTTTTAAAAAACGAGGTTCATCTAACAAGACAATCAAATATTGAATCGATTGAGAGCCACAGTACAAATTCTTAACTTTCTTCAATCTTCTTATAATTGGTGAGATTCATAAACGACAAAAAAAGTGTACCTGTCTTCAATGAATGCAAACTATTGATTAACGAAAAAAGGTTGACGAAGGTAAATTAACAGGTATAAACAGAAAGAAGACATTCAATTTTGTATCTATGTACATAAAACTGTATATTTAGTGAAAAGTTATACAAGTGTACCAACATAAATCCAGTCGATTTGTTTCTAATGAAATAACTTAAACAGTGGTGGATAACGCTATTATGATTTAATCTGAAAGAACGATAAATTAAACGTTTTGATTTCAACTTTTATGAAATATAACGGCTCTGGGGTCTCTTTTTAATATCAACCGAAAACATCCAATCTATCACATCGTAAATTTATGGAGTTTTTAATTATTTTCTCTCTCACAAATACGTCATAAATTATCGAGACGTTTTGTTTCAATGCTAATTTTTTTACGAGTGCATCGAATCAAAGATCTTTATCGACCCCGCATTGTATTATTAATCATCCATTAACTGTTTTAATAATTTATACTCTTGCGTATTATGGCCGATATAAAACGAAATCAGGGAACGGGAAGAGTACGCCAAGATGAAAGGCGGTGAATCGGGGAATATAAAATTATAAACGAAACGATAAAAATTGTAATAAATTTGGTTAATTTATTGCGTTTAAATGATTCGTTTCATTTATTTTATACGCGCGTTTATAGTCTTCAAATGGTTTAGATTGTTTTTTTTTTTTTTAATATACTTATACGTAAAAATATATATACATATGTATGTATGTCCCTATCGGTGCTTTCAAAAGAATCACTATGCTCAAATCACCTATAAAGTACGTCTAATTTTCAATCCATAATTAAAACAAAACTTATAATGAACGAATCGCTTTCTAGGAATTTTTAACTTGTAAGAACATGCTAAAGAATAAGTTTAGCGATGGAAATGTATTGTCGAATAATTTACAACGTAACTCACTTTCCCAAATAAACTAAGATATTCCTTTTTTGTGTATGAATGCGCGAGTCGAAATCAACAATAGAGAAGACAAATTCATAAAGGATACATATGTATACCTGAACGTCTGGCCATAAAAATGGGATTAAATCAATAGACATACCTGTCGGTCGTTGAAAGAAACAATTGTACGCCGAAAATCTACATTCCGTATTCGAAAAATTCAACTACCTGCGAATTATCATCACAAACGAAAACATGTACAACATCCAAAAAGCCACGCATAACCACATACACATGCACACACATTACTGAAGCGAATTTAATTTCAGCATTACGACCGTTTGATAGGTGCGTAAAATTTCGTACTTCATCAAACATCTGGTGAGCAATTTAAGGGTTCACATAATTTAACCCCCGCACATTTAGACACGACCCCGAAATGTACTCCAATGAGATTTTCTCCCCTGAATTCCGAAAAATTCACCACGGCCACTACTTATCGACGGCGAGTGCAAGATCTGCGTCATAATTAAGGATTGCGTACAATTTCATGTGGGATCCTCCTACACGAATGCAATCAGCGCACGAAACGTGAATTAATGAAGCGGGAAAGGATATCCTGGGAGGGATGATGTGAGGATTTTTTCCAGGGATATACCTACATACGTATATAACGCAACATCGCGGGGATAGTTTAGTTCCCCTAAAATAATTCATTTAATTCCGAACATGTGTTGGCAATCAATTCACGCCGAGTGAGACATCACTGGAGCAATACGGTTCCGCGTGCTTGAAACTACCATTTATTTGCCATACACACATACATAAATACATACATTCGACATAATAAGGACTTCAATCAAAGATAATCCAAATATTATCATTATTAAAAGTGGATTGATTAAATTAACTAATGATGCTAATCTCCGTCGTCAATTTTTTTTCTCAATAAAGTGCGAATAAACCATTCAAACTGTCTGGAGTCTACATTACAATAAGTATATGATAGTAGATACAATCTGCATGATTTTGCCGAAGATTGTATTTAAATGTTGAAACATCGAAATAAACATAATGTAACTGCAAAAAAGTCATTAAATATCTAAACATTCGATTGCGCCAATCGACGTCTTATACTAATAACTAGAGGTAGAATAGCCAAGGTGCCGCTCATTGTTCAATTGTTGTAAATCCTTTGTAAATAAAAAGATTCGGCAAAACTATAACAATGCATTTACAACATTTGAACAATAAACGGCACCTTGGTTATCCTGGCTCTACTAATAACATGTACGTCTCAGGGTGCATCGCACTATGCAACATTGTGCAACAATAAGCATTCATAAAAAGCTCACGTCGCAAAAATAGCCGATAAATAATCGACGAAACGAGCCAGCGAGTTCAACAATACTCACAATAACTTTCCAATTAACGTTTTGAGTATTTACTATATTTACGGGCGACCTCAACACAAGTGGGCCATAAAGTCTCTTATCTACTCCAATGTCACATATGAATTATAAACATTACTACCGTCGCACTCAAATGCATAATATACTAACATAAATGGAATACAGAAATCCCAGAAGGGGATAAATATATACAATTGTGTAGTTAAATTTTAAGAAGAGCGTCTCCAAAATTCATTAAACATTCGACAGTCGAACAATGCAAACTTGTTATACAGATGAACACTTCTGAGCTACCTTATTAAACAAACAAAACGTTTCATTTTGTGTATTAATTTATTGCAACAAATCAAATATCGAACGTTCAAGCGACATTGTTCGCGATAAATAAATATGCAGCCTTCTCGCAACTTCAATGTATGTCTCCACGTTGATTATGTTTCTGCGAGATGTTCCTTTGTTAAAAGTTTACGATTAAAAAATACCTGTATTCGAATATGAGAAGTGGATCGATAAAGTGAAGAATTTGTACCTAAGTTATTAAGTTATTACATAAATACTTATGATTTATGTTGGCTAAAATTTTGTTATAAATAATATTTCATATTTCTCATAAGCATATTTAATATTGAAGGACATTCAAAACAAGAATACTGAAGGATATCAAAATAAGTTTAGTTGAAAGTTGAAATTATATGTACATATATTGTATAAAATGTAAAATTGTAAGATAAATGTTTAAAAACATCGGAAAACAATTCGTTGACATGTTGAAAAGCTAAAGGAAAATTATTATATACATATAAAGAAATAAAGTTTTTGGAATTACGATAACGATTAACGAAAAATACTACGCATATGATCTCATGCACATTTATATGTATGTATAAAGGAGTAAACGGGTATCATCAACGGATTGAAACCCTACTTTCATTTTGAAGTAGGGTTTCAAGGAAGGATTTCTAGGAAGGATATTTCATTTTGATTGGGTTCCGAGATCAAAATAATCTTCGCCAATGCAAATGTTATCCGATTTTATTTACATTTCACCAAACATTGTATTGCATTTTTCAATCAATCAATTTCATCTAGCATATGTATAGTTGGATATCTTTAATTCACAAGTTTCATCAAGAACAGATGTAGAACAAAACATAAAGTTGTAGTTGTTTCTTACATATTTATTGAAACTGGCTGTAGGTGCAAGGCATTCCTTATGCTATATTTTATTTGATATTTTTACTTTATCTGTTATTATAAATGCTATTTTTTATGTATGTATGGATGTATTTATGTTTATGTTTAATTGTTATTTTGTTTTTTTTTCTTTTTTGTGTTATATTTTTTTGACCATTGTGGCGCTTTAGGAATTCCTGTTATGCCACAATGGTCTGTTTAAAATAAATAAATAAATAAAGTTAGTATGACGAAGTTAAAGTTTGCATATTAAAAGATTGAGCTTTTGCACTAATGAGCTTTGAGGTTTGCGTTCGAAGCGGCGATAAAGTGCGTTTTTCCTCATTTGAAACCGCCATATTTCATTATAGTTAAAGTAATTTTGCTTCGCCTTCGAAATGATGAGATGGGTGGGTCCGCCGATGCGATGGAAGGGTGCGAGAATACATACTTAGAGACGTTGCACAAATCCCATATATCTATAGGTATATACATACATACATATGTACGTAAGAACGTACACACACATTGGTTTCGTTTTATTTTATTTAATTTACCGTCTGACAATCACAGTTCGTCTTCGCATGCAATACTGAAAGTGCGATTCTTGGGTGGCTGAAGAAAGACGTGGTGTTACGAGGAGGAGTGATTCATGTCGAACCAGTGTGCAATTAGTGCAACTCGAACGCCCTTACACGACCGGACTCGCCTAATTACGTTTGTTCCACAATGAGCGCAGCAGCCCTCCTTCGCTTAAGCGATTCAATCACAAATTGATGATTAACGAAATGAATTCCATTAATAATCTACCCGTGGGTAATTTCGGGAGAGCCTTTGGCAGACGGCCGTGCTACAAAACTGTAACACTAAAATTAAACAATTACGTTACAGAAAATTATATGACTTGATTTGGAAATTGTATATGGATACATTCCAAATTTACATATATTAAATATTTTAATTTCAGCAATTCACTAATGTATTATACATACATACATAGATACAATAATATATTTATCATTTGACAAATAAAACTAAAAAATGTATTGGGTTGGGACACATCGAAACAAAAACACTTCTCCAATTCATTATTATTATGTATGTAGTATGTATTAATTTATGTTTAATTGTTATTTTGTTTTTTTTTGTGTTATATTTTTTGACCATTGTGGCGCTTTAGGAATTCCTGTTATGCCACAATGGTATGTTTAGAATAAGAATAAATAAATAAAATAAAATAATATATATATATATATATATATATATATATATATATATATATATATATATATATATATATATATATATATATATATATATATATATGTAGGTAGGGCCGACGAGAGGGGGGGGAGATAGCTGGGGTAAAGTTCCAGGGCCGGAACTACTTGAGGGGCCCTCTGTCGGGACGTTCGACTGATCGATATTGATATTTTATATTATTCTACATAAAAAATACATATATATTTATTTATTAATTATAAATGTTTATTATTTTTTGATCCGCGCATTCTTTGTGTCCTTGTGAAATCGTACCTGTTATATCATACATTCGTATTAGTTTATTTTAAAAAACAACATCTAACATATAGGTATTTTTCTAATAATTCTGATAAATTTTTCGCATATTAAAAATATATCTGTAAGATCTTTTTTTTGGTTTATTTTTCCAGGGCCCGGGATTCCTCTCAGAGGCCCTGTATGTAGGTATAACGATTACACGTATTTGAATCTTGGTTCAAGAAGCCTTGCATAAACGTAGTCTAACGTAAAAATACTTGAATATACATAATGCAATTAAATAAAATATTTTGATCATAGTATAGTTTGAAAATAAAATGGAACTCTTCTATATATTATATACAATGTACCAATGTATGTATATTAAAATTTTAAAATAAATAAAAATGTATGTACATACATAGTAAACCAATATAATGACACATAGTCTTAAATCTTTCTTATAATTAGACATTATAAAAGCATTTATGTTAGACTTGATATATGTACATATGTATGTAATAATGGATGTGAGTCTCACATCATTACCAAAATAATCTATCGACACTTAAATATGCGGACATAAAAATAATATTTTACACATTTTTTATTTATTTAAATTTAAATATATAAACAAGAAAGCAGTATAGTGAGACAAAAAAAATAATAAATAGAACTAAAAATATAATATTCCATGTACAGTGAACACCACATGGTAATTTCATGGTAATAATACACATGAATATTACACATTATATGAAAAGATTTTTCTAATCATAAAATTCATCTAACTTATGTACATGCATATATTGAAGTTGTATGTATATATTTTGTCTGAACGTAATTTTTAGAACAGTCCTAATACTGAGCACTAAATGAACGTTAACAATAATTATCTATTATGAATGTGTATATGTACATTGAAGTATAAGACACATGTATGTACATACATATAAAGAGCGTCTCAAAAATAGCTTTATTCGAAACAAACAAATTTCGCAATAAATTTACGCGGCATTGGAAATACACGATCGATTTACAGATTTTCAATGTGCATATAATATACGTAATATATAAACGGACCAATTTATGGCGTGCATAAATAATCATAAATAATTAGAGGGGGAGAAGAAGCCCCCGGGTAACGAGCGGACCCGTAGTACGTAGAGAGTATATACGGCAAAACTCCCTCCCCCACCACCAAACAGACGGACAGACGGATCGCCGTAAACGAAACTTCAAACTGTAATTTAAAACGAGATGAAGATGAATCGAACGTACATTATTGCTCGCGTATCGCGTATTACGAACGCCACACAAACATACATACGAGTATGTACATATAATATAATAACGAGCCACAATGGCCGCTTCGACAATTAACGTTCAATAAACCGAATGTATCGTCATTATTATTACCGTACTTTAGCGCCCGGTTGCACCAGTAATTAAAGTGAAGATTTTCATTGTATCATCAGGATTTCGAATAACCGATTTCAATTATGTATATAATTTCGACGAAGAACTATTCGTGACGATTCACATTTGTGATAACTGCGACAGGAAAATATATCACATTAAAAAACAGAGATATCTCAAACAGCAAAAATACTTAAATACTTACTTAACCATGGAAAAGAGCAAAAATGACAGTTTTTAATGATAATAATCAGTTGACCTGTACAGTATTGTCTAAAATTTATGCTAAAAATGAACAAAATTTTGTATGATCGTAATAAACAAAGCTATTGTTGATTCCAGTGGTGTATAAAATGTACATACAAAACAATGTTAAATGAATTATCGTAAAACAGCAACTGTGCTATTTGCGTTTATGCAAGATATACTAAGTCAGGGCTTACACAGTTCCGTGTTTGACTACAATGAATCTTATTGAAAACATTGATTACCTGAAATCTATGCGAAATGACTAGGCGTTTCAACGTCATCGCAAGCGCAGACTGATCGAATGACGTATTGTTTAGTTGGGAGCGAGAGGCGCTAACGACGCAAATCGGCGGACGGAAGTCCAACATACTGTTAAGACGTAAGAATTATCCATAAAACGGTGCTAATAAATTAGGTGTTTTGTAAATCAACAATCGAAAGCTGGGCGGGCGATTGATCGCGCGCACACGCTCGCACGAGAACAAAGAGATGTAGCGCGAGCACGCTAAGAAAATACACACGACGCCTTTGTGGCCGTCACTATATTAATATTGATTTAAAAATCGGATCAAAAGCCGCGCCGGAAACTAGGAAATTATATCGGCTATCGCAAATAAATATCATTCATAGTCTGTTCGAAAATAATCACAACACACACGATGCATAGGTGAAGGGACGGAGAGAGCGTAGTGTGCGCTGTTTACAGGGCCGACTGCACACCGATGGAAAATCGAAAAGTGCAACATGGAAAATTCTCATCATTGACTGATTAATTTAAATAAATCAAATCCACTTAAAATCGATATTATCGGTGATATCCAACGTAACACTGATCGTATGCCCCTATGTCGCTTGCATTACAACGTCCCCAATTTATTTAACATTTACTTTATAGATAGTATCCGATAACTGCCGGGTATCGTTTAATTTGAAAATTATCAGTTACAAATTGGACAATTCAATTTCGACAATCATACATATCTATAAAGATCAAACTTGGCTCAATTGTGATTCATTAAAAGAAAATACATTTTATACAAATATCACGGCAAATAACCTTATATTGTATTAATCAAATATTCAGATCATGCATCAACCTGTACATAAATTTATCAGTGACTTGATATGAAAACTTCAAACATTCAATTCCTCCTACACATTTTCTTAAGCGATATTACAATAAACACTGATTAATATTAAAAGCTTAGGGTCTGACTTATAAAATACTAGTTGTTTTACCCGACTTCGCTGTGTTTGTAATATAAACAGCTAAAACACGGGCGAATCTATTAGTAAATATTCATTTGTTTTTTTATTAAATTTATTTGAATCGAAAAAAATATATATATCGAATCTAAACCATATCGAATCGTCGTCATAGAAACTTTGATTTGTTTTCGATGTTACCAACCAAGATTACATACTTACATAAATAGTTACAAAGTCTCTTTCGAAATTATATATTAGATGATAAAATAAATGTAAAGCGAATTATGTAATAAAAAATTCTGCAATGTTTATAATTGGCAAGGAAGGCATATTGGGGTTTACTTCTTGCAATGTTTATTTATTGGCCTTCATGGTATGTATGTAAAAATAATAATAAAATGAAAAAATGGAAAAAAATCAAAATACGTAGATATGTGTGTATTGTACATACATATCTACATGAATATAAGGAATGCCTACTCAATGTCTCAAGATTTGTTTACAGAAAAACTGTAAGAAATACTAGATGGCAGGGTATAAGCAAATGTAATCAATGAAAGGTAACATTGCACATTTGAGTTCATACAAACAATAGTGAAAACGTATCGTCGCACGTTGAAAACTCAGGTAATCTTAGTTGTGCGAAGGGCATTCGAACGAGCGAATGAATGAATGCAACAAAAGAGAAATGCATAAACACACTGCGGAATGCGTTTTAATAGCTCGAATAAAACGGACACGCATAATCGACACGTTGCAGTTGACACGCCATTTGTACGGTACCGCGAATAATCGAAACACTAAACACTCTCCGCGGCCATTGTTGTCGCCTCTTGATTCGCCTCGTAAAACGAACGTTTGATTTTGATTGCGAACAATGAAATTATTGTCGACCGGCGTATCCCCATTGACACATTCGAGAAATCGACAAATCGGCCGGATCGACGAGAGCGAAAAAATTGCGTGCAAAAGTATAGCAGCAACCGTGACAGGTAGGAGAAGCGGCAGGTGCATTCGTGCCCCAGGCGAAATTTTGCATAAATGTCAAATTAGATGGGATAAAATTCGGCGACAATACATATTATATTAAACGCAGTAGCTGGAAGATCCAACTGATATAATTAATGGTTCAAACACATTTCCTGGTGTGATATTTATTACCACAGCTTGTTAAGTCGACGTGACTTTTATCCAAACTGTGCACATTCTTGTCAATTTATCTTCCACATGCATACAAATTTTGCAGTAACATATGCTCACTATTTCAAGAGGATTCGTCCAGTTTGACTTGCAATACGTCTCTTCTCACCAATAATACAAGATCAAACCGCTCATAAAATGGAGTTGGTACAAGTACGCTACAGTGTCGCCGACAGCTGCAACAGACAATCTCTTTGAAGTTTTTAATGGCCGAAATGATAGGAAGCAAACCGGATTTATCTGCAGCCGTAATGATTTCCAACACTTCCAACGTCTGGATGGAAATAAATTTGCTTGATTTAGGATTCATCATCTAATAGCTCAATTTAACAACGCGGCATAGATTTGTAAGAATATACAAAATCATAAAAATGCCAAAAAGATAATAAACACTACGATAATATATATAAAGCATATTCTTCAGCATTGTTAAAATAAACATTCGATCCTTAAATATGTTTTCGAATATAAAAGTATCGAATATAGAGTACATAGCTAAAATGATCTGCTTATCTGCATAGTATGCAAGTACGCACATATGTATGATTGCACAGCATGACTTTATAGTTAGTGATTAAAGTTAGTGACCAAAAATAGTAAAAATGTATATTGGGGACATCGATGGAGATTTTTCAAGGAGAGTAAATATCTTGAAATAAAATACGCCGTCGTGAGATCAAATACATATGTGGTATGTAAAATCATCGGTATTAGAAACACAATATGGATAGTAAAGCATAATTCGAATGTCTGAATAAAAGGGATATAGATCGAAATAAAAGAGCATTCCCACTCTTCGATCCCCTTCTTGGCAGAGTATATCATCAAAAAGCGTGTTTGTTATCTCAAGCCGTGTTGGTTCCTTTGATTTCTACTAGAAACACGTGTTTCTCTTACGAATGGCACTTTATGCTCTTATAAACGCGCTCGTGCGCCCATAAAATCGCGTCGCGAGCCCTTTGTCGACCCGAGATCTCCATAGGAGGGCCCAACAATACCATACAATGTGACAAATCTTCAATACACAATTCAAGAAAACACCGAAAGAAATATACGGACGAGCTGACCTGAGAGAGAAGCACCTTTCAATGTATTCCAATCGAAAATTAGAAATAAAATGACGCCAATAATAAACGGCTCGAAGATGAATTTTAAGCGTTGACATATCGAAATATTTTAAGTTGGGTAGGTTGACTTTCCCTCCATTGAAAAATACTAGCACATTTACTTCACCTTTCATTGAATTCGTATACAGATTAATCAAAACCTTAGCAAGCGGCATTCTGAGCTCTAATTATTCCTTGTCATATCACAGACGTTATAAAACTCGTGACACACGGCGATTTATATGCGATACAAAAAGCCGCACATAATAAGTAGTAGGATACGTATGATATACAAAAGGATTACGACGGAGGGGGTGTTGAAGGGGAGGAAGACTTACATATAAAAGATTTTCCGAGAATTTATTTATCCACACGCGGTGTCCGAGGAAGAGTGTCGTCGTCATTGTATCAGAACCGTACTGATCACCATAAAAATAAAGAATGATGCGCCTTTAGAAAATATTATATGGTGGAGAATAATAAATGAAATAAAATAAAAAAGTAACACTTATATCTCTCACTCTGTTCGTTCTTTTCAATTCATTTTGTACGCACGCGTCCTCTCAATAGCCACGGCATTCGTCTTTCATGCGACTCTTCACGACCGCATAATGCGACCTATAATAACTAGGTGTTCACCAAACAATTTTTTATCGATCCATGCCAGTTTTACTAGCCATCTCTAGGAGATTATAAAATAAGCTTTTGACTTGTCACACCGCAACGACTAATAAAATCATCGAAACTTTCGAGAGCATTGCCCCTTGTCGCACAAAAGAAGCTAAACAATAAAAACATTTATACAATACAATATTGAAAAGACCAACATGACTTTCTATATAGAAAAACAAGAACACGACAATACAAATAAAAATTGAACAATTCAAAAAACAAAATAATAAATATTATGCGTTATTATTAGTGCACACTATGGCCGAATTTTAATCGAAGATATTAAAAACATGCACTTGGCTTCCGAAACTATAAAAATATTTAAAACGGCAGTTCATTTACAAAAATTTCGATAAAAAATACTAATTTGGTGATTAGTTACGTTGATTCTAATAATATAAATAGTAATGGAGTGTATAAATATATTATTATTTAATAATTTTGAACATTTAACTCTAATGCGGAAAACTAATTTGATTTATTAGAATAAGTTTAATTGATTATAACATTTTCTAAGAAAACTCATATCCATCTGTGTTTATTAAAATGCATTATTTTAACTTTGGAAATGATCCAAAATCAGAATTTCTTACCAGATTTATCTGAAGCAACGGTGATAATATGACGCTGTTCCTTACCTAAAAAAAAAAGAAAAAAATTATATTCTGAAAACTTTTTACTAATCAGGTTACCAAATATTATTACACACTTTAGCAACGATTAAAAAAACATTCAAACAAAATTTTACCATCACTTTCCATACATAACATACACTGCCAAATGATAAAATATAACATACAAAGCGTAAACTTTGTGAACACCTTGCACATCTTTCGAAGTATGTAACATATGTACTAACATACAAGGCGCACTTGACAGACAAGCGTTTATTAATAATTTGTCGTCCCTCTTATTAAAATATTAATGCGGTGAAAAATTACGTGGGGATAATACGCGCGCGCGTTGAATCCGTAATAATAATGGTCCCAAAGAGAGAAAAGAGGGGTACATACATACATACATACATACGTAGATATTATATTATGTATAATATACATACGTATCATTCATTGTGTGGGAGTAAGGTTTGTGATTTATTGGGAGATCAGCGATGGTCAGGCCGCTTTGTCTCATTCACACGGGATCAAAAGCTTGCATTCAATTAAAGTGTCAACGTACCTGACTTACCGACGCGCCTGTATGTGAGGCTAATTACTCTACTGTCATTATCGCCTTTGATATTATGTACGTGCGCGCGGTGTTGAGCTGCTGAATAAATATATACAATCTCCGCGACCCATCTCGAGATGGATTGATGGGGTTGTGCTTTCAAATTATACGTCTAGAATTAATGTGCGTATTAAAAAAATCCATTTAATAAATCGTAAACGTTTCCCAACGTTCTTGGTGGATCTATCTTTCAAAAGTTCACTCATGATAAATGCCACATGGCTTTTGAAAGTAGGCTTTTTTCACGTTCATTTCATGGTTTTTAAAGAATCCCTGTGTTGTCATTATATGTATAATTTGGAACTACATATGTATGTAGATATTCACATGTTCAAGGTTAATCTCTGGATGGGGGGATACAATGTGGGAACAAACATATGTTCGATAGCTGCAGAACAGTTTTAACCACTTATGAATATGCATATTATATTTATACCCTTATTTCATAGTAAGCAAAACTTTTATATATTAAAATTTCTTTGAATCTGTTATAAAGATCATCAACATTCATTTTGTTCAATTGAATATTGAATTCAGAGAATTATATCAGTCTGTTTGTTGTAAGTATGGATGTGACATGCATATGAATATCGAGATGAAATTAAACAGAAATCTGCGTACTATAAATTCTATTGAATTTTCACACATTTATAACAAACCAGGTAAATCAAAATTAATAATTGTTTCTCAGAAATTTGTGCACGTATTAAATAATAACAATAAAAGATTATAATATATTGTTCAAACAAAGTGATTCATTCGTTCTGCATTGTACCGACATGGAAGCTTCAAAAGTTTCAATTTGCAAAATGCATAAATTCGTGAATCATTGCATGACTGATTAATCCAACAACGAAGCAATAATGAGTACAAACAATATTTTTTCATCCGTTTCCCGTATTCATACGATTAGGCAGATGTCTGAAATGAATACATAAATAAACAACCCCAACAACGTCCATGGAAATGTTACGATGAAGAAAAAAAATAAATAAATGTGTTCCTAGTATAAACGCATATCTACATTCTATATATTGCAAGAAGCATCAATTCAAGGATTCCTAGGCTCACATATGAAACTTCAAAACATCATTCCTTGTCAGAAAAGTACTGCGTATAAGGGGAAGAGAATTGAGATAGAATCATCAAGAAAAGGAAGGGCGAACGGCATCAGACACCCTTAGAAACGGTATCGCGATAATTTTTACATCATTCGAGAATTTCCGTCGTATGTGCTTTGTAGGGTTTATATTTGAAACAGGAAATGATAACCCACGGGGTCATTAAGTCGGCTTGGGGTAGGATCGACCCCAGTCGATATGGGCATATAAACAAGACGAATTCGTCCTCCATACATCCATCCGTATAATAGAAAGGAATTTTTCTGGTCGAACTTGAAACCGTACAAATATACACAAAGCAGTGTTTTTCCAAGTCAATCATATATTACGCATGAAATGCTCTATTACGATGCAAACTTGAAAAAACCCAAAACAACAATATACAAAAAACCGACTATTTGCATATGTTAGATCGGGAGTTTCCAAACTGTGACGGTACGCGCATAACGCGACCTGTGATCTCAATTTATCGTATTCATTCATTAAATGCAAATGCGGCAAACAACAATGAGATACGTCCATAGAATTACAGCGGTATTCAGTTTACATTTCGTCTCTGTCGAGTGTATTAAAAATGAGATTTGAGACGACGGATCGCACATACTAAAATAGATATCTCGACAATGTTCGCCGAGAGGGCGCGCGATGCGAAATCTATTTAAAATGTTCGGAATTAATTTACAACCGGAAACGATCCGAAAGTCTCCTCCACCCGGTCGGTATAATATTATATTAAAACAGGGAGGGTCGAAAGGCACGTGTCGCTAAAAACGTTCCAAATATAAACTGAAAAGTTGCACCCTGATATACAACGCGATGTGCGTTATTTATAGAAGATCACAATAATTAAAAGAATCGTTCGAAAACAGTACAAAATGATATAACTATATATAAATGTGTGAAATATAGAATGTACGGAATAATATCATAATAACTTATTCTATACTAAATCGTAGTTAAAAAATGGTTTCGAGAAAACAAGTAAAAGAGGCAAATTCCCGACACGATTCAGCTAGATTTATTATGGCAACAGGTATTTTGATAAAAATTCTTCCAAAGTCCAAAAATAATATTTGAAGAAGTACCACCAGAGTTACTCATGAAGAAGTAACAATTAAAAATTATTTAATAGACATCTTACTTGAGAACGAATACCCAACTGAACAACTACATATGAATACCGGAAATAAAAAAGGATCTATGAAAGTAACATTTTTAAGATTTTGAGATACATCGGTATTTTTCAATGCATTGTACAACAATTGTATGAGCAATTCAAACTTGGTTTTAATATACACTATTAAAAAACGATTTTGGGGAATTTGATTATATTTAAAAAAAAATTAAAAATATAGATTTTTTAGCACTCAGACCCGTTTTATTTCCGGTATTCATGTGTCGATCATCTTCTGGGAAGTCAGAAATTTATCATTCAAATTCAAATACGAAAAATTATGGCGAACCTTGGGTAAACAACCCTAGACCGCATACGACAAGATAACTCCGAAGCATATGTTCTCGAATAACAGTTTTTGAGATTTATGTCATTGGAGTGAATTGATTGAACGCATATGGCTACTAAATGCATTAGCGCTTATATGCAAGAAACAGGGGATATATTTATGGGGAGAGTCTCTCAAATTCCTTATGTGCATACGACGACTAAATAAAAGGAGAAAAAAACGCCTAAATTTAGTCCCACGAGATATTGGCAACGTCGTGAGGGGTGAATCACTATTTTGAGATTCGATTCGGGATCAGAACACGCAGACGAACTTTTAAAATCACTCGTTTCTTATGCCTCCGAATAATGCACGCGTGTGTGTTTAAGTGGTTAGAACGAATCTAAGAAGAGGAAGGGTGGTTGGTTGGTTGTATTATAAAAACGCGTGTTTTTGCTTCTACAGGCGAAGAAAAAAATATATTTATACTGGCGTTATCTACACACGACCCAGATTGTGTAAACGCAGTAGGGATGAAAAGTGCATAAAAAGGGCACGAGTGAATCACTCGAGATTCGAAACGCTCAAGAATGCAGACAGGCGTCTACGATTTCACCCAAACTGTTTTAAATGAATGTGGAATATAATTATAAGAATTATTTTAAATTCAAAACAGAAGGTTTTCAAATAACACAAACATGCATACAAGTATCATAATCAAGTATAAATTCAGGTTTACATAAAAAATGAAGATGTACATACATATGTACATATGTATGTATGAAGATGTTATGTAAGTAAATTTTCAGCAGTCGAATGGTGTCCAAGTAAATGAACTCGTTTGCAGTTGAGTAAGGTTAGGGTGACCATGACGCCCAGAGCTAGAAATAAATTAGTGCTGTCGCCCGCCGTCTTCGTCGTAGTCCCTTTCCCGTCATTATTCGTCATTTAATGGCGACATTTACGAGACAAGATGGCTGTGACTTACCGACGATTTCCTCCATTTTTACCGGCTATTAGAATATTAGTAATCGAGCGATTACGACTGTGCACTGACTGGCACTTGCGCGCATAACGATTCAAATGCGTTTTGTTATTTTACAAACAGAAGACTACAGAGGATAATTATTACGATCAAATTACTCACTAGATGCTACAGGAAGAAAAAAAATCGGTCAAACACGAGAACTACATCATTTGACTAGACTTTTATTAGAAGTCTATGAACACTTTCATTGATTGCGTTTTTGAATTTGTATAATATTTTATAGTTGGGAACTTTTATTGTGATATTGATTATTATTCTATAGAAATAGTAATATACATATATGTAAGTACAATGTACATAATCGGTGGAACTGACGTCGTTGTGAATATTTCTGAAGAGTTGAAGATTATTACATAAGAAAAATAATTTTTACATTGATTGTTGAGAATTAAAATTTTATCAAATCCAGCAATTATTATACCATATTTCACTATATATACATATACTTTCATTTTGCTTCAGAAGACAACAACAACAATACGAAAAAGTACATACACATCCTCGAAGTCCTTGTACAATTTTTCACGATGCAATTTAATGAATTAGAATAACTATTATAAAATAGCTCATAAAATTTAAAATAACTCTTGAAACCTAGCAATATTTTATATAATATTATAATAATAAATAAAATAAATAAATTAGTTTATATCAACTTAACAATCCTTTTACGCACCGGGGCAGGTTTTTCGCTATTAACAACCATTTAAACATAACAATAAATGATTAACATAATGACGGCGCTTTGTAAAACGAAAAAAACTCGTTAACATTAGTTTAGTATTCGGGGGCCGGGGCAAATGATGATAGCGTTATTATCACATGGAGAGAAAAGTAGGAATTTAACCTTGAAGGGTGCACCAATAATTGATATTGTTTCAGAAACGCATTTCACATTAACATTCCTAGCTAGAACACACACAGCTGAATGCGAATGCACAAAAAAAAACGTTAAACACGACGCATTATCGACGCAGATAATGCACTCGTGGATGCGTCATTGAACATGCACATATGTACATATGTATGTATGTAGCTTCCGAGGGAAATGGGTTATTTCAATCAACATTGATAATATATCCTTTTCTGATATAAAAAGAACATTCGAAAACTTATTTATACGCATATATACAAATGTATATGCAAAATATTACTGGTGCATTATTTAAAAAGGTTCTGTATCGATCGAAAAAGACCGCACCTCCTTCGGGGTCTTGGCGCATAAAAACGTCATAAATTACGGGTGTGTTCGTGAAAACGCCAATGCACAATTATATAAGCCTAATCATACTAAATTTTTTTAATCGCTTGACTCAACACTTTCGAACCCGTAGAATATGTTCGTATTATTTCATTTCATTTTTTTTTAGTTTCACAAAATTAACAATTTAGATAATAACCGAGTAAATAAATATACACATTTGTCATTGAAAACATCAGACAGAAATTGTAAGCTAAAAAAGACCAAGGTTTCCCAACACTTTAAACTTCAATGCCGACTATCACATTTTCCAAAATTTTGATCTTGATTGGTCATTGAAGTTGACACTTGCAGTGCGTGTACCGGGCTTAAGGGACACACCGACATTAAAATTAAGCGTACATATGTATGTACATATATGGATATCGGCAACAAATTTTGTGCGTAAATTACGATCGTAATATACAGGCGACTTTATTACCGATTCGAGAACAAAACGCACACACATGCGGGCGACGAACGGTTAATTTTTCGAATAATAATCACAATCAATATTAATAACATACGAATGGAATTAATAGCGTCACACTTAGTTTTGTTTTTAACGCTCCAGTATGTAATAATAATTATCGGAGTTAATTCAAATCGGGGCACGTTCTTTTGTCGTTGATAGACGTGAAACCGTATTGAAATGAATCGATTATGGTGTACGTATTAAATAACGTATATTAATCTCGATAGTTGTTGACACATCGGTCACGGACACGAACAATTAAGACAAACGACGCCATATTTATAAAATGCACTAAATTAATTAATCATTCGCATCGCTCCAATGCAATGATGGAATACTATTGTATTGTATTATTGCACGCAATCTACACTTTGAGTACAACCAGTCGCTTAGAATTTCAAGATTAGCTTCAACGTAAATTTCCTACCGGCAATTAGGTGACACTGTAAGGTCGTTTGAATTCTCGTGTATTAAGACCTGGTTTAAGCGAAAAAGCCCATTGAAAACGCTTGTTTTGAAAACGCTTGTTTTTTGATTTCGGTTTACATACGAACTAAACTTACATATAAGCACAATTCTTTAGACTGTTTTAAATATTAAATATTTAATCACAAAAAGCGTCTAAAACTATAAATTAAAATGACTGAGAAGGAAAATTAATTCCGCTAAATGAAAATGCACTCCAATTCGCTGTTGATACTACCAACGTTTATGAGAAATGTATGAAAAATGCAAAAAATACAAGCATTTAAAACAAATATGTACATATCATACATAGTAAATACGATAATAATTGGTAACAAAACCTTTCGAGAGAATTTTTTTTTATTTAACTAAAAGTTTTACCGGCGATGCATTTTTTGTATTCCATTCTATGTATAATTTAAGATATTTTGGAGTTTTAAAAATGTTTCACGTGTTAAAAAACGAACAAATCATACGAATATTTTATTGCCTTCGAAATTTCGAGTAGTATATATAATTATGTTTGAATGTACATATGTATATATGTAATTAAATGAGGCACTTCAAAAGTTGCAATGTGGTTATAAAATTTTCTCTCACTCTCCAACAAAGGTTTAAGATGTTGCATTATTATTCGTGAAAAATACACATTATAACACCTGAAAATAAACGAAATAAAATTCTATACAATGTCGAATGACGAATTTCGAGTCATCGAATGTAATACTCAAGTATTCTTCGAATGGCGCTTTAAGCTGCGGGCGCCCCGCTTTAAAAACAGTCAAAGAGCATTATCATTATCGTTATAATCATTCAGATATTATTATTACAATGTTGTTTTTAAGGGTGGGGGAGGGATATCGAAGGCTCCATGGCGGGGTTATGGGGACCGTTGCAAAGAAAGTTACTGCCTTTTTATGGAGCCAAATTGTGGGGCGGAGAGGACATCAATGTCTTTTTCAACTTACGGATGCTATTATACAGCTTTTTTAAAATGTTATAATAAAAGTATTCCATTTTACGACTCTTTCATTGTTACACACGCTATAATTGGCAACGGAGATATAATAAGCACCACCTAATGATGATTATTTGCTTTTTTTGTGCCCGCATACGTTAAATTTTAGACTATTTTAAAACAGGTGAATTAATTTCATATATGCGATAAAATGTTTTCACCTTGTACAATGTTCAGAAAAAAAATGATATACATAGATATGTATGGGTGTATTATATATTATTTTCATACTAACAGAAAATTGAAGGGTTAAAACGATTCGTTTAAATTTCCGTTGACGTTAAAACAATTTTAAAAGGATCGATAAGGGACTAACATAATGACAATTCACCGACAATTCTCACGAGGTAATAATTAAAATATAAATAAAGTGTTGTATTATAAGCGGAACCCGCATTGTGGAATTTCCTTAACGAATCGAATTTATTTCGCACAGAGCGTCAACCTTTTATACAGTATTTAATAATAAAGCGAATATAAAAACTTAGATAAATATCCAATTAACCCGTTGGCAACCAATGAAATGCGTATTGTATTATACAAGAGACAGTGACACAAAACAATCAACATAGTCAAACGATAATGAAATGACTCACACTATTATAATTATTTAAAAGTAAGTAGTATGTACATGGGTCGCTATCGCACAACAGTAGTCGTCAAACGGCTAAAATAAAAACAATTATTACGTAGTTCGATGATGGCAATGATGAATCATAAAATAAAAATGCACATAATAAATATATGTATGATTCATTGCAACTAAACATTCGGCTAGATGTTTTAGAAGAAAAAGCCCGAACACGATCACTGTCAAAACTTCGTGATGCTCTCGTTCGAAATTGTACAACCACGATTGCTGATCTTTTCACACACATTCATACAATAATGATAACAAAAAATAATAATGCATATATGAGGTTAAACGGAAAATCACAAAAAACGCAAGCTTTCACTGGTTTCAACAAAATATCTAACAATGGAATATCGATTCGCCACGCCTTGTTTATTTGAACGCGTTTAAATCGGCGCTGTCTACACGAATTTCGTCGGTTCAGTGCTTCTCAAAACGTTTACCACGAACGCGTTTAAATCATTGAAAAAAGAATTTTGCCATTGCCTGCATCGTTGAATTTAAATTTTGCATAGCTCAAACAAAACCTTCTAAATTAAATATCGCCTAATTGAGTCATCAATCAATTTAGTAAATTGAAAGATTATTAAATCTTTAGCGTACCTAATCATTAAATAACAAATATATGATCAATAAAGCAGTGAAAATTAATCAACATTAAATTGTAATATTACAAAAAAAGCGCCATTAGCAAATTTTTCAAAAGAAATAGTCGTTTAAATTTTACCTAAAAATTTTATGTCCCATCAAACTATTCAATTATTATTACTTGTGGTCATTATAGTTCATATAGAACAGAATTGAGAACCAACAGCATAGATTATATAAATTATATATCAAAGGTAACGGAATCGCGTCGCACCAATGTTTATTCTGCGATCATTGCGCAATCGTATTTATGTACCTCTATTACAAGGTATAAATCTTATCGATTTTTGTACATAGATAAAAAAAACGTATCGAATCTTGTTGTTTTAACTAATTCGAGCCAATTCCCTATTTAAATAAAACGTTCATTATTCAACTCGAAAATACGAATGTGTAAGTATAATTATTGCATTTCGTGCGAAATGCAAAACGCGAAACAACTCGGAAGGGGGCGTACCTAGTACCTACGTACGTACTGCAACGAAATAATAAAATAATAATTCGTTACAAATCGGCAAACCCGCCATTAAAATCCAAGATGGCGGCCGCCTAATTCCACCCACCCCCCGATAGGAAGAATGGCAGCTATCACGAAACCGCAAGCACATCGTGCAAATTAAATTTAATCAGATCAAAGCACGATTATTTTTAATGGAAATTTACGCCCTTTGCACAATTCCAATGAATAATTCAACGTGGAAAAATTAAAGCAACAAATTTTCTCCATATAAAATTTTAAATTAGACATAATAATTACGTGAAAATTACTGCAGTAAAATAAAATTACCGAGATAATAAAATTATGAAAATATTACATACAAAAATCAATTTAAAGACCCAATTAAATACGAGTACTTTAATTTCCTATACCATTTAAGTTTTTAATTTTAATACCAATGATCTGACTTGAGTGAGAATAACAAGTATAAAAAGCCCAAAAAAAAATTCACCCCATTCCCTAGAGAAATATGCATTCACTTTGCAAAGTTTGATAATTTACCAGAATATTTGTCGAATATACATTCATTTTTAGGAACCGACTTGGAAAACTAAATATCAATATAAATACATAAATTTGATTATAATATAAAAGCTAAATTAAAACCCTTTTATCCCACATACAAAATATAATAAAAACCCAAATAATAATTAACACACCAACACTGAATAAGGATATAAAATGAATTCCTTTTTGATGATGATTTTACCAATCCGCGTGTGTGCTTTATTAACAAATACGTGCGATACAAAGAAAGTGTGACTCACGTGAAACCCGTAAACTTCGTCATTCAATATTCGACCCGAAAGCAAACATACATACATAAACACACACATTCTCAAAGTTGAAATAATGAAAAACGGACACTAACCTGTCGAACTTGCTTGAACTGCTCTTCGAAGCTCCACGTCTGCTGTGAGCTGGTGGAACCTTCGGAACTGCTAGAGGAAGCCGAACCACCTTGAGCTGCGGGGGTGCCATTCAAAGGACCATTCAATGGACCATTCATCGGACCATTCGGCCCCGCGGATGGTTGGGGTGGCGCCAAGAATGAGCCGGGGTGTTGGAACGGAAAACCCATGGGTAACGAGAAGGGAGCGTTCGGTGGACCGAGTAGGGGATTTCCACCGGCAGCTGGTAGGCTTCCTAACGGTGTGTTTTGGGCTAAAGATGCCAGGGACGATAGGTGAGGATGCAGCGAATTTTTCAGACTTTCGAAATCGTCTCGTCCCTGAAAATTCGATCGAATTAAATACTGGCCAAAAAATAGAAAGTTAACATTAGATTTCTACTCACTTTGTCCGGTCGATGTAGGCGAAGTCGATCTAAAAGATCTCTTCGGGCGTTTGCTCCTCGACATTCGTCACTGCTGTCCTCTTCTGCATCATGTTCAGGTTCACCATCGGTCACCTCGCCTTCGCCCTCGTCGTGATGTGACTGAAAAATTAAATATGATAATAATAATCAAAATATTATACATTTTTTAAAAAATTATTCTACCGGTGATTTATTTAAAAAATTATTCTACCGGTGAAAAATTATTCTACCGGTGAGACTTTGTATGTAAATTTATGTATGTATGTAATGTTGGTTGGTAATCTAAAACAAATCAAAGTTTCTATGACGATGCGATATTTTTTCTTCGATTCAAATAAATTTTATAAAAATACAAATGAATATTTACTATTAGATTCGCCATGTTTAAGCTGTTTATATTACAAATACTGAGCGAAGCTGGGTAAAATAACTAGTTCATAAAAAAGAAATGGGGATTTTTATAAATACATGTACCTACATATTAGTGCTACCAATCCCGGAAGGTTACTTCAGCACCGGGATTGCGGTGCTGGGAATTTTCGATCCCGGGTTCCCGGTGCTAGCACCGGGATTTCAAATGTATAAGAAAAAAGTTCAATTGCATGTTTTCATATTTCAAAAACGTTCTATTGCATTTTGCAAACTCTCCCGATGTTTCACGCAAAAAATACTCCCAGATTGGCATACTAATTTTGAGAGTTTGGCTACATTCTTTAAATTTTCGGTTCGAATCCATACATTTCTAAGATTAAATAAAACATATCCGAAAATGTAATTAAATAAAGTAAAACAACATCGCTTTGATTCATTGATTCGTTTTTTACAAATAGTTTGTACCGTCTAGTAATTATTCATCAAAACAATCCACCTAATATAAAAAAAACTCGATAATTAAAAATGTAAGAAATTCGGATGTGATTAACCTACGACTTTATCTATGTATTTGAGGAATATAAGAAGGATAAAAAACAAAATTCGATAATCGAACATATGTATGTACATACACGTTCACACATCCCGGCTATGAGCATTTTCAATACAAATTGAACACAAATGTAGGAAAACTTACACAAGACTATTAAAGTTCTATTTCCGGCTTACGAATTCCGACCAAAACCTTATCAACTCAATGTTCTCAACAAAAAGAATACAAATATAAATTTTCAGCTAAATAAGTTCAGAGCGTGGAAAGAATCGTTGTCACAACATTTTTGACTTTTCTAAGAGGAAAAAATCCCGCTTCCGGTTTATTATATTTAGTGATTTTTTTTTATTATCATCACATTGATACAAACATTATAATTAAATTTTTATGTGAAGAGCACACATGTTAAAGAGGTCGAAAAAAATAGTGGAACAAAAAATTGAACAAGTACACTGCCACTTCTGTTTGATGGATGCTTACCAACTTTTATACATAACTTGGTAAAATTTCAGTTCAATAAATTAAAGGATTTCTTAGAAAAACATAAAAAAACCTTGATTCTCTAAATTAAAAGTAATACTTTCGGTGTAGGAAAAAATATTGGGGTATAATATTAATAATTTCTATTGCAAGTAAATTCCAGTCCAATTTTATGAGTGGTTTGGGAGATAATTTGATTCAAAAACTTAAAAAGAAAGAGGATACCTATAAGGGGAGGTGCTATTTCCGGTCAACTTAAAAATTTGAAAAAAATTACGGTGTAAAAATTTCAGTAACCAATACTAAGTTTCAGTTCGATAGAACGAACAGTGTTCGAAAAATCCCCAAAATACACTGACACACAATAACCATACAGACAATCACACAGAAACACAGACACACACTCATTTTTTCTAGATCACAAAAACGTGATCAGTGGTCGATTCTGAGTTCGAATCAGTTAAAATATGCTTCAAATTTCTGCCAGCACCGTAATCCCGGTATTCAGACTAGTTTCAGCACCGGGATTCACGGTACCAGAAAACCCCGGGATCCCGGGATTGGAAGCCTTACTACATACATATGTATCAAGCATATCGTTATCCCAACATTGGTCAAATTAAAAAATATATTTTATGCTCTTTTCTTAAAGTTTTTATATATATACATATTTCCAAACCTACTTGTTAAACTTCTAAAATCATAATATGTATACGGCCAAATAAACACGTTAAAAATTTTGAAGTTAATACCGTCAATTAACATTTTGTACATCAAAAAGTTTCAGTAGTTGTAGGTTTGATCATATTTGTTTATTTCAAATTAAATTTAGACCAAAGTGATTTTACATGTTGCCCCAAAGCGCAACTATGACCGGAAACATGTAGACAAGATTCATTAAAAAAATAGTAATAAAAATAATACAATAATATGTAAATAAAAAAAATAAATGTACACTCAAACTGCACTAAATGGATTCAAAGGTTAACAGACCAAATTATTGTATAAAATAGCCAAGTGAAAAAGAATAACGTAGAGATAAATATTACACTATTATTTTTATTTATAAACAGACACGTTTAGAGATTATATAAAAAAAAATCGTGAGTGAATCAAATTACAAAATCGTTAGAACATAATATATCACGCTAATTTACATTTAAAATTGGTCGATAGTTTCTGGAAATTGGGGATGATTTTCGAGAATTCCACGATATCCGCTGTTAATTATGTATATTATAAAGAATCGACAGACTGGATATCAACAGTAAAAAAATATTTGCTTTTTTGTATGCAAATACCTAATAAAAATTAAAAATATGCAAAAACTAAATATTCCATTTTCTAAATTTGTACAATTTCCCCTATAGAGACATCGCTCATTGACAATAACACAATAATTTACGAGTAAATGTTTACCAATGCAATTACTACACGTTTGAAAACATTCGTTCAAACGAGCCTACAATCGAGAGGGAGTAACGCACTTGTGGCATTTGAATTCGCACATATGTACGAACATACGTATAAATCATCATTTCGTAAACATCATCATCACGTTTCAACGTAACAACACGCCTAAACTGAAGTGTCTCGCAAATCGGCATGCTAGATATAATTATCCCGAGCATCCTCCAGACTCTTATAAAATTCGAAAAGCAAACGAAATAAAAAGATTTCGTATAACATGCGGTAACAAGCAGTGGCCGCGCGCGGATTGAGTTTATTTATTTTTTTTTAATATTATTTATAATACATATCATTTATTCAAGAGAGAAAGATGTGTTAAAGTTACACAATTCGCGCTGCACATTTGCGTCAGTGATATGTACGTATGTGTGTGCAAACTGCGAAACTTTGTCTCGCAATTACGCGTCACGCATACACACAAAGGTGCGTTTCCTCATACCTTCGCACGTATACAAGTGTATGTGTTCCGAGTTGAGCAATTATTTCGGAGATTCGTCGTTACGATTCCGAAACAATTTCAATTGTTGAATATATTATTATTTATAATAATATACGTGTATGTGTATGTGTGTGTGTGTGTGTGTGTGTGTGTGTGAGGCGCGCCCCTGGGGTCTCTCTCTCCCTCTCAAACTGCGAGTCATGAGATATCGCGTGACAGGGCCCCCGCCAATTTATATTAATATAATAATAATATTATAAGCTCACATGTCGGCTCAAGTCTCTCTATACAACTCCAGGCCATCGATGTGTACAAACACAAGGACGGACACATGTGTATACAGACCGGGGGCAGGGGGGAGGTGGATCGGTTGGCTACCGAAAACTTCAGGGTCAAAACGTTTATACGGTATATAAAAGCTCCATGGAGCTTTGAGATGAGGTTGCACGCACACTCGCCAACCCGCAGCACGATGAATTTCAATCGAGACCGATTGACGCAATTCGTTCACAGGGTGTTGTTCAAGTCGATGTAGAAATAAATCCAATTCGATTTTTAATACTTTAGAATAAAATACATGGATATGTATTAAAAAAAAATTCTTGTCCTAATCATGGATATATATTAAAAAAAAATCTTCCTTAAAATTATTATGATATTGATATAAGTATTTACCTAAAATAACCCGATTAAAAGTTAGCTTAATAGTATTGGCTTATGAACTTATCCAATCACTGCAATTAATTGACATTTTTATTATACTTGCTCTAAATATGCAAGTATAAAATTGTGTAATAAGTGATTTGGTTAAAAAAAATGAGATTAACTTACATATAAAAAAGTCGATGATAAAACTGCATGCTTAGATCCATATGAATACATTTACATAAGTATAATATGAAATTTAAGCAAAATTAAAAAACGCTAACATATGATTATATGTAGTCAATGGCATGCATTGTGATTTTATCACATCGAGCATTACTAGTGCGTGTTTTCTCATTCATAGAAGTCTACATTGTTATCATTAACTAAAAATACATCGTATTTTAAAATTCAAAATATGCACGCATATATGTATAATAAATATGAGCGCGCAAACTCACATTCTACGTATGCAGAAACGTCTAGATGAATGCATTTACATAGGTTGAGATTGATGCACTCCCCGAGAGTCCACTACTATTATTATGGCATGTTGACACAGTACTCTCTCGCAGGGCACAAGACCAAGTATGGATGGAATCACAACGTTTTATACATACATGCATACATACATATATAAATTAAACATTTGACCGGTGGGGTAATGATATTTCTCTTTCTCTCCTGAGAATTCATGTGTGTATGTGTGTAAACACGCACAACACTTTTACGCGTTGTCTAGTATTAATATTTGCTTTATAAATTCTTGGTCAACGCTGGCAAAGGAACACATATATAAAAAGATCAAATAACGCCATGCTGGGTCAATCGAGTTTCCATAAAAACGTCACACAACATCACATTCAAAAATCAA